>NW_025963813.1:644783-999783 GCF_023055435.1 Haliotis rufescens
ACCCGAACACCCCTACCGTGTTACCCGAACACCTCTACCGTGTTACCCGAACACATCTACTGTGTTACCCGAACACCTCTACCGGGTTACCCGGACACCTCTACCGTGTTACCCGAACACCTCGACCGTGTTACCTGAACACCTCTTCCATGTTACCCGAACACCTCTACCGTGTTACCCGAACACATCTACTGTGTTACCCGAACACCCCTACCGTGTTACCCGAACACCTCTACCGTGTTACCCGAACACATCTACCGTGTTACCCGAACACATCTACCGTGTTACCCGAACACCTCTACCGTGTTACCCGAACACCTCTACCGTGTTACCCGAACACCTCTACCGTGTTACCCGAACACCCCTACCGTGTTACCCGAACACCTTTTCAACGTTACCCGAACACATCTACCGTGTTACCCGAACACCTCTACCCGAACACCTCTACCATGTTACCGGAACACCTCTTCCGTGTTACCCGAACACCTCTACCGTGTTACCGGAACACCTCTACCGCGTTACCCGAACACCTCTACCGTGTTACCGGAACACCTCTTCCGTGTTACCTGAACACCTCTTCCATGTTACCCGAACACCTCTACCGTGTTACCCGAACACCTCTACCGTGTTACCCGAATACCTCTACCGTGTTACCCGAACACCTCTACCGTGTTACCCGAACACCTCTTCCACGTTACCTGTACACCTCTACCGTGTTACCCGAACACCTCTTCCACGTTACCTGTACACCTCTACCGTGTTACCCGAATACCTCTACTGTGTTACCGGAACACCTCTTCCGTGTTACCCGAACACCTCTTCCATGTTACCCGAACACATCTTCCACGTTACCTGTACACCTCTACCGTGTTACCCGAACACCTCTACCATGTTACCCGAACACATCTACCGTGTTACCCGAACACCTCTACCGTGTTACCCGAACACCTCTACCGTGTTACCCGAACACCCCTACCGTGTTACCCGAACACCTTTTCAACGTTACCCGAACACATCTACCGTGTTACCCGAACACCTCTACCGTGTTACCCGAACACCTCTACCCGAACACCTCTACCGTGTTACCGGAACACCTCTACCGTGTTACCCGAACACCTCTACCGTGTTACCCGAACACCTCTACCGTGTTACCGGAACACCTCTTCCGTGTTACCCGAACACCTCTTCCATGTTACCCGAACACATCTTCCACGTTACCTGTACACCTCTACCGTGTTACCCGAACACCTCTACCGTGTTACCCGAACACATCTACCGTGTTACCCGAACACCTCTACCGTGTTACCGGAACACCTCTACCGTGTTACCCGAACACCCCTACCGTGTTACCCGAACACCTTTTCAACGTTACCCGAACACATCTACCGTGTTACCCGAACACCTCTACCGTGTTACCCGAACACCTCTTCCATGTTACCCGAACACCTCTTCCATGTTACCCGAACACCTCTACCGTGTTACCCGAACACCTCTACCGTGTTACCCGAATACCTCTACCGTGTTACCCGAACACCTCTACCGTGTTACCCGAACACCTCTTCCACGTTACCTGTACACCTCTACCGTGTTACCCGAACACCTCTTCAACGTTACCCGAACACATCTACCGTGTTACCCGAACACCTCTACCGTGTTACCGGAACACCTCTACCGTGTTACCCGAACACCTCTACCGTGTTACCGGAACACCTCTTCCGTGTTACCCGAACACCTCTTCCATGTTACCCGAACACCTCTTCCACGTTACCTGTACACCTCTACCGTGTTACCCGAACACCTCTACCGTGTTACCCGAACACCTCTACCGTGTTACCCGAACACCTCTACCGTGTTACCGGAACACCTCTTCCGTGTTACCTGAACACCTCTTCCATGTTACCCGAACACCTCTACCGTGTTACCCGAACACCTCTACCGTGTTACCCGAACACCTCTACCGTGTTACCCGAACACCTCTACCGTGTTACCTGAACACCTCTACCGTGTTACCTGAACACCTCTTCCACGTTACCTGAATACCTCTTCTGTGTCGAGGCCAATAAGTCTGCATGGATAAAACACCTGCACATTGAACAGCCCAGCTGGTGCTGCAACCGCCGTCAGTCAGCCCATGTGTGCGGGGTTGCCAAGTCCACCCACCCACACCTCCACCTCGACATGTAATCTCTCCCCCGACCCCCGACCAGACACGTGTAGCTTGCATCATAGGACCAGCACGGTCAGTCAAAGACTGTTGGAACCGTTTCCATGTCGCTCGGTCCGCCATCCTCACAACACACCAACGCCCCCTGGGAAACAACCCCCTGACCCGCCCCTTGACAGTGCAGATGAAGCCGGGATCCAAACTGCCGGCAACACCTTTTTAACTCTAAACACATGTACACCAAGTGTATATGTTTACTGCACCATTTGAGCATGTGGGAAATTAATATTCAGCTCTTCCGTCATGACTGCACCTTTACATGCATCTGCAGTGGTCGCAGATGCAAAACCAATGTCGTACCGAATTCGTATTACTTCCTCTTGACTTTAAGGAACCGTTCGGGGGGGGGGGGGGGATTTCATCTGGAGATGAGATATATTCTCAGCTGCAGCTGCAAAAACAAGATACTCCATTCATTAAAACTCTGAGCCTGAATATATTTTTAAGAAAACCACATTGCAACTATGTAATTTTTGTGGCAGGCAATTTCTTGTTTTCACAGACTAAGAGTTAGTCTAATTTCTGGTTAGTTCACAACAGCTTGATCATGTTGATTCCTACATTTTCGAATCAAATAATAATAAAAGTAATAATAATAATAATAAAAAAAATAAAATAAAATAAAATAATAATAATAACGTCAATTGAGATGGGGTGGTTTCAGTGTGTGACCGTACTATGGCGTAATCTATGGCGTGAATCGCGGCTCGCGATATGAACCACTGGTCTGCAATAAATAAATAACAGGTATCGTATCATTTACATTCCCTCATTGAATAAACTTTTAACAGCAGCCACGTGTAATTTTCAAATATTTGAAGGAAATTTTCATGAACTCTTGGAACATGTACCGTATTCGACGTAATAAGCGCCCAGGGCGCTCTCAAAATTAGAAATAGGGGGCTCTTATTAGAATATCATTTTGGTGAGATAAGGAACGAGGTTGAAAGATTGTAAATTTTGTTATCATGCTGACAGCCTGAAATGATATAAAAGAAGAATCTGTGTGTATTATACACGATAGATATATTTTCGAGAATTTAATTGCCCATAATTAAGGGTGCATATAACAAACGAGTGCGTATCATACACGAATAAATAAGTCTTGTGTACATTGATCAATCGGAAAGGGTGCTAACTGGGATTGTTCACTAACCAATATATTAGCAAATAAAGCCGCTGGCGCTTATTAGAGCGGGACGCCTATTACGTCGAATACGGTAATGCATTTAATGTTGCTTAATGCTTAATTATGTATGGAATGGCGTGGCCTTTATATAATTATATGATAAACATATTTCGCACACCGAAACGATCCACGGGGGCACTGAAGACGTTGCCAGAGGGGACTACCTAAATGACGACATCGACCGCTAACGACCCTGCCATCATACGCCGGCATCGGTTGCATCATCACTGTCACCGATCAATACTGTCTGCTACAGCTTGCCACCCATATTGTCACAACGTTCAGCTTACATATGGGCTTTCAAGAGCAAACAAACATCAAAGGACTTAATAAAATAAAAAAGAAACATATACCATTACTTTACACCTAGGGAGACGAATACGCGAATAAGCACTGCCCCATGCTCAGCCTGTGACACTGACAAGGATTGGCTAGCATCACCGGCGTCTCACGTGTTCTGCAGGAAGGAGGTCTGGTGCCAGGAGCCTTGGCAGCCGTTAAGGGCCATGGAATCAGAGAAGGGTTCCAAATGAGCTTACTCCTTAAAGAGTCATGACGAAGTTTTATTTATAGAATGCAGAAATGGGAATTATTCATGCATCAGCCCTTTTTTCGTGGTCCTCCGGGGCCGGTCGAATATGAGTGTTCTTCGTGATTGGGCATTGGAACCAATCCATGTTGTTATTCTGGTAGCGTCGTCATCGATTATTGGAATTAAAAGAATGGCCGTTTAACAGCTGATGTTTAATTGTCTCGTGCTTTGTCAGCGGACCTTTGCTATTCATAGAACCTTTGACGCACTGCACTGAAGTTAGTGGTTGGTTGACTAAATTGTATGAAAATAAAAGCACGGGCGAGGTAATAGTGTTTGGAGGAACATACACGAACGTTTGTCTATGATAAGACTTTAGTCTTCTCGTGCCAAATTTAAGTTTCTAAACCTGAAGTACGGAATCATATTGGATGTTTTCATACCATGCTCCTCCAGTGAATAGCCTCTACTTTAACGTGACACCATGTAACAACAACAACAACAACAACAACAACAACAACAACAACAGCATCACTTTGCAGTATTAAATACATCACTATGAACATTATATATAGGTTTCTAAGATTCACCTTTGATATTTGAGACTCATTCCATGAGTTCTGGGAAAAAACTGAAGTGACTTCTCACAACTCACAATCTCATGAAAAGCAGACCTTTTACACCCATGCCATACACCTTTGTGTGAAGATCTGACAACCCCCTCAAAGGTCGCGTCAGGTGACTTTTCTAACCAGCCAATCAGCGTTGAGACTTCTAAATTCTCGGTACGAGTTTCTCTTAATATGTTTTCATCACGACTCGATAAAAATGTAATGTTATTCTTAAGAACACGAAAGTTATGGGACATTCAGCAATGCCTCCGAAAGCCACTTCTCACGGCCAATGACTGAGACATTGTTCAGTAACAACAATTCGCTCCTCTTGAAATGTGTTCTTCCACACTACAAGTATTTCAACAGTCCGGATTAACGAGGTTTCATAGAAACAACCCGGGTGTGGGACACAGTGTTATAACATGCAACCCATATGTTATTTCTTTATTTATAGTTCGTTCACGCCGAAGACCCGGGTTCTATTCCCGACATGGGTACAATGTGTGAAGCCCACTTCTGGTGTCCCCGGTCGTGGAATATTGCTGGAATATTGCTAAAAGCTATCTCTACTCACTCGTTCATATGAATCTAGCTGAAGTTGTGTGGGGTATACATCTCTTGGAATAGAGGTGGGGGAAATGGGGTTTAACGTCGCGTCGTTGTACTAGTCCGGGCTGATGCCGATTTATAGTGCTAGCTCACTGAGATACCATGCCGCAGTTTAACATGAATACCCCACTCAGACACAGTATACTGACTCCGAGCCGACCAGTCCTTGTTTTAGCCCCTTAATGCCGAGCGCCAGACAGGGTAACAACAAGTACCATCTTTTAACGTCTTTTGGTATGACGCAGTCGGGGATCGAACCCCGGACCTTCCGCTCTCCGGGCGGACGCTCTACCACTAGACCACGGAGGCGGTCCTTGGAACAGACAGGGAATCGGCTTGTTTTGACAAAGTACTGAGTAGGATTTACAGCTCTCACACTTGGCTGTCCGATCCATTCTTCCCCAAATGCTCCTGTGAAGGTTCAGCTGTTTAATTCTTCCTAGTGTCCGACTCTGGTGGTACGTTGGCACCAACAAGATCAACAAACGGTCTAACAATGAGATGGGGATTTCACGTCGGTACCTTGTACCCGGTATAGACACGTTCATTCTGACATAACGATTTGCGGAACTACCAAACCTTGGTTACCCCTACTTAATCAGCATTAAAGTTGACCCGTTAACCGGCACAACATTTCTCAGTTCTTTCCCTTTCTCACTCAAAACACGTCTTTAGTCAAAGGTTAAACACAACTTGGATTCGATCGGAGACGGGCCCTTAATCGAATTGTCCTTGGATCTGAGTGGTAAATCCTTTGATGTTGGGTATATAATACAAGGTTGAGGTGTGATATACTCTGCATGCTTGATACAAACATGGCGAGTGGCTGGGTGGGTGTTATCTGACTATTTATCATTGGTAAAAATGATATAATTTAAAACATGACGCAACTGATAATACGCACTTAGTTCTACGCCTAGATTCCCGTCAAAACATCTTCCCAACCACACCCTAGTAATTCCACCCTCTCCCCACACCTTAATAGCTCCCCTACGCCAATCATCCAGCCCCCTCCTCACATCCCCATCTGTCCCCACCACCTATCCACCCGCCCCCCTCCTCACACACCCATCGTTCCCCATCACCAACCCCCCCCCCCCCCCCTCCTCACATGCCAATCTGTCCCCGTCCCCAAACATCCCGCCCCTTCCTCACACACCCATCGTTCCCCAACTCAACCATCCCGCCCATCCTCACATACCCATCGTTCCCCAACTCAACCATCCCGCCCCCACCTCACACACCTATCGTTCCCCCACCACCAAACATCCCGCCCCCATTCTCACATTCCCATCGTTCCCCACCTCAACCATCCGGCCCATCCTCACACACCTATCGTTCCCCACCTCAACCATCCCGCCCCCTCCTCACACACCTATCGTTCCCCCACCACCAAACATCCCGCCCCCATTCTCACATTCCCATCGTTCCCCAACTCAACCATCCGGCCCATCCTAACACACCAATCGTTCCCCTACCACCAATCCACCCGCCCCCATCCTCACATTCCCATCTGTCCCCACCCCCAACCATCCCGCCCCCATCCTCACACACCTATCGTTCCCCACCTCAACCATCCCGCCCCCATCCTCACACACCTATCGTTCCCAACCTCAACCATCCCGCCCCCTCCTCACACACCTATCGTTCCCCACCTCAACCATCCCGCCCCCATCCTCACACACCTATCGTTCCCCACCTCAACCATCCCGCCCCCATCCTCACACACCCAACTGTCCCCACCCCCAACCATCCCGCCCCCTCCTCACACACCTATCGTTCCCCACCTCAACCATCCCGCCCCCATCCTCACACACCTATCGTTCCCCACCTCAACCATCCCGCCCCCATCCTCACACACCTATCGTTCCCAACCTCAACCATCCCGCCCCCATCCTCACACACCCATCTGTCCCCAGCCCCAACCATCCCGCCCCCATCCTCACACACCTATCGTTCCCCACCTCAACCATCCCGCCCCCATCCTCACACACCCATCGTTCCCCACCACCAATCATCCCGCCCCCATCCTCACACACCCATCGTTCCCCACCTCAAACATCCGCCCCCATCCTCACATACCCATCGTTCCCCACCTCATCCATCCCGCCCCCATCCGCACACACCCATCGTTCCCCACCACCAATCATTCCGCCCCAATCACCCCTAGTCACATCCCAATCACCCCGCACCCCGAGTCACATCCCAATCTACCCGCACCCCTAGTCACATCCCAATCACCCCGCACCCCTAGTCACATCCCAATCTACCCGCACCCCTAGTCACATCCCAATCACCCCGCACCCCTAGTCACATCCCAATCACCCCGCATCCCTAGTCACATCCCAATCTACCCGCACCCCTAGTCACATCCCAATCACCCCGCACCCCTAGTCACATCCCAATCACCCCGCACCCCTAGTCACACCCCAATCTACCCGCACCCCTAGTCACATCCCAATCACCTCGCACCCCTAGTCACACCTCAATCACCCCGCACCCCTAGTCACATCCCAAACACCCCGCATCCCTAGTCACATCCCAATCACCCCGCACCCCTAGTCACACCCCAATCACCCCCCACCCCTAGTCACACCCCAATCACCCCGCACCCCTAGTCACATCCCAATCACCCCGCACCCCTAGTCACATCCCAATCACCCCTTGTCACATCCCAATCACCCCTAGTCACACCCCAATCACCCCGCACCCCTAGTCACACCCCAATCACCCCGCACCCCTAGTCACATCCCAATCACCCCGCACCCCTAGTCACATCCCAATCACCCCTAGTCACACCCCAATCACCCCGCACCCCTAGTCACATCCCAATCACCCCACACTCCTCCTCACACCCCGTTTAAAAACCAAATCGTCTCGAACCCCTCGACAGCCCCACATCCTCTCCACCAGTTAGGCCACACAACAAATCTTCCACCCTACAAGACACTTCATACACAAAATACAATATACAAATAATGAATTATCTATCACATACAAATATACATGTAGTTTACTCTTTTATCCGTTGCGTGTAATTTCTTCAACCTTGCTCGAGATTTACTGCAATACATTCGACGACTCTTGACACAAGATACCGTATCCCAGATATAACTGTTTCCTACTACAAATCTTGCTAGTGCCTAGAGACTTGAAGCAAAAGTCTCAAATTACTCTGGAGGTATGAACAATCAGATCATCCTATTTTGTTACCACTGTAATGACTTACTTCGGGACATATAGAAAATCTTTTTTGCTGTTGTTGCGGGAACGTGTTTTTTTAAGGAGACTTGAAGTCTGTGAATCGCGAGTAATTTTCTCATCAAGGTGTCGCCCTCTCGTTCCTGCCTCGATCTATCCAATGGTCGCGAATTCCCGATATCTCACAGGAAATTTGATTTCCTAGTAAGTAACAAGACTACAAAAATCTAACTGTTTGATTTGCACAAGACACGTGAGGTTAAGCGGAGGGAGGGAGACGGCAATACAGATCAGCCTTCAATCGATGATGGCCAGGCGAATCTGAGCGTCTGCCGCGTCTGACTACTTTACTTGTGTTTTCGGAAAAAATGACGCTTCTTGTGAGAATTTAGCAGTTCGGTGACTCATCGGTGGTACGTGGGTGAGGAGAAAGGTTGAATACATTTCTGGCAATAACGTTATTAAATTAAAGCTCGTCTGATACATGATGTTGTAGAAAATAGACCCCTTTCTTCCAATGACCAGCGGTATGTGTTATTGAATCACTGTGGACAGTATCAACTTCATTTTTGCCCTGTTACCAGTTGAAATGTTTTTTACCAGAGTATAAAGATACTTGAGATCATTATTATGTATATCGTGATGTTGTCGTCCTTCTGTAAAAGGCAAGAACGCCGGTGAGAGGTAAAGAATGTGTTTTTCCGAGTGGTTGAAGTGTTCTATTCTCGCACGGGCACCTGTACTGGAGTCGATGTTCTCCCCTGACGGGATACTACTGTTAGACTGGAATCGTTGTTATTTACGTTATTTATCTCTGGCCAAACCATGTCACGCCATTGGCTGTGTGACAAGACACTCAAAACAAAAGAAATATTAAGGACAAAAATTAGGGGAAACGCAATTTGGAATTACTATTTTCAAAAACAATCATCTCCAAACGTGATTCTGTCAATGTGTATATGAGACTTTACAGTAAGTTATATGTGTGACACACATCATCTCCTAGTGTGATTCTGTCAATGTGTATTTGAGCCTTTACAATAAGTTATGTGTGTGACACCATCATCTCCAAGCGTGAATCTGTCAATGTGTATATGAGACTTTACAGTAAGTTATGCGTGTTACAGCCATCATCTCCTAGCGTGATTCTGTCCATGTGTGTATGAGACTTTACAGTAAGTTATGCGTGTGACAGCCATCATCTCCAAGCCTGATTCTGTCGATGTGTATATGAGACTTTACAGTAAGTTATGTGTGTGACAGCCATCATCTCCAAGCCTGATTCTGTCAATGTGTATATGAGACTTTACAGTAAGTTATGTGTGTGACACCATCAGCTCCAAGCGTGATTCTGTTTCATTGTTTCCAAGGAACTTCGTCATGACGTCCTGCAACCAGACACGACAGACGTGCAATCCACGAGACGCCACACTCGCAATATGCAGATGCAATTCACGAGGCTAAATGTATAAAACCGAATCACGTATACTAAAACTAACCAAAACCATTGCACATAAAAAATAAAAATGTTGACATTCAACCGTTAGGGAATCAATTTCGGGTGTACACATAATATATTGAATCACCAAGAGGTAATATTTGACGATTTCAATTGGGAAATGAAAAGTGTTATTTACTCGAGGCCTGTTAAATACGAAAGCCATGTTTAATGTGTACAGCTCTTGGCAGCTCTCCGGGAAACATGATTATTTTGGGAACTGTCTCTCGTAATATCCGAACTAAGCACCATAGTGTCCAAACAGCACTTGTTTACGAGTCGGGCTTCTTAATGCCTGAAGCTGGCGATTTTCTACGATCGTAATTTTCTACCAGCAGTATTCATATTCACCCTCACCTGTCAAATTGACGGGAGATATCTATCCCTGAATGTCACACGGCTAAGCCACGTATCTCAAAATTACACCTAATTAGGGAAAAAAGGTCATGTGCTGTTTTCAGCACGGACCATCTAAATAAATTACGACGCGAAGTCCATGCATTGTGCCACATGTCAGTGCCTTTTCACTCCGATGCCATCTATAATTCATTTGAAATGGACATTGATGATCACGTCAATTTCAATAAAACGCTTTTCAATGGTCATCTCTTTCAGTTCATCCATGATAGTCGGAATGCATATAGCTCGTGTTGTGATGGGCTTGGTCAAGCAGAACAGGGAAATGTTTTTAAGATACGCGGAAGGTTTTTGAACCCTTATCCAAATCTGGTGATCTTGTCGATTCATGGTTGGGGCATGCAATATTTAATAATGGCCCTGACCATTATTTTGCAAAATATGAGATTGTTTCACTTAGTGAGTGAGTAAATATGGTTTTACGCCGCTTTTAGCAATATTCCAGTAATATCACGGCGGGGGAAACCAGAAATGGGCTTCACACATTGTTCCTTTGTCGGCAATCGAACCCGGGTCTTCGTCGTGACGAGCGAACGCTTAAACCACTAGGCTACACGACTGCCCCTGTTTCACTTATTAAAACTGTAGGTTGATGCAGTCTACGTGGACGCCATTCAAGTGACCTTTGAAATATTATAGTTTGTCGTGGCGTGTCACCTTGATGTGGAGGAAAGGAAAATGTGATGTAGGTCTTTGCAGGTCACTTTTGTGAAATTCACGAGCACTGGTATGATGCTACCAAACCTAGAAACATAATCGGGCCGAACCTGGGATTTGAACCCACAGTCATAAATGTCTGACACGCTTGGTCGTAACTATGCACGTTTAAATAGCTGAGCCCCACCCAGACTGCTGGGAGCCGCGTGTCTTCTCCGAACATAACTGCGTGCACGCAAACCGCCAAACCGGACAGAGTCTACATAGTTATTTCAACAACTGTATGACTGATAAAGGTTTGAAGCGTAATTATACAATTCTGATTCATAAACTGTTATGTTAACTGAGGTCATTTTGAGACTACATTAACTTTCCATTCTTCAATTTGTTTGGAGATACAACCGACTCATTAAACTTTCCCCGAGAGCGGAAGGTCCGGGGTTTGATCCCCTGCCGCGTCATACCAAAAGACGTTAAAAGATTGTACTTGTTGTTACCCTGTCTGGCGCTCGGCATTCAGGGGCTAAAACACACACACACACACACACACACACACACACACACACACACACACGTCGCTCAAAAAGTGCAATAATCTTGGACGCGACGTTAAACCCAATATGGCATTCGGTGATATTTACAACCTGAGGTCAACCAATTACCGTGTTTACTAGGACACGCCATCATCCTGGATGAACGCCCATATACATGCTTATATAAGCAGTAAATATGCCATATACCTTAACCATGAAGTAGCCTGCAAGCTGTTTTGCCCAGAACACAACGTTGCAAGTCTGATCGGCGCACAGCGCACCCTAAACTACTTGCGATGTCATTCAAGAACTGATTTGTTTTTGTAAGTATCTGGTCTTACAAGAGAAACAGACCTCCACTATTGAAGAGCAAGGCGTGTCTTGAGTGACGTCAATATGGACTTGGCACACCAGTGGTTGATAGAGTGAGCACCACTGACTCCATATGCATCCACAAATTAAGTGGGTAACAGATGCAGCGTCTTCATCCCTAGTGTCACTATTACAGGTATATACCCATACTTACTAGTCAGATTGGAGCCAGATAGCCCCATGGCGGTCATGTGACAAGGAACAGTGGGACCGTTCTGATACCTCCCTCTGTGATGATGAGGAGCATCAGCTATTAAGCCGATGTCAATAAGGTGTAATTCCTAGTCATACATACATGCGTGTTCGGGGCTTTCCATAAACATATATTTGCCCTTAAGGAGCATCACACGACTGACATTTGACGAAGTCACTGTAACGGTTATTATCTCAGACGTGGCGAACCAAAAGAGGTTAACGATGGCCACCAACATTGAATGTGAACTCCGTTGGCCAACAGGTCAGTGACAGGGGATGTTTCCAGTGGCCAACTCTCCCACTTTTGAAGGACAAAGGGGTGATGTCCAGTGGTCTACTCTCTTTTGCTAAACGAAACAGATATATGTCCAAGGTCGTTAAAACATACTATAACCATAAATGAAGGGAATGAAGGGGAGACTCGGCTGGACGGTCCGTTGACCATGTTCATTGGGTGTATACTCGTTATCATAAGTTCCTGGTGTGACATTCAGACTGCATTTAATTAGGATAATCATTTATTGCTCGTTTAATCTTGATAATAAAATTTAGCGAGCACATAGAGTTAAGTGGTGTTTGAATGAACTGACCTCGTTTTGCTTGGACTGTCAGTTAACCCGAGCACAGTTCCTCTTTAAAGCGTGGTCACCATTCCACATAACAGCGTGTATACTGGGTTCATTACGGAGGAATGTGTACTGGAATTGTCTGCAAGGATGACTCGCTAGGACAAGGTGGATATAAACAGGAAAGGTTGGTCGCGGCCGCTCATCTGGGTGGTTAGCGTGGATGTTCACCGCGTTGCTGTCATTCTCTGTATCAGTGCTGGGTGTGAAGCACATTATGAGTATCCCTGCCCCGATTTAGTTGAAAGTGGTTAAATTCATCATATACCTTGTATTTTGAACAAATCTACCTCATTTGTTTTAAAAATTCGCTTAGTGTTATTTTACAACACATCCCTAACTTTTTCGTCGGGCACTTTTTGTTAAAGTTTATAATATATCAGTCTCTCTCTGAAATGTATGACCCTTAATCTAAGCCGTGGATGGAATTGTGCATGTTTTGCAAACAATTCTTAGTAATTGGGTTATAAAGTAGCCAGATAATGCTCTGTCCCCTAAACGAGGATATTTCAAAGTGTTCTCTGAAGACGGAATTTTCTCGTCATACGGCATTATAAAAAAAATACGTCAGACAATTTCTTCTTAAATGAACTAAGTGTGTGTGTGTGTGTGTGTGTGAGTGTGTGTGTGCGTGCGTGTGTGTACGTGTGCGTGCTTGCATGTGTAGTGTGTGTGGTGTCTGTGTGTGCGTGCGGGTGAAGTTTGGTGTGCGTGTGTATGTGTGTCTATCTGTGTGTGTGTATGTGTGTCTATCTCTCTGTGTGTGTATGTGTGTCTATCTGTGTGCGTGTGTATGTGTGTCTATCTGTGTGTGTGTATGTGTGTCTATCTCTGTGTGTGTGTCTATGTGTGTGTGTGTGTGTATGTGTGTCTATGTGTGTGTGTGTATGTGTGTCTATCTGTGTGTGTGCGTGCGTGCGTGTGTATGTGTGTCTATCTGTGTGTGTGTGTGTGTGTGTGTGTGTGTGTGTGTGTGTGTGTGTGTGTCAGATCGGAATGTACATCGGATCATATCAAGAGTATCACTCTTTCTATGCGGACTAAGCCAAGCTGCTAAGACAATATCTCTCATTCAATATCTCTTAGCGCCGGTCCGTGGTGTGGAACCATCAGTGAGTGAGTGAGTGTGGCTTTACGCCGCTTTTAGCAATATTCCAGCAATATCACGGCGGGGGTCACCAGAAATGGGCTTCACACATTGTACCCATGTCGTGAATCGAACCCGGGTCTTCGGCGTGACGAGCGAACGCTTTAACCACCAGGCTACCCGACCGCCCCTAATACCATCAGTATTATTAACTTTATGACTAATAGTATTTCACAGGAACGTGGCTTCTGTCGTCCTCATGTGCTGTGCAATCACGTTGTGATGACGCTCGTGAGATAAACTTCCACACTGTAATTTAAAACTGTAAGCAAAACTTGAGTCACCAAGCGCTCTCATGACCGGAATCTCTGCGTCGGAATGCGCAACACACATCCGGGTCTACTGACATGAGTCTCCTGGCCATGAACATGGATAATCTTGGACTTCTTTGAAACATTTGATTTATGTCTTTAATGAAAGTTCCTATGGGAAATTCATAGCTTACGGCAGTTCATTTACTTTTGAAACATCAATTGTTTGTGATATTAAATTCAATACCTTTGAAGTTGGTAACACGAGAACGACATTTCCAATATGTCTCCTTCAGAGAACATATATAGGGTTATAGCTTCCGTGGACCACATGGCTAAACATGGCAATACGTACAATGTAGCTATATACGTCACGTGGTGTTGAAGCAACGTATGGGGTCGACCATTTCACACACCGCAAAGAGTTTGAGGGTAAGACGTTCACATTGAGAGAGGAAGATATTCAAACACACCATGAGCAGGAAGAATATGTACCTTCTGTGCAAGTAACGTAATAGAAGATGAGGAACACTTTCTGTTGAAATGCCCTCTCTGCAAAGATTTTAGACTGGAACAAAAATGATCACCCACCTTAGCTTTGCTCCCAATATCACTTAAACTTCAATACTACAAAATCCACCAGCGCCTTCTCATTTACAAAATGTTCATGCAAAGAAAATATGCATCTCCTTTGTAGACCATAATATTAGCATTATTTGTTTTCCACTGTGTATATCAATCCGGGGTAGAATAGGTCTTCAGCAACCCATGCTTGCCGTAAAAGGCGACTAAGCTTGTCGTAAGAGGCGACTAACGGGATCGGGTGGTCCGACTCGCTGTCTTGGTTGATGCATGCCATCGATCCCATCGATCATGTTGTCAATCACTGGACTGTCTGGTTCAGACCGCCGTGATATAGCTGGAACATTGCTGAGTGTGGCGTTAAACAATAAAATAAAATATATTTTCTTGTGATTTTCCGACCGACAAATGTCACATCATCGTCCCTAGCAATCATGCATGGTACACTGCTCTACATCACAAACTTCATTTCGGTCACATCATGTCACGGCTTAACTTACGCCCCGTGGCTCGTCATCGACCAACTCCATCTTCCCTGCGCCACTGAACGAGCAGTTGGATTAGAAGTAATCCGCGTGATCAATCATTAGTGTGACATCCTTGTTTTGTCTGACAGGAGTCTGCAGCAAGGACCCATGGTTTATTTATGGCAGTGTAACACACGATGACACAAAACAGAGAAAGCAATCTACGGTGGTTTGATGTTCATGTGATACAGCTGCGATCAATCGGATGATAGAAATTAAACAAACAGTACATATGACTGGCCTCTGGACCACGTCATGCATTATTCTTTGATGTTTTTGTCATTAAGCGAGTCCGTTCGCACAGCGAGGTGGAGGTACGCTTCAGAGTGGACGGGGGCTTGGTTTGTTTTTCAAAGCCTGTCTTCTGGATTCAATCAATAAACGTAAATGATTAATCAATTTTAGGTAAAATTTGGGGTATTTATAAAACGTAACAGACCATTTGAAGTTGACAAAAAAAGAGCATAAATACTTGTCATATAGATGTAGATGTTGGGAATGGATGATATTAACAACCAATAACCGTGTTTACTTGGACACGCCCACATTCTGAATGGACGCCCATATACATACCTGGCGCTTAAATAAGCAGTTAATGTGCTAAAAACCATATCCATGTGTCTATCTTACAGACCCTGATACAAATATATCAAATACAACCCATGCAAGTCTATAATGTTGGGCAAGTCTAGATTTCTGCAATATCAATGAAAATGAAGAGAGTCTCTGGGCTCCTGTTTCTTATATTTTTGTTAAGATAATTGAACAAATGTTTTTCTCTTTACGATACGTGCTTTTCAGAGTGAGATGTTAGTCTTCATGTCCATGAAGCAGCTTGGAAGCTGTTTTTGTCCAGAACACAACTCTGCAAGTCTGATCGGCGCACGGCGCATCTTAAACGACTTGGGATGTCATTCAAGAACTGATTTCTTTGTAAGTCTCTGGCCTTACAAGAGAAACCTTCACTATTGAAGAGCAAGTCGAGTCTTGAGTGACTTCCACGTGGACCGGACAAACCAGTGGTTGATATTATGAACACCCGACCACCTCCAAACGAGGCTTATTTAGGTTTTTATAAAATGCGACAGTATGTGAATCGGGTGTCTAAAATGGCCGCTGTATGTGGGTTATACCTGCGTTCTGATGTACGAGGGCCTCTGTGATCTGGTTCCTCTTGTACCGACTCATGTTAGCACAAAGCCAGACTAGTATTGTTTTCTTTTGTTTGTTGTTTATGTTTAACGCCACTATTCCAACTATATGACGGCGGTCTGTAAATAATCGCGTCCAGAGCAGACATCCAGACATGGCCAACGTTCCGCGTCGGGGATACACTGACACGTAATCAAACAAGTCCCAGCGCCTTGTGAGTGAGTATGGTTTTACGCCGCTTTTAGCAACATTTTAGTAATATCACAGCGGGGGCCATCAGAAATGGCGCAATGTACCCACACATTGTTGGGTATCGAACCCGGGTATTCGGCGTGACGAGCGAACGCCTTAAACCACTAGGCTACCCCACCGCCCCCTCACAGAAAGACATATTCTGACCTTGAATCCCACCGATCACGACTGTGGTACGTCTAAGCTAAATAACAAGAGTTACCAGAGAGTTATCTACGCGTTTGATACGAATATTATAGTTGTTTTGAACCTTAAGTTTGCAGCGTGTCGGCAACTGTTTTCGGCCTTGTAACGTTTTGATAACATTTGTAATTTTTGGTCAAATCCAGTTTTGAAGCGAATACTTTCTTCTGCCAAATACAGTAAACTACGTTTATAACGACAACGCTTATAACGAACTGACGGCTAAAACGTACTGTGTGTTTGGCCCCGGGCATTTGCTGTACATATGTTGTATATATGCTGATAACGAACTGCCGTTATAGCGGACTAAAATTAGTCGTCCCTTTAAGTTCGTCATAACCGTAGTTTATTGTAGTTAAGATCGCTTCAACAGAAACTTCGCAGTCTCCAACTTCGTTATGTGTAGCTGCATGTATACCCGGAATTCGACGTTGGGTCTTTTAGACGTGGCAGGGGGCGGTCGGGTAGCCTAGTGGTTAAAGCGTTAGCTCGTCACGCCGAAGACCCGGGTTCGATTCCCGACATGGGTAAAATGTGTGAAGCCCATTTCTGGTGTCCCCCGCCGTGATATTGCTGGAATATTGCTAAAAGCGGCGTAAAACCTCACTCACTCACTCACTCATTAGACGTGGCAGGAACTTCGCCACCTTGGTCCGAATCCCGGCTCTCCCTGATAATGTTTCTTGGTCCCACAGCACCACAAATGAGTCTGCGGCGTTAAAACCCAACTCACTCACTAACCAGTTCACCCACACCCAGTAAACAGCCTGACCCTCTTATAACGCAGACTACGGATCTGATTACCGAAATCAGCCGGTATTACTTGTGGACGACATGTATTAATAATACAGTGATGTGATGTGACATACCAGCCGTGTAATCTTATAAGTAGACCAATATACAGTAATCAAATTGAGTTCTCGACGTAAAACTAGTAATGACATACTAATAGGTAGCCGCAAAGGCGCGCACCTTGTCATACAAAAAATAGACGCATGCCCAGTCAGAACTTGACGTCAACGCGTTTTCCGTCGACTGTCTGAGGGGGCCTTCGGTGTGTCGGCATCTTCGCCCTTTACATTCAGCGGATGTTCGGCATCATTGCGAACATGAGTAAAGCCCTACTTTGGGAAACTAAAAGACTAACGAAACCCGATCAGTTTCGATGTTTTCATAGCAGCCCATCAACCAGACAAGGGGATAATAATTATTTTCATTTTCATTCTAAACATTTCATTGGTATTGACGATTAAACACTCCCTAGCCCAAATAAATCTAACAAAAATAAACAAAGCTTGCCCCGATGGTATCTCAGAGCTGCAAGACTAAATGTAAATACATTTTGGCGTCTAGTCCGAAGTCTGTTGACCCAATCAAATATATGTCCCGCCATTGTGTGTTGATAGGGAACGCGGTTTTGAAACCGTGGCCACGCCTGCGGTTCTCTGTTCGCTTGGATGCACCGGAAAACTGGTCAACGGAATATTTCTGCACTTAGACATAGAATTGGATTGAAATGTTTTATGTTGAAATATACTCAAAGGAACAAACTCATTGATAAACACAATCAGATGCCGGAGACTCCGCTCAGGAGTGTGTTCAATGATCATTGATTCCAGCTTTTAAAAGCTTCTTGGTCAAGAATTATAGGAAAGGGTTTTCAATTTCGGTAAAAAGTTTTCGAAGCTCACAAAGCGTCGTTCCAGAGACGTTTTCCTGTAATAGAAGTCATTAAAATGTAAGAGGCGCCTTTTACACTGAGTCGCATGGAGACTCGGTGTGTGCACGGAATCACTTATGACTATAACAAAATGAAAAAAACCCTACTAAATAAAACTGACGTTTAAAGTTAGTCTATCTCTTTTCATTAATGGCGCGTTACAAAACACACAGGTTCTTTGACTTAGAAATCCAGTCTTTTTTATGTGGCTTATCTATTTATTTGAATCCATTTTGTGTCTAAATGGGCAGACTGGACCGGGTCAATCCTAATTCCATTACAAATAAACTTAGCCAATGACCAAACACACTGACAGTAAAGTACACGCAATATGTTTTAAAAAGTCGACTGAAAAACAAGAATATTATAGCGCCTGTATTCCGAATGATGAAAAACAATGCATCAGGATTAGTTTTTTCTCGGGGAGGTTTAGGTATAAGAGATGGGCTTTACCCATTGTTTCACCCAAGGGGGGGGGGGGGGGGGTTTAGGTACAAGAGACAAGAGATGGGCTTTACCCATTGTTTCATCTAGGTGGGGAGGGTTAGGTAAAAGAGATGGGCTTCACCCATTGTTTCACCCAGGTGGGGAGGGTTAGGTACAAGAGATGGGCTTTACCCATTGTTTCACCCAGGTGGGGAGGTTTAGGTACAAGAGATGGGCTTCACCCATTGTTTCACCCAGGTGGGGAGGTTTAGGTACAAGAGATGGGCTTCACACATTGTTTCACCAAGGTGGGGAGGTTTAGGTACAAGAGATGGGCTTTACCCATTGTTTCACCCAAGGGAGGGGGGGGGGGGGGGGGGGGGGGGGAGGTTTAGGTACAAGAGACAAGAGATGGGCTTTACCCATTGTTTCATCTAGGTGGGGAGGGTTAGGTAAAAGAGATGGGCTTCACCCATTGTTTCACCCAGGTGGGGAGGGTTAGGTACAAGAGATGGGCTTCACCCATTGTTTCACCCAGGTGGGGAGGTTTAGGTACAAGAGATGGGCTTCACCCATTGTTTCACCAAGGTGGGGAGGTTTAGGTACAAGAGATGGGCTTTACCCATTGTTTCACCCAGGTGGGGAGGGTTAGGTACAAGAGATGGGCTTCACCCATTGTTTCCCCCAGGTGGGGAGGTTTAGGTCACAGAGATGGGCTTCACCCATTGTTTCACACAGGTGGGGAGGGTTAGGTAAAAGAGATGGGCTTCACCCATTGTTTCACCAAGGTGGGGAGGGTTAGGTACAAGAGATGGGCTTTATCCATTGTTTCACCCAGGTGGGGAGGTTTAGGTACAAGAGATGGGCTTTATCCACTGTTTCCCCCAGGTAGGGAGGGTTAGGTACAAGAGATGGGCTTCACACATTGTTTCACCCAGGTGGGGAGGGTTAGGTACAAGAGATGGGCTTCACCCATTGTTTCACCCAGGTGGGGAGGGTTAGGTACAAGAGATGGGCTTCACCCATTGTTTCACCAAGGTGGGGATGTTTAGGTACAAGAGACAAGAGATGGGCTTTACCCATTGTTTCATCTAGGTGGGGAGGGTTAGGTAAAAGAGATGGGCTTCACCCATTGTTTCACCCAGGTGGGGAGGGTTAGGTACAAGAGATGGGCTTCACTCATTGTTTCACCCAGGTGGGGAGGTTTAGGTACAAGAGATGGGCTTCACCCATTGTTTCACCCAGGTGGGGAGGTTTAGGTACAAGAGATGGGCTTCACACATTGTTTCACCAAGGTGGGGAGGTTTAGGTACAAGAGATGGGCTTTACCCATTGTTTCACCCAGGTGGGGAGGGTTAGGTACAAGAGATGGGCTTCACCCATTGTTTCCCCCAGGTGGGGAGGTTTAGGTCACAGAGATGGGCTTCACCCATTGTTTCACACAGGTGGGGAGGGTTAGGTACAAGAGATGGGCTTCACCCATTGTTTCACCAAGGTGGGGAGGGTTAGGTACAAGAGATGGGCTTTATCCATTGTTTCACCCAGGTGGGGAGGTTTAGGTACAAGAGATGGGCTTTATCCATTGTTTCCCCCAGGTGGGGAGGGTTAGGTACAAGAGATGGGCTTCACCTATTGTTTCCCCCAGGTGGGGAGGGTTAGGTAAAAGAGATGGGCTTCACCCATTGTTTCACCAAGGTGGGGAGGGTTAGGTACAAGAGATGGGCTTCACCCATTGTTTCACCAAGGTGGGGAGGGTTAGGTACAAGAGATGGGCTTTATCCATTGTTTCACCCAGGTGGGGAGGGTTAGGTACTAGAGATGGGCTTCACACATTGTTTCACCCAGGTAGGGAGGATGAGAGAACGTTTTAGCCACTTGGCACCTTCACTGATCCCAGTGGAACATGAACTTGTTTGATAACAGCATTATCCAAGCCTTCATATTTATATTCATATTCCTGATAAAACCAACCCCCTAAAACAATTGTTGCCAAGACTGTATTCCGCATGTTTAACCTGAGACTAACATAAGGGCCCAAACCAGATAAGATAAATTCATGCATTTATGCTGTATAAACGATAAAAAGAAATTAAAAAAAAGAAATTCTATTCTAGTCTATCAATACAGTATCAACACTAAGTGTACGCTGCCAACCACTTCATGACATACATAATTGTTTATATACTGTAAATGAAAATAATATGTAATACCTCTACATATAACGTACACCATGTACATCTACCTTTCATGTCTACAGTTATATTTATTCCCATATGTAGATAGTTTGTACCCTGCCCTACAAGGGTGTTCTGTACAATAACAATTCTTCTTGATTCATTTACTGCTCTTCAAACATGAACTCCCCTCACCCCCACGCTTCTCTCAACCCACTATGTTTTAGCACATCTAATTTCCATATACCGTTACCCATATGGTCGATCACAAATAAATGAGTCTGGACCAGACAATCCAATAACTGACATCATGAGAATCGTTCTTCGCAATTGGGATACGATGCCATGCATCAACTAAATCAGCGAGCCTGACCACCCGATCCCATTAGATGCCTTTTACCACATTTGACTTGTCTGACTCAGTCCCTGAACCATACCATTTCCCCTTCCCCCAGCCCTTTTCTGCAATGCAAAAGCCCTAAAGGAAGCAAGTCTAGATTTTCCCAGGTTCAGGTTCTGAATCTCCCGTCTTACTGGGGCTCCTTTTCAATTTAGATGGAATAAATTATTATTTATTTCTATCAAAATTATATATTTTCAGAGACTAAGCGTTAGTCTAACAACTGACAAGCATGCATTGCTGGAGACCAGTGCTAACCAGTTCTTCACGTATATGTACGTTAATAGTACATTGTATAGGCGTTGAAACATAGAACACATATAAACAAGCTGTTTTATACACACACAAAAACCAGTTCTCCAAGGATATCTCATTTACTGCCTGTTCGTATTTTTTGAAGTTGTGGAATCGAATAATGGAATTAACTACTTTTTTGTCGGCAGACATACTCGTCACAAAAATGAACGCTTGAAAGGTAGAACTCGCCCCCGAAAAGAATGCGTCACATTTACAAGTTAAATTATGCCACAAACGTATTATTAGAGGGGTTTGAACAGCCACAGCGCTACACCCAGTCTGCAAATCACAGAGTTCCTCGCCGCCGTCTGTCGGTATTCATGTCATTTCCTTCCATCATTATCACCGCAATTGTACGTTTCAAAACGTTGTCAATATCACCCTGGCGAGACCTTTTAATAAAGACTGACTAGCCCCTCAGTCATCCTTTTCGTGTACATATCAGTTGTCAATTTCAGCTGTATTCATTTACCTTGGTATGACGGCTTTACAGCTTGAAATGGAGACAGAGAACCTATTGCACAAAGACTAACCTTTTTCTTAACATTAATCAAGTAAGCTGTAAAGCTCGACCAGGGCTGATGAAAACAGAATGGTTTACTTTTGGTGGCTTGAGTAACGGGTTTCATTTCGACTGTGATCAATATCCGACTTGAGCTTTAAGATAATTACTCGTAGTCTTCGTACGGCACTATGTTGACTGGTTGCGTGTGAGGATGAGCCTTGCGCTGATGTGTAATCACATATCGTATTAAGTTGTAGGCCGAGCCAAGTCTAGACGGCATGGCAACTAGCGACTCTGATTGAATGAAATTGAATAAATATTCGTGAAAGTGGATTATTGAAGTGTTCTTGGGTTTCCTTTGTGAAATTATGATCTAAGTATCAATTCTCCACAGTCTTGTATGTGTATAATATGTGTATGATAACAAACCACGTTCATGGCCTGTTTTGTCGGATGAGTGAGTTGGTTTCAATCCCTTTCAACTGGGCGTCCGTTATAACACAGCGTGTCGGCTTCGTGTGGAACATAAAGTCTCTATTAATGACCACGGAGGATATATTTAATTACAAAACTCCCCATTCCAATCTCAGCTCTTAGCAGCCTATACTCTTCCCATTCCCAGATCTAGGCCTGAAATGTAAAAAAACTTGACGGTTTCTTATACTCCGTAGTACAGACCCTAAAACAAATATTTACAAAAAAAAGCCTTCCCTTCCAATTAAGTCAGTTTCAGGGTCTGTGCAGTGGAGAGTCTCTGGGCTCTAATCTCATTAAAATCAGATCTCAGTTCTCGCTTCCGCTGAAGAAAGATTTGAGGACATCCCATTACAGGTCACGTCACAACGACATTTCATCCGACCAATCAGAGCGTCGCTTACTAGAACAGGAAAGTGACAGTCGGAATGTGTTTTCTAATCATACAACCTCGAAAAGGTTAATACGGGGTATTCCGAACGACAGTGACGGGCTGTTCGACTGATTCCGAACGATACACATCGTCTATCTTTCGCTTCAATGGAATAAACAATTGAAACGAAAGACTTTCCATAGTCCGCGGGAAGTACTGTCATACAATCTCTGCCATAACTATTTTAGCCATTCCAGAATTTTCTTTAGTTTAGTTTTCAAATTTTAAATCGAGAGCTTTGTCAAAATATTTTTCAAGCGTAGTCTGGAATGGAAGTCACTTCTTTAAAACTAGTGTCATCAACTTCGAGAAAGCTGCTTTCTGATTGGTTGATGTTGAGCTTCATGTTAGTCACTTCATTGGTCGGTCAAAGTTCGCGAAAGGTCGTTCTGACGTAACGCGTAATGCGATGTCCTCAGATCTTTTTTTAGCGGGAGCGACAACCAAGATATGATTTTAATGAGATTGCTCTTGGCTGCTGTTTATCATATTTTATCAAGTTTTAACAACTGTTTTTCTATAAAATATTTTCATGTCAGAGACAAGATGTTTGTCTATGTTCCTCCATATTCGAGGGTTCCGTAATGGAAATACGCAACCTCACATCAGGGACTATATTTAGTTTCGTTGTAGGAAGGCTTGAAGTGATGCAGGTCTTAGACGTTATTGCATGAAAGAAGACCAGATACAAATCTGAACGTCGTCTTCAGCTTAGTGATAACCGATACCATAACACCCCTACACAGTACACACCTTCCGCTAGCCTTGTGTCAAGTTACAAAATGTACAAAACAACGTGGGCATTCTTCCCCAAGATGCTAATAATCTGATACCATCAACACCCAACGTGTAAAGCCTGTCAGTCTATTCAGGCACGTGTCATGTTGCCTCAACTTGTATGATGAATGACCATCGCCCGACAGGGACGCAGACAACGTCGCTGAGATTCTGTGATGTTTGTATTAACAACTTAGGACTCGAAAGAGAGCATTGACAAACTCCTTTATTCGTTGTGAGAATAAACACTAGCCAGCATAGTCACCCTGGCGTGGTCCTGCTTGGATGTACCATCCACCCAACTTGAATACCGTGGGTTTGTTTGTCTCGGGTTAATTGAAAACTGTTTTTTTTCTCCTGGGACAGATTGAATTGCTTACTAATTGAATCATAAAAAATCCTTTTAACATAATATCAAATATTCAACGAAGAGCATTTTTTTGATGCAATTGTGAATTTAAGGATTTGGTATATTTGGGAAAAATAATACAATTCCTGCTGAAATTATGTGTTGATCCGAGCTGCTTTATTTGATTAAGGAAATGGATGCTGTCTTTTTGTCGTTCCTGTATCCCCACTAGACCTTTATAAGGTCTAACAAGGTGAACAACACTCAGAGCTGCCCTACAAGCCGCCAGTGACGACTATTGACCCATTGGCGGGTCAGATCGCCGCAAGCTGAGAGCATCCCAACGCCACTGACCTGTCATCGGTCAATCTGAGGACATGGTCCAGTGACAAGGTGGACACCAAGGCCACTTGTGACTCGCACTCGCTCACCTCTGCCCAATTAGTTCGGACAAGGTCAGTTCAGGTTGACCATTATAAACGCAGGACAGATAGCGGCCGAGAAGTTGGAATCGGTTTGCTACATGATGAAGTACCAACCACATCTTTAACATTTTCATGTGCCCAATCTGTACACACATTCCTGCACCATGACAGTGGAATATATATAAAAAAGCAAATCAAACCAGCTCCATTCCATTCAAACCAGCATCAGGAAAATTATTTGTTTTAATTTTCGAGAAAAGAAGTGTTTTGTGTAATATAGGATTTCATAGTCTCTATGTTAGTCAACTTGGGACTTCCTGCTATGATAAGATAAGATAAGATAAGATAAGATAAGATAATATTTATTGCAGAAACGTTCCATTACGGGACAGATGCAATTTTAAAAGACAAGACATTATGATTCATATATACATATATACAGACATACATAATTTACATTCCTGTAGACACATACAAAAACAAAATAATCAATATAACATATTTGATGATATTTTTATACATAAAATGTCAACGGTTGATTATGAAGGGATATTTATTGTTTTATTATAGATATGGAAACAAATGCAGTTGATATTGACTGCTTCATTATTTGACAGGATGTAGTGAAATAATTTATCTTCATGACTGTGGACATTTACATTTAGATTTTGTCTGGATAATTTTTCAAAGAGTATATTTCTTTCTTGAGTATGTTTAATACAGTGAAGTAAGTAGTGTTTTTCGTCATCAATTGTTGAACTCCCATTGCACTACTGTGAAAAAAGGAGCAAAATCCAACTCACTCACTCGGAGGCGAATTCATTGCAGTAACGACAGCACTACGACAGTCTGTAGCACCAAGTGTCCGCCTGTTTTATCGCCGGTTTTTCCGTGCGACCACACGTCAATCTGCTATCATTATCACTTCACCAACTCGGAATGCTTTCAAAGTGTCATCTTGCATTGATGTTTGTGCTGGTAACGTCCTCATGTCACCGTGTTGCAGTTGGCATCAATCAGTATCAAATTTCCAGTCAACATTTCGATGGAAACGATGATTAGCGGTATTTAGATATTAGCTTGACATAGATTTAGAAACACATCTTGTAGATGTCATTGAAACCGAGTATCCAATCCAGTGTATGTGCTTGTTGTAACGTCTGAGTTTCTTTCTTATACAGAAAGTTCTGTAAATCTTGTACAAAAGCGTGGAACACAAATTTGAATTATTTTTACTTTTTAAATACATAGACCTTTCTTTAGATGTGGTTCGTTTGTCCTTTCCATGTTTAGGCTTGTACGATATCCTTCTATTATAGAACTGTTCTGGGTGTCCCCAAAACCAGTACTCTCCTGCAGACTTCAAGCCATCATCGTCTGCCAAGCCTTGTCCCGTAGTGCATACATGCCGAAAGGCGTAATGGTCCCTTGGGTCAAGCTCGAGACTGTTGGAGAACGATGCTACTGTTCCAGGCCACATTCTCTCCCAGAGGCCGGTGTAACTCTGGTCCTGTGTCGTGCATCTTAAGAACCCCACGTGTCAACATCCCCCTTTGCGTATTGCCTTCCTCAGCTCAGACGATATGTTGGCATAATACTGATCTTTTATTGTGTTTGTGCGGATCAGATACTCAACTGATAACACTCCTTCGAAGACTGTGTCCATAGTCTTCCCAGTTGAGGGCTAGGTCCGAAGTTTCTGAAGTACAGATGTTGGATGTTTCCTTTGCATTGGTTCGGTTTGGGTATCTGGATGAACTCACAACATTCTTTCATCCTTTCATCCACGTCTCATTACCCGCTACCAAACTTCCTTTCCTTCGAATAAACCCACGTCTCATCACCCGTTACCAACCATCCTTTCATTCGAATACACCCAGGTCTCATTACCCGCTACCAAACTTCCTTTCATTCGAATAAACCCAGGTCTCATTATCCGTTACCAAACTTCCTTTCATTCGAATACACCCAGGTCTCATTACCCGTTACAAAACTTCCTTTCATTCGAATAAACCCAGGTCTCATTACCCGCTACCAAACTTCCTTTCATTCGAATAAACCCAGGTCTCATTATCCGTTACCAACCATCCTTTCATCCGAATACACCCAGGTCTCATCACCCGTTACCAAACGTCCTTTCATCAGAATACACCCAGGTTTTATTACCCGTTACCAACCATCCTTTCATCAGAATACACCCAGGTCTTATTACCCGTTACCAAACGTCCTTTCATCCGAATACACCCAGGTCTTATTACCCGTTACCAACCATCCTTTCATCAGAATACACCCAGGTCTTATTACCCGTTACCAACCATCCTTTCATCCGAATACACCCAGGTCTCATCACCCGTCACCAACCATCCTTTCATCCGAATGAGCCCACGTCTCATCACCCGTTACCATCCATCCTTTTATCCGAATACACCCACGTCTCATTACCCGTTACCAACCATCCTTTTATCCGAATACACCCAGGTCTCATCACCCGTTACCAACCATCCTTTTATCCGAATACACCCACGTCTCATTACCCGTTACCAACCATCCTTTCATCCGAATACATACCAGGTCTCATCACCCGTTACCAACCATCCTTTTATCCGAATACACCCACGTCTCATTACCCGTTACCAACCATCCTTTTATCCGAATACACCCAGGTCTCATCACCCGTTACCAACCATCCTTTCATCCACGTCTCATCACCCGTTACCAACCATCCTTTCATCCAGGTCTCATCACCCGTTACCAACCATCCTTTTATCCGAATACACCCACGTCTCATGACCCGTTACCAACCATCCTCTCATCCGAATACACCCAGGTCTCATCACCCGTTACCAACCATCCTTTCATCCACGTCTCATCACCCGTTACCAACCATCCTTTCATCCATGTCTCATTACCCGTTACCAACCATCCTTTTATCCGAATACACCCAGGTCTCATTACCCGTTACCAACCATCCTTTCATCCGAATACACCCAGGTCTCATCACCCGTTACCAACCATCCTTTCATCCACGTCTCATTACCCGTTACCAACCATCCTTTCATCCGAATACACCCAGGTCTCATCACCCGTTACCAACCATCCTTTTATCCGAATACACCCACGTCTCATTACCCGTTACCAACCATCCTTTTATCCGAATACACCCAGGTCTCATTACCCGTTACCAACCATCCTTTCATCCGAATACACCCAGGTCTCATCACCCGTTACCAACCATCCTTTTATCCGAATACACCCACGTCTCATTACCCGTTACCAACCATCCTTTCATCCACGTCTCATTACCCGTTACCAACCATCCTTTCATCCGAATACACCCAGGTCTCATCACCCGTTACCAACCATCCTTTCATCCACGTCTCATTACCCGTTACCAACCATCCTTTTATCCGAATACACCCAGGTCTCATCACCCGTTACCAACCATCCTTTCATCCGAATACACCCAGGTGTCATCACCTGTTACCAAACGTCCTTTCAACTCGAAACCTCAAATTTACGGACTGTTTGCATTACCATTGAGTAAATCTCTGTCTGCATAGCTACTCAAACACTACGCTTCTGCAAATGTCCATGAATGTTTGCAATACCAATTGCCCCTTTTGTGGGACAAATTATTTTTATGGCCCCCGGGCCTCGGCACAAGTGTCGTGTCGGATGACAGGTTATATCCATTTTCCTTTAAGTAAGCATGGTCGATGATAAACGGTCGAACTTTCTTCGCTGTTCATATTTAAATGTTATTCATAAAGCCACAACATTCTTCATTGAGTCTTATTGATACTTAAAGGATTACATACAGATTTAACAAAAACAAATAATGAATCAGATATAAATTATACGTTGACAAATAATTGTCAGTATTATCAGCTGTTTATTTTATTTGCATTGTTCAAAGAAATATTTTGTCGCTCATTTTGCAGATTTAGATTTGACGTCGAATACGTGCTCGTGAGATTTAGGAATGACAATTACAAGTCTGTCTTACAGTCCTTGAACCTTATTATTTTCCCTTCCGTCCAACCCTTACTGTAATGCTGTAGCCCTACATGAAGCAAGTCTAGATTGTCCACAGGTTCTGAATCTCCCATCACACTGAGGTTCCTTTTCAATGTAAATGGAGTTGTCTGTTGCTATCAAAATTATATATTTTCAGAGACTAAGTGTTCGTCTATGCATCATTCTACTAGACCCGTGCCGTTCACCTGGTTGTTCAAATAGCCGCGTAGCTCTGTAAGTGGAGATATTTATCTACTGGATCTGTTTGAAGGAACACATATAACAGTGTATATGTATCGCCTTTATCTGCATAATACATAATCATGGCAATCAATATCACGATATTTTAAAGATTTGTGTGGCCAGTGACAGACATATTTCAGACATTGTCAGTTGACTAATTAATGCTGGGCGGCGCCTTTGATCAATGGTGTATCCCAACACGGAAAATCATAAACGAGGAATTGAGAATCGATTTTGTATGCGCAAAGATACCAAGCGTCTAAACAACCAAACTGGTTAAACAAGTATTATTAACCGACACTTACTATTTACATACACATTTAACTGTAATCAATATACAGTTATTTTCTCTTGAGGGTTTTACATTGTGTTGATTTTGCCACACTGAATTAAACATTCTAAACATTATGTAATATGCTCCTTTGTCAACTTTTTTATTCTGAGTGAGTGAGTGACTCACAAACACAACATTTACTTTTAAAACATTTACAACACATACTAGTAATGTTGCACATGTGTAACTATACATAGGTGTTTTAAAAATCAAAGTCGAATGCGAATGAAGGAACATGTATTTGATTTAATCTGTAGAATTACGCCCAGTACGCCGGACGCCCAGTTCTGGGTGTTAGTATTGCTGATTACTGAATAGTGTCATTTTCAGAATACAGAACTATTGACAATGAGTTTGGGCTTGGCAAATCAACAAATATTATGATCCTCTGACGTTGGCACAAACGTTCACGTGACAACATATAAATACAGTGCAAATTTACATTTGCATTTGTACCTGCTCCGGACATAATGCACATTTACACCTGGTGTAGATATACATATACGTATTGTGCACGTGAAGACAACTGGCCCCCCGATGTCCCCATTAATTGTTTGAAACATCTCTTAGAAGTTGACGGATGACAAAGTAGACACAATTTATTGATAACATCGTCTTTATTTTACTGTAATGACGACGTTCGGTATAGATCCTTACACCGTTGTCAGGCAGTGAAATAAAGAAGTTATAATCCATAAATCGTGTCTTCATTGTACGCCGCGTTAGGAAACGTATATATATATATATATACCACCCAGCATGATACCGACGTATACATGTACCTGATGGCACGACGAGAAAGGAAAATAGTCTTTGAATGTGTCACATATTGTGAACACGGGTGAAAAAACATTACAATAAACAATAAAATGTCACATCAGCCGGCCCATGAGACCCACATTGCAGTATGTACATTAAAAAATATACAGACCGCTGTAGCAGCTGATACATATCTATCTGATGGTAATACCACGTATAGTACTATAAAACGTGTTTGAATGTGCAGCCTCTATTGTCATATCACAATGGAGCTTACAATGTGATACACACATAAAGATCCATTGTTAATTTTGGTATAATTTCTAATATGGTATATGTACAGTATTGTAAAGTATACTCTTACAGATGGATTTGGCTAAAAAATTACAAACGTTATCAAAACACTTTTTGGATGGAAACAGTCCCCGGAACACTGCAAACCTAACGCCCAAAACACATCTCTGATACCCGTGTCCAATACATCACCATTAAATAACCATGTCTTGTTTGTTTCATTTTCAGCCTTCATCAAACATGGTTGTATACTTTCTTTTGCCCGGTACTGTAGCTGATACAAATACGTGATTGTCAATAAAAGGATATATTGAATCTTGGCGCGTCAGCTTGATGTAGTTTGGGATCGAATATTGTTTTATGTCGCACTAAGTAATATTTCAGCTGTGTCACGGTGCCATGTAACAGTAAAGGGGACACGGGTGGCCCAGTCGTCTCAGGACACGGAATTCGCTGTGCAGAGTTGTGTCCCTTGGGCACGCTAGACACCTCGAATGTGTTCGAATCTCGGTTCGCCCCGATTATGTGTTCCCGTGCTCTTCGGCTTCACAAACCGGTAAACGTCTAAAGCGGCGTTAACCCCAACTGACTCACTCACTCACAAACCGTGTCATATTCGGATCCAATCTAGAGAGGGGTGGTTAACGCTGCTATCGACAGTATGTCGGTTATATCACGGCGTTTCAGAGTGAATCTAGGGTTGCAAAGAAGTTTGAAAGCAACTTTAAGTCAACATAACTTTAACGATTTTAGACCCCTACATTATTACACAATCGATCGACATTTTGATAACTTAAAAATTCAGACAATCTGCAATATTGTTGGCGAATCAATTATTCAACACTGACATCAAACATTTTATGATTAAAGCATCGATTGATATATTTTACTGCAATAACAGAATAATCATCGTTTTGAAAACATTAACCGAAAGGGTGAGTGAGTGAGTTGGGTTTAACGCCACTTTTAACAGTATTCCAGTTATATCGCGGCGTGTCAGCTTAATGTGGGAGGAAAGCCCGAAGTGATGCAGGTCTCAGACGTTTACCACTTTGGTGAAACCCACGAGCACGGGTATGGTGCTGACACACCTAGGTTTCTGGCGTGCCCAAGAGACGCAACTCTGCACAGCGAATCGCGGCGCCTTGGACGACTGGGCCACCCGTGACCCCGAAACGAAAGAATATAAATGTTAGCAATGGTTAAAAAAAGAAAGGTAACTCTATCTCTCCAAAAACATTTAGGTTGATATGCAACAACATGTTATAAAGAAATCATTCCTTTCCAAACTCAGTATTCCGAGAATGATTTCGAATTACGCTTGTGAATGTGATCTTTGACGAATGTTTTCAACACTGCAGCAATAGATGGCGTAAGAACATATTGCGAAATTTCAAACTGTAAAAAGTGTAAGATTAACGGATGTATAACCAAAATATCCAAGATAGAACATCAAAGTTGTTTCAAGTAACGATGTCTCGGGTGTCCAGTCATTTCGTGCAATCGCTTGAATTTCAAAGTATGAAATGACGCGGTGAACAAGAGGCAACAACGAAACACTATGATGCTCGTGATCAAATCTTTCTTCTAACAATAGTGTAATTCCGGATTTGTCGAACTGAATGGACTACTGCTATTTTGAAACAGGTTCGAATATTGTGGGACGTTTAGATTGATAGTGAGTGAGTATTGTTTTCAGCCGCTTTTATCTATATTCCAGCAATATCACGGCACCAGAAATGGGCTTGACACATTGTACCCAAATGGGGAATCGAACCCGGGACGAGCGAACGCGTTAACCACTAGGCTACCTCACCGCCCCTTTGATATGATAAGGACAGTTGGGAATATGATCTGTTTTTGAGTTAGTGAGTGGTTACGTTTTTTCGCCTCTTTTAGCCATATTCAGCCTTCGTTGTGACGAGCGATCCATTTGTCAAGACCACCATTCCGAGATGTTTCGCAAAAAGCCAAAAGACCAAAACATATTGAAACTTTATCAACTAGAAGCCGGGTTAGTCTTGATTTAAAACTACGGAATGTCGAATTTTGCTGATAGTGGAATTCAAGTTCTCGAGGACTCATCCAGATATAATACAGATGTAATAGCTTCGTTGGGTGTCACCTTTGAAGAACTTTGACATTTCAGTTATAATAACCTAACGGCGTTAAAGGTCAGAACGATTGTACAGAAACATTAATCGAGTCTGTCTAATGAGAATGGAAGCAATGTTTTCTGTTTACCCATTCTCCTACCCAGAGTTCCTTTCGCCCAACCTAGCTCCACTGCCACACGACGGGCGTGGGGGTAGCCTAGTGGGTGAAACGTTAGCTCGTCACGCTGAAGGCCCGGGTTCGATTCCCCACATGGGTACAATGTGTGAAGCACAATTCTGGTGTCCCACGGCGTGATGTTGCTGGAATACTGGTAAAGGCGGGGTAAAATCATACTCACTCACTCTGTCATATGGCAGAGTGATGTGGAGAGTAGTCGCATCTTACTCAACATCAAGTTCATTCAACAACTTGCATGCCTGTGAAGATCCGGGGCAGAAAAGGTCTTCAGCAACCCGTAAAAGACGACTGTGCTTGTCGTAAGAGGCGACTGACGGGATCGTATCCCAACGATGCTCATGATGTCAGTCACTGGATGGTCTGGTCCAGACTCGATTATTTACAGACCCCAGTCATATAGCTTGAACATTGCTGAGTGCTGCGTTAAACAACAAACAAAAAAACAAACCACAATCTGCATTTGCTTTTCATATATTTCATTTTTTAAAGTTTGAGAAAACATACGCCATGAAGTGGTTTACTTTCATTGAGAAATTATAATATAACGTGAAAAACTATTTCCATGTGAGTATTTATCCATTGTTTACAATGATTCCACTTGTCAGTCATACAGACTCTGAAACAAATATATTCATCCAATACAGCCAATGCAAGTTTATGATAGTGGGCAAGTCTAAATTACTGCAGTATCCGAAAATGAAGAGCGTCTCTGGGCTCCTTTTTATTATATTTCATTAAATTTTATTAAGATAATTTAACGACTTTTTTTACAGAGACATTGAAGCCCTGTGGTGATTTTGATGTTTATAGATCAATTGTCATACTCCTAATTGTCGCATTTGTAGCAGCACACCTCTATACTAGCGTAAACCTCTGATCTGCAAATGGAACTGAAAGGCTTCAACATGGCCAGACTGCTCAGATTTTAGAATAAGCGCGTTTGTTGACAAAAAAGAGAAAAGTCCGGTCACGTGATATGTAAAGTGGCATCTTTGCGCCGTAGTGTTCAGTTGCGTGGATATAGGTCAGTCACCAGATTGTCTGGTTCACACTCGATTATCTAGAGATCGCAGTTGTGTAAAATTAACATTGCCCAGTGCGAGATTAAACAACAAACAAACGAAAAAGGAACTTATTCCAGCCCCGAGAGAGCAACTTCACATCACAATGGGCCATTCAGAGCCAGGGTCACATAATCTATTGGTTTTTCATGTGTTTTCGGTCAATACAAAGTGTATGTTAGCAGAGGGACTCAAGTTGGGAAAGGGTGGTACATCACTCAAAATAGATCAGTTAGAAGCAGAATGGGTACCCGGGAGGATGTAAGGGATGCAGTCTCTGATACTCTACTCTTCCCTTGTCACACTAGCATGGGTACCCGGGAGGATGTAAGGGATGCAGTCTCTGATACTCTACTCTTCCCTTGTCACACTAGCATGGGTACCCGGGAGGATGTAAGGGATGCAGTCTCTGATACTCTTCTCTTCCCTTGTCACACTAGCATGGGTACCCGGGAGGATGTAAGGGATGCAGTCTCTGATACTCTACTCTTCCCTTGTCACACTAGCATGGGTACCCGGGAGGATGTAAGGGATGCAGTCTCTGATACTCTACTCTTCCCTTGTCACACTAGCATGGGTACCCGGGAGGATGTAAGGGATGCAGTCTCTGATACTCTACTCTTCCCTTGTCACACTAGCATGGGTACCTGGAAGGATGTAAGGGATGCAGTCTCTGATACTCTACTCTTCCCTTGTCACACTAGCATGGGTACCCGGGAGGATGTAAGGGATGCAGTCTCTGATACTCTACTCTTCCCTTGTCACACTAGCATGGGTACCCGGGAGGATGTAAGGGATGCAGTCTCTGATACTCTACTCTTCCCTTGTCACACTAGCATGGGTACCCGGGAGGATGTAAGGGATGCAGTCTCTGATACCCTACTCTTCCCTTGTCACACTAGCATGGGTACCCGGGAGGATGTAAGGGATGCAGTCTCTGATACTCTACTCTTCCCTTGTCACACTAGCATGGGTACCCGGGAGGATGTAAGGGATGCAGTCTCTGATACTCTACTCTTCCCTTGTCACACTAGCATGGGTACCCGGGAGGATGTAAGGGATGCAGTCTCTGATACTCTACTCTTCCCTTGTCACACTAGCATGGGTACCCGGGAGGATGTAAGGGATGCAGTCTCTGATACTCTACTCTTCCCTTGTCACACTAGCATGGGTACCCGGGAGGATGTAAGGGATGCAGTCTCTGATACTCTACTCTTCCCTTGTCACACTAGCATGGGTACCCGGGAGGATGTAAGGGATGCAGTCTCTGATACTCTACTCTTCCCTTGTCACACTAGCATGGGTACCTGGAAGGATGTAAGGGATGCAGTCTCTGATACTCTACTCTTCCCTTGTCACACTAGCATGGGTACCCGGGAGGATGTAAGGGATGCAGTCTCTGATACTCTACTCTTCCCTTGTCACACTAGCATGGGTACCCGGGAGGATGTAAGGGATGCAGTCTCTGATACTCTACTCTTCCCTTGTCACACTAGCATGGGTACCCGGGAGGATGTAAGGGATGCAGTCTCTGATACTCTACTCTTCCCTTGTCACACTAGCATGGGTACCCGGGAGGATGTAAGGGATGCAGTCTCTGATACCCTACTCTTCCCTTGTCACACTAGCATGGGTACCCGGGAGGATGTAAGGGATGCAGTCTCTGATACTCTACTCTTCCCTTGTCACACTAGCATGGGTACCCGGGAGGATGTAAGGGATGCAGTCTCTGATACTCTACTCTTCCCTTGTCACACTAGCATGGGTACCCGGGAGGATGTAAGGGATGCAGTCTCTGATACTCTACTCTTCCCTTGTCACACTAGCATGGGTACCCGGGAGGATGTAAGGGATGCAGTCTCTGATACTCTACTCTTCCCTTGTCACACTAGCATGGGTACCTGGAAGGATGTAAGGGATGCAGTCTCTGATACTCCACTCTTCCCTTGTCACACTAGCATGGGTACCTGGAAGGATGTAAGGGATGCAGTCTCTGATACTCTACTCTTCCCTTGTCACACTAGCATGGGTACCCGGGAGGATGTAAGGGATGAAGTCTCTGATACTCTACTCTTCCCTTGTCACACTAGCATGGGTACCCGGGAGGATGTAAGGGATGCAGTCTCTGATACTCTACTCTTCCCTTGTCACACTAGCATGGGTACCCGGGAGGATGTAAGGGATGCAGTTTCTGATACTCTACTCTTCCCTTGTCACACTAGCATGGGTACCCGGGAGGATGTAAGGGATGCAGTCTCTGATACTCTACTCTTCCCTTGTCACACTAGCATGGGTACCCGGGAGGATGTAAGGGATGCAGTCTCTGATACTCTACTCTTCCCTTGTCACACTAGCATGGGTACCCGGGAGGATGTAAGGGATGCAGTCTCTGATACTCTACTCTTCCCTTGTCACACTAGCATGGGTACCCGGGAGGATGTAAGGGATGCAGTCTCTGATACTCTACTCTTCCCTTGTCACACTAGCATGGGTACCCGGGAGGATGTAAGGGATGCAGTCTCTGATACTCTACTCTTCCCTTGTCACACTAGCATGGGTACCCGGGAGGATGTAAGGGATGCAGTCTCTGATACTCTACTCTTCCCTTGTCACACTAGCATGGGTACCCGGGAGGATGTAAGGGATGAAGTCTCTGATACTCTACTCTTCCCTTGTCACACTAGCATGGGTACCCGGGAGGATGTAAGGGATGCAGTCTCTGATACCCTACTCTTCCCTTGTCACACTAGCATGGGTACCTGGAAGGATGTAAGGGATGCAGTCTCTGATACCCTACTCTTCCCTTGTCACACTAGCATGGGTACCTGGAAGGATGTAAGGGATGCAGTCTCTGATACCCTACTCTTCCCTTGTCACACTAGCATGGGTACCTGGAAGGATGTAAGGGATGCAGTCTCTGATACTCTACTCTTCCCTTGTCACACTAGCATGGGTACCTGGAAGGATGTAAGGGATGCAGTTTCTGATACTCTACTCTTCCCTTGTCACACTAGCATGGGTACCTGGAAGGATGTAAGGGATGCAGTTTCTGATACTCTACTCTTCCCTTGTCACACTAGCATGGGTACCCGGGAGGATGTAAGGGATGCAGTCTCTGATACCCTACTCTTCCCTTGTCACACTAGCATGGGTACCCGGGAGGATGTAAGGGATGCAGTCTCTGATACTCTACTCTTCCCTTGTCACACTAGCATGGGTACCTGGAAGGATGTAAGGGATGCAGTCTCTGATACTCTACTCTTCCCTTGTCACACTAGCATGGGTACCCGGGAGGATGTAAGGGATGCAGTCTCTGATACTCTACTCTTCCCTTGTCACACTAGCATGGGTACCCGGGAGGATGTAAGGGATGCAGTTTCTGATACTCTACTCTTCCCTTGTCACACTAGCATGGGTACCCGGGAGGATGTAAGGGATGCAGTCTCTGATACTCTACTCTTCCCTTGTCACACTAGCATGGGTACCCGGGAGGATGTAAGGGATGCAGTCTCTGATACCCTACTCTTCCCTTGTCACACTAGCATGGGTACCCGGGAGGATGTAAGGGATGCAGTTTCTGATACTCTACTCTTCCCTTGTCACACTAGCATGGGTACCCGGGAGGATGTAAGGGATGAAGTCTCTGATACTCTACTCTTCCCTTGTCACACTAGCATGGGTACCCGGGAGGATGTAAGGGATGCAGTCTCTGATACTCTACTCTTCCCTTGTCACACTAGCATGGGTACCCGGGAGGATGTAAGGGATGCAGTCTCTGATACTCTACTCTTCCCTTGTCACACTAGCATGGGTACCCGGGAGGATGTAAGGGATGAAGTCTCTGATACTCCACTCTTCCCTTGTCACACTAGCATGGGTACCCGGGAGGATGTAAGGGATGCAGTCTCTGATACCCTACTCTTCCCTTGTCACACTAGCATGGGTACCCGGGAGGATGTAAGGGATGCAGTCTCTGATACTCTACTCTTCCCTTGTCACACTAGCATGGGTACCCGGGAGGAGGTAAGGGATGCAGTCTCTGATACTCTACTCTTCCCTTGTCACACTAGCATGGGTACCCGGGAGGATGTAAGGGATGCAGTCTCTGATATCCTACTCTTCCCTTGTCACACTAGCATGGGTACCCGGGAGGATGTAAGGGATGCAGTCTCTGATACTCTACTCTTCCCTTGTCACACTAGCATGGGTACCCGGGAGGAGGTAAGGGATGCAGTCTCTGATACTCTACTCTTCCCTTGTCACACTAGCATGGGTACCCGGGAGGATGTAAGGGATGCAGTCTCTGATACTCTACTCTTCCCTTGTCACACTAGCATGGGTACCCGGGAGGATGTAAGGGATGCAGTCTCTGATACTCTACTCTTCCCTTGTCACACTAGCATGGGTACCCGGGAGGATGTAAGGGATGCAGTCTCTGATACTCTACTCTTCCCTTGTCACACTAGCATGGGTACCCGGGAGGATGTAAGGGATGCAGTCTCTGATACTCTACTCTTCCCTTGTCACACTAGCATGGGTACCCGGGAGGATGTAAGGGATGCAGTCTCTGATACTCTACTCTTCCCTTGTCACACTAGCATGGGTACCCGGGAGGATGTAAGGGATGCAGTCTCTGATACTCTACTCTTCCCTTGTCACACTAGCATGGGTACCCGGGAGGATGTAAGGGATGCAGTCTCTGATACTCTACTCTTCCCTTGTCACACTAGCATGGGTACCCGGGAGGATGTAAGGGATGCAGTCTCTGATACTCTACTCTTCCCTTGTCACACTAGCATGGGTACCCGGGAGGATGTAAGGGATGCAGTCTCTGATACTCTACTCTTCCCTTGTCACACTAGCATGGGTACCCGGGAGGATGTAAGGGATGCAGTCTCTGATACTCTACTCTTCACTTGTCACACTAGCATGGGTACCTGGAAGGGTACCTTGTTGCAAGGAAAGGTGTATTTTCAACATCGTACAGAAAGGTTATAAAAAAGAATATTCCTAGTTCACTTTACTCAAATCTGAGCTGTGTTGTTTTTGTTCTGTAGAATTGGTAATCGTAAGGATGTAAAGAAAGATATTTTTCCAAGGTACTTTACTCTTGACTGTGCAGCTCAAGTCTACTGAGGAACCATGTAAGGGATCTGATCCTAATCCAGACTCAAGGATGCTGTACTCTGGATTGAGTAGCCACCCGTATGATGGGTACCCGTAAGTGAGTTTAAGAAAACTGATGTACTTAGTAAACCATGAGTGAGAGAACGTTGTTGAACACAGCCCTCACCAGTGGTACAGCTACGTCACGACATCACGTGACCCCGACCAGACAAACACCAGGTCGAGTGAGTGAGTGGCGATTACCGAATGTTTGAGGGATAGTTGTTTCGATGCACATAATTTCTTTCTTGTTATTGTATCAGCTAATTTCCGCTAGCTAGCTAACCACCCTCGATTATCTAGGGTAGTGTGTCTCTATTCTATTCATATATGAACACTTACCGACTTCATACACAGAACTGTTTTTGTGAGCCCTATACACATTGCCCGACACCAACAAGCAACTGACGTTGATAAGCGAGAGGAATTAGGACCAAAGTTGGTGATAGCAGAGAATGAAGTGGTGAAAGTCCCTTCCGGAACTACACTTTGGCGCGACTGGTTCCAGGGTATTTATTACAATGTGGAGATATAATACACAAAATAGAAAGGCACCAATATTCCAGCTATACCACAAGCAATAGAGAGCTGGGGACCTATTTTAATCTGGGTCCCAATGGAGAAAAGCAATAGAGTGCTGGAGACCTATTCATACCCAGGTCCCCACGTTTTACAAGCAATAGAGAGGACCTATTCATACCGGATCCCCACAGTGACAATGAATAGAGTGCTGGGGGTCTATTCATACCCGGGTCCCCACGGCGACAAGCAACAGAGTGTTGGAGACCTATTCATACCCGGGTCCCCACGTTTTACAAGCAATAGAGAGGACCTATTCATACCGGATCCCCACAGTGACAATGAATAGAGTGCTGGGGGTCTATTCATACCCGGGTCCCCACGGTGACAAGCAACAGAGTGTTGGAGACCTATTCATACCAGGGTCCCAACGTTTTGCAAGCAATAGAGAGGACCTATTCATACCGGATCCCCACAGTGACAATAAATAGAGTGCTGGGGGTCTATTCATACCCGGGTCCCAACGAAGAAAAGCAATAGAGTGCTGGAGACCTATTCATACCCGGGTCTCAACGCAGAAAAGCAATAGAGAGGACCTATTCATACCGGATCCCCACAGTAACAAGCAATATAGTGATTGAGACCTATTCATACCCAGGTCCCAACGCTAACAAGCAATAGAGTGCTTGGGGACCTATTCATACCCAGATCCCAACGGTGACAAGCAAAAGTATGCTGGAGACCTATTCATACCCAGGTCCCAACGCTAACAAGCAATAGAGTGCTGGAGACCTATTCTTACCCCGATCCCAACGGTGACAAGCAATAGAGAGCTGGGGACCTATTCTTACCCCGATCCCTACGGGGTGATAATCAATATAATGACAGGGACCTATTCTTACCCCGATCCCTACGGGGTGATAATCAATATAATGACAGGGACCTATTCATACCCAGGTCCCCGCGGGGTGATAATCAATATAATGACAGGGACCTATTCATTACCAGGTCCCCACGGGGTGATAATCAATATAATGACAGGGACCTATTCTTACCCCGATCCCTACGGGGTGATAATCAATATAATGACAGGGACCTATTCATACCCAGGTCCCCACGGGGTGATAATCAATATAATGACAGGGACCTATTCATACCCAGGTCCCCGCGGGGTGATAATCAATATAATGACAGGGACCTATTCATTACCAGGTCCCCACGGGGTGATAATCAATATAATGACAGGGACCTATTCTTACCCCGATCCCTACGGGGTGATAATCAATATAATGACAGGGACCTATTCATACCCAGGTCCCCACGGGGTGATAATCAATATAATGACAGGGACCTATTCTTACCCCGATCCCTACGGGGTGATAATCAATATAATGACAGGGACCTATTCATACCCAGGTCCCCACGGGGTGATAATCAATATAATGACAGGGACCTATTCATACCCAGGTCCCCACGGCGACAAGCAATAGTGTGCTGGAGACCTATTTATACCCAAGTCCCTACGGGGTGATAAACAATATAATGACAGGGACCTATTCATATCTGTTGCGGGCTTTAGTCATCATCTTACCAGTATCAATAGATGAGACAAGAAGTTCAATGCAATATTGTTAACGCCATATTCACCAAACCAGACACTGTCGTTACGCAAGTCGCCCCATTGATTTTGGGTCCACAGTATTTTCTGGTCAGGAAACATAAAAATATAATCACACAGAAAAATCACCTGGCTGCGGCCGGCGGATTAAAACGACCGAGCACTTATCTGATAGAACCGATGCTTCTATCATTCATTCACAACTTTCATCCCGCACCGTCTATTCCTGGAAGTCGAGTTTGTTTACAGCGTTCTGCTTTAGCTCCAAGATCTAATATACGCCACAAAGATGAACCACTTTAATGTTTCCTATCTGCAGCAGAAGCTGGCGCTGTGCCAACGAGTAACAGTGCACGCCGACAAAAACGCGACTTCATGTGCAAATGTACCCTTGGCACGGCACAAACACATGGATGCCACCACAACAACACCACTGAATCGGGCTCCGCCTGCGCGCCAGGAACTAGGTCACATAAGAACTCAAGTTCACAGGGGCCACTTGGTGCCAAAAGGCAACATTTAAAGTCAGAACTGGAACATGCTACATGGAGCGACTTTCTCGTTCCGTTTACTCGATAAGATTAGAGGATTTGATGTCGGGTAACAAGGGTCACTCTGGCGACGGGCGAACGGTGGTCATTTATGAAAGCTCATATTGCACGTGGAAAACGTGCACTTGAAGAATGCTTGGTCTTGAACACTCGGCTGCTATTTTCCATGTTTTAGCTAACATTTGTTGTTGGTTTTCGTAAGTAATGTATTGTTTTTTATGGGTTGTTTACTTTATAACGCCTATTAATACTACTCGTACTCGTCAACACTTAGCCGGAATTGCAGCTTATTTTTCGCCCAAGATTACAGAGCAAATCTTCATTGCCTGATATTTCAATGAGATGACGCTTTACTGATAAAATGATCTGATTGTACAGATTAGCGAACACAAACCTACGTGACGAATAATATGAAGTCTCTCAGCATGAACTCTATTTGTATTGCTATGTTTATAGAACTAATGCATGTATCCCGGTTGGCCCCGATAGTTCCTCGGTTTCTAGTGCACCTAGTGTACAGAGGGGGGGGGGGGGGTGATCTTCATATCTGTATAAATTGCCACCAAAGACAATAAATAGATCTTAATTGTGCACCCCCACCCCACCCCCTTTTCAAAAAAGCTGTATTCGCCCATGTGCACCATACCCGGGCCGTGGGTTTCATCAGCGGTAAATGTTTGCCGTAAAAGCCGACTATGCTTGGCGTAAGAGGAGACTAACGGGATCGGGTGGTCAGGCCAGCTGACTTTGTTGATGAATGTCATCGTATCCCAAAAGCCTGGGATGCTCATGAAGTCAATCACTGGATTGTCTAGTTCAGACTCGATTATTAACAGACATATCGGTGAAGTGCCGCGTTAAACAACAAACAAACCACATTTGTAAATGTCTGAGGCCCGATTCAGTTCAGGATTTTCTCCCACAGTTAGCTGACACGCCGTGATATAACTAGGCTACTGTTAGAAAACGGCGTTAAGCTCACTAACCATAAGCGGGACAAACTGGGATTCGAACCCACAATCATAGGTTTCTGGAGTGCCCATGGGACGCAACTCTGTACAGACGACTAGGCCACCCGTGCCCCCTTACTACATGACAGAAATATGAGTAGTTTTACCATAATTTATTATCCAATATTATTCTATGTATTACTGTTGTTTATTTTATCATCGGTGGAAAGTATCATCCCAGTATCATGATGTTTGTTTTTACCACAGTCATGCTAAAATTCAGCATGCGTCTTCATTGGGGAGAACTTGGTGTACGGTGTACCTAAAAGAAAATCTAGCTCTTGCCTGGTGCACGTCCTCCACAGAGATAGTAATATCCGTCCACTTCCGGTCAGTTCTGACAAGTCCGTGAGTAAATGCAAGATGATGGCAAGATGTTTGTATAGCCACTGATGGAACCATTATGCGCCCGTCTCAGCAACCGCCATGGCAACAGAAGAAGAACCAGAGGAGTGACGGTGGATCCCGGAAATAAACTTCAGGATCTGTCAGGGGAGGTAATCACGGAAACACATAAGGGTAAAATGAGTCCGCGAGGACACAAACCGGATATAAACTACGTGAGGTTTCAAATCACTGGGGGTCATCAGAAATACGCATTTGAGCTATGAAAGAGAAAAACTCTTACTAGACTCCACTTGTCAAATGTTGCCGACGTCTGTAGTAGTAGTAGTAGTAGTAATAGTAATAGTAGTAGTAGTAGTAGTAGTAGTAGTGGAAGCAGTGTGTGTGTGTGCGTGCGCGCGCGTGTGTGTCTGTCCACGTATCCGGGAGAGAACAACACCCTTTTTCACAAATGATGTTTTTCCGCATTTTAACGATTTTATTTCGCCACGGGTTTTTTTTTAACAATTAGTGAGTGAAGATTGTTTTACGCCGCTTTAAGCATTATTCAAGCAATCTCACGGCAGGGGCTACCCCTTCGGCGGGGCGAGAGAACGCTTTAACCACAAACTATCATGGTTTGGGATCAAATGTTTGTGTACCAAATGGCATATAGCCACAAACAAGTTTTAGGATCACTCTTGGTCGGTCAGGAGAAGCCACACATCACACCAAAATAAATAATCCCAACAGCGTCACAATCAATTTCCGTTTCGCTCCGTTATCATTACTATCGTTCATAAAGCATTGTCGTCAGCATCATTATTACATCCAGCAACACAGGCACACTTTCACTTCAGTCGTGTCAGTGCATCAAACTTCCTCCAGTCTGACCAGCATCCCAACTGTAGACTGTTCCATATCGTAAATCGTCTGAATCCCACTTCTGCAAGTTGATTTTAATTGGAAATACAAAACACATATGTTCTACTTTTCCGCGAGCTTGATAACCCACAGATAGCTGTCTCCGTTGGTCGAATTAATCACAAATCTTCAAATTTGGGTCAAACAGGCACTTACTTCGCCTTCCTGTTTCGTAACTCTGTGTTACGTCTGTCACGTGACGACAACCACTTCCTGGCCGCCGTTGTCTTAGACCTCCATTACCGGAAGTTTAATTGGTCAGTGGGTCGAAAGGAGGCAATAATAAACCTCAAAATAACTTCACTGACGTCATTAACTCCAAAGTGTTACTTTTCCAGAGTCGTGCATACTGATGGTCGTTCGTGACACATACGTCGTGAGCTGTCCACGAACAGCGTGCTCTACCGACATACAGTCGATTAGAATGGGGATTTTTTACACATTCTTTTCACGACATCCTGCATATCTTGCTGACAACTGCCTTTTTGTTTAAACGAGTGACCCCCCCCCCCCCCCCCCCCCCCCCTCTCCCCCAAACTATTTGTTAAAAAAACAGAAATACTGTTGAAAACGACGTGAATCCACAATGTACCTATAATCTCCAGATACGGTAATGTAGAAGAGAGTCTCTGGGCTCCTTTTTATTGTATTTTTATTAAGATAATTTAACTACTGTTTTTTTATGTAAACTATGTTCATTACAGAGATTAGATCCTAATCTACCACCCTAACAACACTGGGGGTGACGGTATCTTGGTGATGGTGGTGTGTGTGGTTGTCAGGCCGAGGTCAGGCGAACATACGTCAGGGGCAGCTAAATATTCACACGTAAAGTTGCATTTTCGGGTGGACTTTACTCACGCTGAGCATGAAAAGGCTGGAAGACATACGAGGTGAGGTGGAACAGGGTTTAACGTCGCGTCCAAGATTATTTCATATATATAGCGACGTGCATGCACGTGTGTTGTTTGTGTGGCTGCTTGTACTAGTCCGGACTGATGCCACACTTGCCCACTGTGATACCATGCCGCAGTTTAACATGAATACCCCACTCAGACACAGCATACTGACTTTGAGCACACTAGTCCATGTTTCTGTTGGGCACCAGGCAGTGTAACAACAAGTACCAGAAAACCATAGACGACATTCAATACAAATATTACAGTCACGAGGTACCAACCAGTGTGCTAATGGTCTAGATCCAGTATACACAAACATCATCGTCCCACACAACACCCACTCATGGGGCAGTGTTAAATCCGGCGGCCTAGCATGGTGGGCTTCTATGCAAGGCACTCATCAATCTCTATAAATGTAAATGGAAAAAAAGAACGATGCAATTGAAGGCCGTTAGCTGTTGATGCGGCATATTTATGAATTTAAAACCATTTAGGTCTGATGAAATGAAGTGGTTCTGGAAAATTATAAAATCTATAGCCTCATTAACCGAAACTCAAAGACTTTAGAAAGTCATGAAATCCATAATCTCATTAAATGGACATTGCATCAAATGCCATTTCAGTGTTCTAGATACCCTGATAGCCAATATGATATCGATTTTGCAATATTTCAAGTCTAGGTAATGCTTTATGACCAAATAAGAAGTAGAATATGTTCGGTATGAGTATTCACATGTAATGATGTCATTGGTGGGAGGGTTCTTTTCTATGGCTCTTTCAATAGGAACAGCATGACGTGAAGGTTGTGAAGTACTTCTATTATGCATAAATACTTATGACAGGGGCCAGTTTCACAAACTCTTAGCGTTACTACTGTCGAGTCTCCTATTCGTTAACAGACACTGGGTAAGGGGTAAACATCTAACATCTGCATCAACTCGGGCTTTCCGCGCACGTCAACCCACATATAACTGAAATGCCTTTCAAAGCGGCGTTAAACCAAAGTCACACACTCACTAACGCTGACTTGCAGGAGTGAGTGAGTGAGTAAGGTTTAACGCCACTATTGGCAATATTCTAGCATAGTGGGGGACACCAGTAATGGGCTTCACTTATATTACAGATGGAGGGATTCGAACCCGGTTTTCGTCGTGACGAGCGAACGCTTAACCACAAGGCTACCCCACCTCCCCGACACGCAGCTGTGGTAGCATTACTGAAATCACTTTGTAAAGCTTGGCCTGGGTTGTCCACGTTAAATTCCGAAAGAGCTGAATTAATCAATTGATGGAGTTCTCGTATCTAGTCTGTTCTGTCCGACCGTTCAATATTGTTCAAAGTAATAGACTGCTCGTGTAGTTCCGGGGGAATCTGCATCTCCTTTGTAGACCACAATATTAGCATTATTTGTTTCCCACTGTGTATATCAATGTTTATAATGCCGTGGAGATCCGGGGTAGAATAGGTCCTCGGCAACCCATGCTTGCCGTAAAAGGCGACTATGCTTATTGTAAGATGCGACCAAAGGGATAGGCTCGGTTATGCTCGCTGACTTGGTTGATGCATGTCATCGTATCCCAATTGCGTATAGATCGATGCTCATTACGTCAATCACTGGGTTGTGGTCCAGACTCGATTATTTTGCAGACCACTCTCATATAGCTGGAATATTGCTGAGTGCGGCGATAAACAACAAACAGACAAGCAAACAAACTAATAGACAATGGGGAAATTGGGTTAAACGCCGATTAGATGAGAACATCAGTTGGAGACGGCCCTTCCCTTGTATCACGGCATGTCGGTTTATGAGAGGAAAGCCCGAAGTGATGCAGGTCTAATCATCTTTGTATGAAACCACACCAACTTCAAACGTGAAAGTTATCGTCAGCTGAGTGATAACAGACCAAGGGTCATAGAGGGACGAATCGGGAATACAAACCCTCGATCAAGGGATCCTGACATGGCCAAGGGACGCTACTCTGCTCAGCGAAATGCGGCGCCTTGGATCACTCGACTACCTGTACACTGTCTCTACGCCAATCAGAAGCCGACAAATTCTTAAGTCAGCATATCGATTCAACATATTCAGTATCAATTGGCACATTTAACTGACATTATGAAAACAATCTTTCTTTCCCAATTTACTTGTATGGCCACAACACGTATATCGTGTTTTTCGTGTTTTGTTTACTAACGATGTCTGATAGACGTGTGTGTACGCGATTTTAGCACATAATATAACACGTTGCTAAGCAACTCTAAATCACCGACACTGATACTGAAATGAACAACAGTCAGCATCTGTTTCGTTAAAGACGAGTGATTTCACAGGCGTCCATGCCATCACTGTAGACACAATATACGTTAACAGTTGCGTGGCTGCATGCTCGCTCCTGCTATCGTGTTTTTCATAGCCTTGCTCTGAGGCTGTACTGAAAGATAAGTCATGGATGTGTGGTGATTCTACTCTCATAATAGGCAAGTCTAGATAAGCGGACAGTACGTATTGTTCTTTATGGGGACAACTTGTTCTTATCATTAACATTTTACATTATCTCGGAATTATTAATAATAATAATTATTGCATTATATACTTGTGCAAGTCTATGTTTTGGGTTTCTATTTCTTCACTTGTCTATTAGCGCGTGTGTCGTGTTTGGCGTTTGTTTTAGAACTCCCGCCTATGCATTGTACCGATATAATACTTCGCTATCAGTTCCTTCATCAAGCAAATGTACTTGTCTCTCATCGGTGTTGCAAAACTGTACGTACAAGCTCGTTGTGGGAAAAGGAGCCCTACCCAAGTCAAAACAAACAACACCAACTTGGAAGCCAGCGAGTACACACAACAACTACCACTTCAAGGATACAGTACACCCAAGTTCACCTTGTTTTGATTACTAAGGAGTGAGTATTGTTTTACGCCGCTTTTAGCAATAATGTTGCGGGAGAAACCAGAACCAGAACTCGGCGTGACGAGCGAACACATCAACCACTGAGCTACCCACTGCCACTCTTGCCCACTAACGACGTCTGAGTGAGTGAGTGAGTTGGGTTTAACGCCGCTTTGAACAGTATTTCAGTTGTATCACGGCGTGTCAGCTTAAAGTGGGAGGAAAGCCCGAAGTGATGCAGATCTCAGACGTTTGTTGGTAAAACCCACGAGAACGGGTATGGTATTTGCAAACCTAGAAACACAATCAAGGCGACCGGGATTCGAACCCACAATCATAGGTTGCTGGCGTACCCAAGGGACGCAACTCTGCACAGCGAATTGCGGCACCTGACGACTGCCCTCTGTCCCATCTGTCGTAAAAGTAGAGTCAGTGCATTTTGTTTGGACTCCTAGTTTTAGCGTTGTGTCTGTCGTACATGACTCACGACAACAGCATGGTTGAGAATCATAATAACATAATGATAACATGGAGATATCATACCGATAATTACTTTTGAGCGTATTCATTTCATATTAAATGTAGCTATGGATATTATAGGAAAGCGTTTACTCGAATGTCACATGTTGACACTTTAAAACATTATTGCAGCAGTATCGCTTTAAAATATCAACATGTTACATGCGAGTAAACTATTTCATATCGTAACTGTGTACAGTGATGCAGCGATAAGAACAACACTCTAACACAATAATCAATGTCCTTTTGCCTATGTATATTCGTGGTATTTTTTGTCGAAATTGTCTAGTTTATCATAAATATGCTTGAACACAACATGTCATTCTGACAAACACATCTAAAATAATTAAACCAATCAAGTGTTCTGTCATTTCACAAAAGCAAAATATCAAACGGTTCCAACTCTGAAGGAGTGTATATTTTGCACTATTTTCCCACATCTACACTGCTGAATGACATCCTTTCTCTCCATCACCACTGTACACAGTAGCAAAATATACTTTAAGGATTACCAGTTTCTTTTATCATGGCATGACAGATTAACTTCAGGAATATGACAGAATCGGTGGTCCTCAACATATTTTGAGCAGTATACATTAATAAATATGAAATATTTTCGAAATCCTTCATATTTTTGCGTAATATGAAATCAACACTCCGCTTGGATATTGATATAAGAAATATGAGTCATCAGCGTTGTTTTGCAAGCGGAAAATATACAGTGAATCTAATATGTTTTAGCAAAACATATCCACTGAAATCAATATACACACATAAACTGACGACCAGTGCGAAGTATTTCAGAGGCATTTATACAAGGTTGTGTTGTAGACAGGTTGAAACCGAAAGTAAATAAACAATCAAATACATAACGGTGAACCGCTCTGGGATTTGTTGGGTTAATCTTTTCCAGGTCATTGCTTAAGTTCGCTTTGGCCCTCAATCCTTATGGTATATGGTTTTCTGGCTGATATGAATGTAGTTTGAAGGGCTGTATTCGCTCTACACTAGATAGCAATAAGGCATATATTTAAGTGGGTTGTACCAAACAGCTGTTGGCGTCAGTGACAGGACAAACACGTGACGTCATCGTGGCATGTTATGTATATTTCACGTGCGATAGACACAACAGTGTCCCGTCGTCAGACAAAATCACATGACTTTCTCAGTACAACTTCTGTCACACTCATCGTTTAGGAGTAAGTCACATCTGCTACTTGTCAGGATTTGATGAATTGTGACTTTTATTCCCAAATTGGGTATGGGGGTGGGGCGGGTTGGGGAGGGGGTGTTGCACGGGTGGCCAAGTCGTCAAAGGCGCCGCCATTCGCCGACACCCTTTCAACTAGCAGCGTCAGAATCTGGGATCAGTGAGTGAGTGAGTTGGGTTTAACGCTGCTTTTAACAGTATCCCAGTAAAATCACGGCGTGTCAGCTTAATGTGGGAGGAAAGCCCGAAGTGATGCATGTCTCTGACGTTTACCACTTCGGTGAAACCCACGAGCACAAGTATGGTGCTGACTAACCTAGAAACATAATCGGGGCGAACCGGCATTCGAACTCACAATCATAGGTTTCTGGCGTGCCCAAGGGACGCAACTCTGCAAAGCAAATTGCGGCGCCTCAGACGACTGGGCCACCCGTGCCCCCTGTACTTTTGAAATTGGTATGGGAAGATAATATAACGGTGCCCTTAAAAGTATGGAATATCAGACCGTCTTGTTGTATGGTACCCATCGTGCTTGACACTGCTCTCACTGACCTACATTTCATTGCATGCATGAACATAATCCAGAACTTATAACGGCCATATCACTTGGTGTCATCGCTGATTTTCAGTTATCCATTCATATACTTTTTACTTTCGGCGGATAACCGAAACTGATTATCTCGGGCGTTCGCGTTCTATATTTACCGATCATGATTAAGGGGAGCGCCACGGTCTAGAGGGCGGACGCTGGCTGGTTCGATCCCCAGCCGCGTGATACCCAAAGACGAAAAACTAACACGAGGGGAGGCTAACACGGAAGGCTGTATGGCTGTATTCAGTACAATACTTCCCAGGCTTTCAGGCCGCATTTGCATTTCACACACAACCAGGCAACATTGTTCTGTGGCCATCGACTTGACAAACCGCGCTGTTATCAAGCATAGTGTCAACTTTAGGGGTGATGTTGCTTTTTTCTACCGTTTAAGAGGTGGGCAGTCCAGTTCAAGAGAGAGAGAGAAAGAGAGAGAGAGCGAGAGAGAGAGAGAGAAAGAGAGAGAGAGAGGGAGAGAGAGAGAGAGAGAGAGAGAGAGAGAGAGAGAGAGAGAGAGAGCGACTATGATCCAAGGTCAGGAAAACCTTCAACTGCCACACAAAGGAGATAAAATATGTTGATAAATACATGAGATGCCAATACAGTTTGCATCTCTCTTGAAAGAGTTGAGAGAACATTCTGATGAATGTACTGGGCATGACAAAGGTTCCAGCATGCAGGCGTTGAGCAACTTATCACCTTTGATGCGTGTTGGGCTCACCAGTATCAGCCAAAGTCTAAACTTCTAACGTCTCCGCCTCCGAAGAAGGCAAAGTCTCTTCCATCAGATGGATGTGGTGGATTCGGTTTTCTGGTTTCTGAAGAACTATTTCCTAAAAGGTCAGGCCAATATTATACTAATCTGACTTTCAAGACTAAACGTCGTCGGGAAACTCACTGAAGTTGTGTTGGTCTAGCAGGACAATACGCCCACGCACAAGTATGTTGTCACTACGGCTGCAATGCCGCAATGTACCATTGTTTGTTTGTTTGTTGTTTAACACCACACTATTCCAGCTATATGACGGCGGTCTGTAAACAATCGAATTTGGACCAGACAATCCAGTGATCGACATCTTGAGCATCGATCTACGCGATTGGGTCAGCGAACCTGGTTTGCTGAAGACCGGATCTTCACGGGGGCACTGTGGCTTTGAATCATTGAACTAAGTATTCACTTGACTTCTGGCACCGTCCAATGTCCTCCTCTTCCCAAACTTGAAGACAGAACTGTCAGGCAACCATTATACAGATGATGATGACGTTATTTCCACTGTGGATGACGTTTGACACCCCCAGGAGGAGGCCTTATACAATTGGATCCAGACACTCCAGCATCGTTTGTCTGAAATGTTTAGCAACCAACTCCATCAACGCTCTCATTCATAGTTTGGCTCAGAACTTTTCAGCCACCCTCGCCTCAGGGTACTTGTCACCTGCCTGGCTCTCCACACACAGGGAACAAAACAAGGACACGTCGGTGATGAGTCAGTCACTGTTGGCAATCCCGTATATTTCATTAATATATTTAAAAAACGTGTAATAGATATTTTTTAATATCAAAATTTGGGTTCGACCCTTCAAGGAATAGTTTATGTAGGGAATTCAAAACCTTGAGGTACCCGAGAAATACTTTAATGCTATTATTGACTTCAAGCTTCGAAAAATATTAGTTAAATTCAGAGCAGGGCGACATCGTCCTAAAGGAAGGTAGTGCCAAAAAATGGTTAGATTTTTGGGAATATGTCCATAATGTAAAATCAGTTTAGAAGATGAATTTCATTTCATGCTTTATATGTGCAGCTTATGATGAAATTAGAATGAAATATCTACCACAAGATTTACATGTTAATGATTTTCATTTTAGCGAATGTCTTCTGACAATAAATACCTATAATTTTGAAATGTTGTGCTTTTATATTGACCATGCTTACGAAAAGAGATGTGAAAAATAGTCATAAATCTATTATTTAGGATTGTTGTACTATATACTGACTATGTGAATGTAACCTACTTTGTCCGTCTACTATTTGTATGTATGTGGGCCCATCATACAGAAATAAAGATCTTTATTTGATTTTTTTAGCCAGACTGAATGATATATCCATGATAAATTGTGGCATAACGAACCGACATAAGTCCACACACACACACACACACACACACACACACACACACACACACACACACACACACACACACACGCACGCACACACACACGCACGCACGCACGCACACACACACACACGCACGCACGCACGCACGCACGCACACACACACACACACGTGCATGTACGTCGCTATATGAGTGAAATATTCTTGAACGCGATATTAAAATTATAATTAATCAGAAATAAATAATCCATGACATCGGTAATACTATGCACGTTTTGACGTTTGAGTCCACCACTGGAATATATGCACCTCATGATCAGCTGATGGTTGCACAGTTTTCACGTGACAGGTTTGTTGTCGATAACACGCCTCCTACCGTCACGCGGCCAAGCAAAGGCAGAAGTTTGTTTGTTTGGTTGTTTTTTGCTTGCTTGTGCATCATCACTGCGGTATATCTGCAATTAATTTAAATCCAAACAAGTCTTGGTGATAGAATAGGCTGATCCAGCTAGCTACCATCTTCCCGAGGCAAGAGAGTTAACTGACTTTTATAAGTCCAGTTTCCACCCTTGCCGAACTTGGCTGGAATTCCTGGGCTCTATCGTAGCGCCACCAGTGGCTATTACGAGTTATGTCCCTTCTGAGCCTCTCCTTTAGACCAATCAGATTCCACCTCTCGTATCACTTGCATTTGCTTGAAACAAAACAGTGGCGCCTGTCAAGACGATCTGATCGATAATTAAGGTCTATGTTGTGATAAAACGGGTCTTACATCGCGCAATGCGTGAGCACCTTGATTAAAAACATGAAATGATTTGGAAAATATCTGTTATCAACGAGTTGGCGGTGCACATGCTTTGCAAATCCTGCAATCGACCGAAATCTGCAGGACAGTTTACGAACCGGATTTCGATTTCGATGCACGATTTTGATTGGACTATGCATAGCCTCGTTAGTCCAGCCAAAATGTAACTCCATAATACCAGCCTAGTTCGGCAAGGGTGGAAACTTGACTATTTTAGTCAATTAACTCATTTGCCTTGGGAAGATGGCTAGCTACGTATATGTTTGAAATCAGCATTAAGACGAAGATAAAAAATACTTTGTTTTGTTTGTTTGTAGTTTAACGCCACACTCAGCAATGTTCCAGCTGTTTTCACGTCGGTCTGTAAATAATCGAGTCTGGACTGGACAATCCAGTGATTGACATCATGTGCATCGATCCATGCACACCTACACACGCACACCCGCGCACACACATACGACCATCAAACAACAACCACCCAGACGCACGCACACTCCCACAGACAGACACACACATACATATATCTAGACACACACACATTGAGTTTATTCAAGCTATACGTAAAACGATAATGCACCTTTCGCTTGTTTTGTTAGCTGGTAATATATGTAAAACATATACAATAAATATGACATGAGTTTCAACTTGAATATTCATGTACATATTCATTAACACGTGGAAATCGTTGCAAGGATGTGTTGTGAAAACAAAACGCGTGCACACTTAACATGATATCATAGCGCGTTATTCAAAGTCAGAATTCCTCTCACGCAACGATGTAAATATATTCTTCCACGTCGACATCACCTTTCTACACTGATTATGTCCAATATCACCACACCACTAGAATCTCGTCTTGCGTTGGAATAATTCTGCTACACCTTTCATATTCCTCCAGCAAGTGTTTCTTTCACACGACATGCGGATATGTAATAAACATCCACAGGTATTCGAAATGATCATATTTACTGTTTATGCACAAACACTCTTCATATGTGTATTACTGTTTCAAGATGTTTTTTGTTGATGTTATTAATGGTGCCAACAGCTGTCAGGTGAGATTGTATCAGCTTATCTCCGCCATTTCTATATGACACTAGAAATCTATTATTGAATTCAATTGTTTTCAAAGGCATTCGGTTTCAGAAATATTACAGCTTGACAAAATGGGAACATTCTGAGGAATAATCAACTTGTTCGTCATCCAGGGTGGATGTGAGGGGTTCTGGGACCGAATGTGTCTCCACTAGGAACACCACATGTCTGTGTATCTGCCTGGACACAGCTGAGCGTGTGTCCGGAGCTTCTGTCACTCTTGTGTTTGTCTTGTCCAGTGAGTGAGTGAATTTGGTTTTACGCCGCTTTTAGCTGTATTCCAGCAATATCACGTCGGGGGACACCAGAAATGGGCTTCACACATTGTACCCATGTCGGGAATCAAACCCGGGTCTTCGGCGTGACGAGCGAACGCTTTAACCACTAGGTTACCCGACCGCCCCATTGTCTTGTCAACACTTGGTAATCTCGAGGCAATCGAGATTCTGCTGCGATGAAGCTGTGATAATGCTGTGATATTGCTATGTCATTGCTGTGATATTGTTGTGGCATTGCTGTGATATTGTTGCAATATTGCTGTGATATGGTTAAGATATTGTTGTCATATAGGTGTGCTGTTTTTGTGATATTGCTGTGATTAACATGAGGTAGTGCCGTGATATATCTGATATATTGCTGTGATATAAGTGTGATATTGCTGTGACATTGCTGTGATATAACCGTGGTATTGCTGTGATTTCCGTGTGATATTGCTGTGATATAACTGGGATATTGCTGTGATATAACAGGGATATTGCTGTGCTATAACTGGGATATTGCTGTGATATAACCGGGTTATTGTTGTGATATAACAGGGGTATTGCTGTGATATAATAGGGATATTGTTGTGATATAACTGGGATATTGCTGTGATATAACTAGGATATTGCTGTGATATAACAGGGATATTGCTGTGATATTGCTGTGATATAACCGGGATATTGTTGTGATATAACAGGGATATTGCTTTGATATAACTGGGATATTGCTGTGATATAACTGGGATATTGTTGTGATATAACTGGGATATTGCTGTGATATAACCGGGATATTGTTGTGATATACTTGTAACATTGCTGCGATGCTGCTGTGATATAGCTGTGATTGCTGTGATGTTGCTATGATAAAGCTGTGATATTTATGTGATAATATATTGGCCGTGCTCTAATGTTTAAAAATTGATCAGTTTGTATGTGACAAATCATGGACACAAATAACTTTCCATATGATTGTTTAATTCGCACATAGAGTCATTGATGCATATGAAGACCTATATTCACGTCATGATCGGTCGTAAAGGATCTTTTCAATTGAGCTACTTGTAGTTTCTCGTGAAAAATAGCTATTAATGTAGGCACTTGTCAAGTTATTTAGACATCAAAGCTCTTAATTGATATCAATTTGAAATAAATGCGTTGATTGCAAACATGTTAGAAGGTATCAGTAAAGCGAGGTCGACCTCTGCCTGCACACTTGAATGCACGTGTTCATGTGTCAATCAATCAGGTGAAATACAACACGTTAATCACGTGCTCTTTGTCGTTTGTCAAAATCACAAGCGACCAATTTGACTAAGTGCAGCTAAAAATATAATCATTTCGAGTTGGTTGCTATTACTACACTAAAGTTATGTATGTCGTCCCCTGACATTGCTGTCACTGAGATGCCCGAATATCGCGCGCGTGCGCGCGTGCGTGCGTGCGTGTGTGTGTGTGTGTGTGTGTGGCTGCTTGTACATGTTACATGTATGGTAAGCCTGCAGTATCCCCATGTTACGTTACATGTATGGTAAGCCTGCAGTATCCCCACGTTACATGTATGGTAAGCCTACAGTATCCCAACGTTACATGTATGGTTAGCCTGCAGTATCCCCACGTTATCTGTGTGGTAAGCCTGCATTATCCCCACGTTACGTTACATGTATGGTAGGCCTGCAGTATCCCCACGTTACATGTTTGGTAAGCCTGCAGTATCCCCACGTTACGTTACATGTATGGTAAGCCTGCAGTATCCCCACGTTACATGTATGGTAAGCCTGCAGTATCCCCACGTTACGTTACATGTGTGGTAAGCCTGCAGTATCCCCACGTTACGTTACATGTATGGTAGGCCTGCAGTATCCTCACGTTACATGTATGGTAAGCCTGCAGTATCCCCACGCTACGTTACATGATTGGTAAGCCTGCAGTTTCCCCACGTCACTTTACATGTGTGGTAAGCCTGCAGTATCCCCACGTTACATGTATGGTAAGCCTGCAGTATCCCCACGTTACATGTTTGGTAAGCCTGCAGTATCCCCACGTTACGTTACATGTATGGTAGGCCTGCAATATCCCCACGTTACATGTATGGTAAGCCTGCAGTATCCCGACGTTACATGTTTGGTAAGCCTGCAGTATCCCCACGTTATGTTACATGTGTGGTAAGCCTGCAGTATCCCCACGGTACGTTACATGTATGGTAAGCCTGCAGTATCACCACGTTACGTTACATGTATGGTAAGCCTGCAGTATCCCCACGTTACGTTACATGTATGGTAAGCCTGCAGTATCCCCTAGTTACGTTACATGTTTCGTCAGCCTGCAGTATCCCCTCGTTACATATTTGGTCAGCCTGCAGTATCCCCTCGTTACATGTGTGGTAAGCCTGCAGTATCCCCACGTTACATGTATGGTAAGCCTGCAGTATCCCAACGTTACATTACATGTTTGGTCAGCCTGCAGTATCCCCTCGTTACATGTGTGGTAAGCCTGCAGTATCCCCACGTTACATGTATGGTAAGCCTGCAGTATCCCGACGTTACATGTTTGGTAAGCCTGCAGTATCCCGACGTTACATGTGTGATAAGCCTGCAGTATCCCCACGTTACGTTACATGTATGGTAAGCCTGCAGTATCCCCACGTTACGTTACATGTATGGTAGGCCTGCAGTATCCCAACGTTACGTTACATGTTTGGTCAGCCTGCAGTATCCCCTCGTTACATGTGTGGTAAGCCTGCAGTATCCCCACGTTACATGTATGGTAAGCCTGCAGTATCCCCACGTTACATGTTTGGTAAGCCTGCAGTATCCCGACGTTACATGTGTGGTAAGCCTGCAGTATCCCCACGTTACGTTACATGTATGGTAAGCCTGCAGTATCCCCACGTTACGTTACATGTATGGTAGGCCTGCAGTATCACTACGTTACGTTACATGTGTGGTAAGCCTGCAGTATCCCCACGTTACGTTACATGTATGGTAAGCCCGCAGTATCCCAACGTTAGGTGACATGTATGGTAGGCCTGCAGTATTCCTATGTTACATGTATGGTAAGCCTGCAGTATCCCCACGTTACATGTTTGGTAAGCCTGCAGTATCCCCACGTTACGTTACATGTATTGTAAGCCTGCAGTTTCCCCACACTACGTTACATGTATGGTAAGCCTGCAGTATCCCAACGTTACGTTACATGTATGGTAAGCCTGCAGTATCCTCACGTTACATGTTTGGTAAGCCTGCAGTATCCCCCGGTTACGTTACATGTATGGTAAGCCTGCAGTATCCCCACGTTACGTTACATGTATGGTAAGCCTGCAGTATCCCCACGTTACATGTTTGGTAAGCCTACAGTATCCCAACGTTACTTTACATGTTTGGTAAGCCTGCAGTTTACCCACGTTACGTTACATGTATGGTAAGCCTGCAGTATCCCCACGTTACGTTACATGTATGGTAAGCCTGCAGTATCCTCACGTTACGTTACATGTATGGTAAGCCTGCAGTATCCCAACGTTACTTTACATGTTTGGTAAGCCTGCAGTTTACCCACGTTACATGTTTGGTAAGCCTGCAGTTTACCCACGTTACATGTTTGGTAAGCCTGCAGTTTACCCACGTTACATGTTTGGTAAGCCTGCAGTTTACCCACGTTACATGTTTGGTAAGCCTGCAGTTTACCCACGTTACATGTGTGGTAGGCCTGCAGTTTACCCACGTTACATGTGTGGTAAGCCTGCAGTATCCCGACGTTACGTGTTTGGTAAGCCTGCAGTATCCCAACGTTACTTTACATGTTTGGTAAGCCTGCAGTTTACCCACGTTGCATGTGTGGTAGGCCTGCAGTTTACCCACGTTACATGTGTGGTAAGCCTGTAGTATCCCGACGTTACGTGTTTGGTAAGCCTGCTGTATCCCCACGTTATGTTACATGTGTGGTAAGCCTGCAGTATCCCCACGTTACGTTACATGTATGGTAAGCCTGCAGTATCACCACGTTACGTTACATGTATGGTAAGCCTGCAGTATCCCCACGTTACGTTACATGTATGGTAAGCCTGCAGTATCCCCTAGTTACGTTACATGTTTGGTCAGCCTGCAGTATCCCCTCGTTACATGTTTGGTAAGCCTGCAGTATCCCCTCGTTACATGTGTGGTAAGCCTGCAGTATCCCCACGTTACATGTATGGTAAGCCTGCAGTATCCCGACGTTACATGTGTGATAAGCCTGCAGTATCCCCACGTTACGTTACATGTATGGTAAGCCTGCAGTATCCCCACGTTACGTTACATGTATGGTAGGCCTGCAGTATCCCAACGTTACGTTACATGTTTGGTCAGCCTGCAGTATCCCCACGTTACATGTGTGGTAAGCCTGCAGTATCCCCACGTTACATGTTTGGTAAGCCTGCAGGATCCTCACGTTACGTTACATGTATGGTAAGCCTGCAGTATCCCCACGTTACGTTACATGTATGGTAAGCCTGCAGTATCCCCACGTTACGTTACATGTATGGTAAGCGTGGATTATCCCCACGCTACGTTATATGTATGGTAAGCCTGCAGTATCCCCACGTTACATGTTTGGTAAGCCTGCAGTATCCCCTAGTTTCGTTACATGTATGGTAAGCCTGCAGTATCCCCACGTTACGTTACATGTATGGTAAGCCTACAGTATCCCAACGTTACTTTACATGTTTGGTAAGCCCGCACTTTACCCACGTTACGTTACATGTATGGTAAGCCTGCAGTATCCCCACGTTACGTTACATGTATGGTAAGCCTGCAGTATCCCAACGTTACTTTACATGTTTGGTAAGCCTGCAGTTTACCCACGTTACGTTACATGTATGGTAAGCCTGCAGTATCCCCACGTAACGTTACATGTATGGTAAGCCTGCAGTATCCCCACGTTACGTTACATGTATGGTAAGCCTGCAGTATCCTCACGTTACATGTTTGGTAAGCCTGCAGTATCCCCCGGTTACGTTACATGTATGGTAAGCCTGCAGTATCCCCACGTTACGTTACATGTATGGTAAGCCTGCAGTATCCCCACGTTACATGTTTGGTAAGCCTGCAGTATCCCCACGTTACGTTACATGTATGGTAAGCCTGCAGTATCCCCACGTTACGTTACATGTATGGTAAGCCTGCAGTATCCCAACGTTACTTTACATGTTTGGTAAGCCCGCAGTTTACCCACGTTACGTTACATGTATGGTAAGCCTGCAGTATCCCCACGTTACGTTACATGTATGGTAAGCCTGCAGTATCCCAACGTTACTTTACATGTTTGGTAAGCCTGCAGTTTACCCACGTTACGTTACATGTATGGTAAGCCTGCACTATCCCCACGTTACGTTACATGTATGGTAAGCCTGCAGTATCCCCACGTTTCGTTACATGTATGGTAAGCCTGCAGTATCCCCACGTTACTTTACATGTATGGTAAGCCTGCAGTATCCCAACGTTACTTTACATGTTTGGTAAGCCTGCAGTTTACCCACGTTACGTTACATGTATGGTAAGCCTGCAGTATCCCCACGTTACGTTACATGTATGGTAAGCCTGCAGTATCCTCACGTTACGTTACATGTATGGTAAGCCTGCAGTATCCCAACGTTACTTTACATGTTTGATAAGCCTGCAGTTTACCCACGTTACATGTTTGGTAAGCCTGCAGTTTACCCACGTTACATGTTTGGTAAGCCTGCAGTTTACCCACGTTACATGTTTGGTAAGCCTGCAGTTTACCCACGTTACATGTTTGGTAAGCCTGCAGTTTACCCACGTTACATGTGTGGTAGGCCTGCAGTATCCCCACGTTACATGTGTGGTAAGCCTGCAGTATCCCGACGTTACGTGTTTGGTAAGCCTGCAGTATCCCAACGTTACTTTACATGTTTGGTAAGCCTGCAGTTTACCCACGTTACATGTGTGGTAGGCCTGCAGTTTACCCACGTTACATGTGTGGTAAGCCTGCAGTATCCCCACGTTACGTGTTTGGTAAGCCTGCAGTATCCCCACGTTATGTTACATGTGTGGTAAGCCTGCAGTATCCCCACGTTACGTTACATGTATGGTAAGCCTGCAGTATCCCCACGTTACGTTACATGTATGGTAAGCCTGCAGTATCCCCACGTTACGTTACATGTATGGTAAGCCTGCAGTATCCCCACGTTACGTTACATGTATGGTATGCCTGCAGTATCCCCTAGTTACGTTACATGTTTGGTCAGCCTGCAGTATCCCCTCGTTACATGTTTGGTCAGCCTGCAGTATCCCCTCGTTACATGTGTGGTAAGCCTGCAGTATCCCCACGTTACATGTATGGTAAGCCTGCAGTATCCCGACGTTACATGTGTGATAAGCCTGCAGTATCCCCACGTTACGTTACATGTATGGTAAGCCTGCAGTATCCCCACGTTACGTTACATGTATGGTAGGCCTGCAGTATCCCAACGTTACGTTACATGTTTGGTAAGCCTGCAGTATCCCCACGTTACGTGTTTGGTAAGCCTGCAGTATCCCCACGTTACGTTACATGTTTGGTCAGCCTGCAGTATCCCCTCGTTACATGTGTGGTAAGCCTGCAGTATCCCCACGTTACATGTATGGTAAGCCTGCAGTATCCCGACGTTACATGTTTGGTAAGCCTGCAGTATCCCGACGTTACATGTGTGATAAGCCTGCAGTATCCCCACGTTACGTTACATGTATGGTAAGCCTGCAGTATCCCCACGTTACGTTACATGTATGGTAGGCCTGCAGTATCCCAACGTTACGTTACATGTTTGGTCAGCCTGCAGTATCCCCACGTTACATGTGTGGTAAGCCTGCAGTATCCCCACGTTACATGTTTGGTAAGCCTGCAGGATCCTCACGTTACGTTACATGTATGGTAAGCCTGCAGTATCCCCACGTTACGTTACATGTATGGTAAGCCTGCAGTATCCCCACGTTACGTTACATGTATGGTAAGCCTGGATTATCCCCACGCTACGTTATATGTATGGTAAGCCTGCAGTATCCCCACGTTACATGTTTGGTAAGCCTGCAGTATCCCCACGTTACGTTACATGTATGGTAAGCCTGCAGTATCCCCACGTTACGTTACATGTATGGTAAGCCTACAGTATCCCAACGTTACTTTACATGTTTGGTAAGCCCGCACTTTACCCACGTTACGTTACATGTATGGTAAGCCTGCAGTATCCCCACGTTACGTTACATGTATGGTAAGCCTGCAGTATCCCCTAGTTACTTTACATGTTTGGTAAGCCTGCAGTTTACCCACGTTACGATACATGTATGGTAAGCCTGCAGTATCCCCACGTAACGTTACATGTATGGTAAGCCTGCAGTATCCCCACGTTACGTTACATGTATGGTAAGCCTGCAGTATCCCCACGTTACGTTACATGTATGGTAAGTCTGCAGTATCCTTACGTTACGTTAAATGTATGGTAAGCCTGCAGTATCCCCACGTTACGTTACATGTATGGTAAGGCTGCAGTATCCCCACGTTACATGTGTGGTAAGCATGCAGTATCCCCACGTTACGTTACATGTATGGTAAGGCTGCAGTATCCCCACGTTACATGTGTGGTAAGCATGCAGTATCCCGCGCCCAATGCACACTGCCAAGTTTCGCTGGCCAACCGGCCATGTTTAATTTGCATTTAAGCCTATTTGATTATTTACATGTATAATTTTATATTCAGCTTATTTACTTCAGGAAATACGTAAAACACATAAACTCCCTGTAAAACCTATATTCCACCAAAGTGCCTATGATATACGCCCTTTTTGAGAAGAAGGACGTGCCTCACATCCCAATAAATCATTGCTGATGAGGCAGCGATTAAATTCTTATATACATGATATAAATTATACACCAAAAACATGAATATGTTATGACCTTATTTCTAGTTTCCAAATTTATACCAAAAGGCACACATTTCAGAAGCCGATGTGGCAAATCTCTAGTTTCAATAATGACATTAAATACTCCCTCTCATCTGTGTCCTGTAATACAGTACTCAGAGTCAACCAGAGTTGATTCACAAACTTTAAAAGATAATAAATTTAAAATACACATCTTCGGGTGGAAGCGGTACATTATAATATATATAGTGAGTGAGTGAGTATGGTTTTACGCCGCTTTTAGCAATATTCCAGCAATATCACGGCGGGGGACACCAGGAATGGGCTTCACACATTGTACCCATGTCAGGAATCGAACCTGGGTCTTCGGCTTGACGAGCGAACGCTTTAACCACTAGGCTACCCGACCGCCCCTAAAATATAAAGAGTCTCACAGTTGGAATTGTCAGACAGTCACACGGGCAGGACAATCATGTAGTCCGGGGAGACCAGTCAGACAGTCAGACACGAAAACAGCAATCAGTTAGCCACTCAACAAGGACAGACAGTCCAGTCAGACTGGAAGAACTAACAGTAGTTAGTCTATAGTCAGATAGGCACACGATTAGGAAAGTCAGATAGACACTCGACTAGGACAATCAGATAGGCTCGGCTAGAACAGTCAGATAGGCGCTCGAATAGGACAGTCAGATAGGCGTTCGACTCTGGCGGTCAGGGGGACAATACGCTTGGACAGTCAGACAGACGCTCGACTAGAACAGTCAGAAAGACGCTTGACTAGAACAGTCAGGAAGATACTCGACTAGGACGGTCAGAGAGACGCTCGACTAGAACAGTCAGAAAGACGTTCGACTAGGACGGTCAGATAGACGCTCTACTATGACAGTCAGATAGCCACTTGACTAGGACGGTCAGGAAGTCGCTCGACTAGAACAGTCAGAAAGACGTTCGACTAGGACGGTCAGATAGACGCTCTACTATGACAGTCAGATAGCCACTTGACTAGGACAGACAGGAAGTCGCTCGACTAGAACAGTCAGAAAGACGTTCGACTAGGACGGTCAGATAGACGTTTGACTAGGACAGTCAGAGTGACGCTATGCTCGGACAGTCAGATAGCCACTTGACTAGGACAGTCAGGAAGACGCTCGACTAGGACAGTCAGAGGGACACCACGCTAGGACAGTCAGATAGCCACTTGCCTAGGACAGTCAGATAGACACTCGACTAGGACAGTCAGTTAGGCACTCGACAAGGACAGTCAGACAGACACTCGAGTAGGACAGTCGGATAGACGCTCGACAAGGACAGTCAGACAGACACTTGACTAGGACAGTCAGATAGACACTCGACTAGGACAGTCAGATAGACGCTCGAGTAGGACAGTCGGATAGACGCTCGACCAGGACAGTCAGATAGACACTCGACTAGGACAGTCAGATAGACGCTCGACCAGGACAGTCAGATAGACGCTCGAGTAGGACAGTCGGGTAGACGCTCGACCAGGACGGTCAGATAGACACTCGAACCAGGACAGTCAGATAGACGCTCGACCAGGACAGTCAGATAGGCACTTGACTAGGACAGTCAGATAGACGCTCAACAAGGACAGTCAGACAGACACTCGAGTAGGACAGTCGGGTAGACGCTCGAGTAGGACAGTCGGGTAGACGCTCGACCAGGACGGTCAGATAGACACTCGAACCAGGACAGTCAGATAGACGCTCGACTATAACGGTCAGATGGACGCTCGACTAGGACAGTCAGATAGCCTCTTGACTATGACAGTCAGATAAACGCTCGACGAGGACAGTCAGGTAGGCACTTGACGAGGACAGTCAGATAGACGCTCGACTAGGACAGTCAGGGGGACACTACGCTAGGACAGTTAGATAGCCACTTGACTAGGGCAGTCATGAAGTCGCCCGACTAGGACAGTCAGAAAGACGCTTGACTAGAACAGTCAGAAAGATACTCGACTAGGACAGTCAGAGAGACGCTCGACTAGGACGGTCAGATAGACGCTTGACTAGAACAGTCAGAAAGACGCTTGACTAGAACAGTCAGGAAGATACTCGACTAGGACGGTCAGAGAGACGCTCGACTAGAACAGTCAGAAAGACGTTCGACTAGGACGGTCAGATAGACGCTCGACTAGGACAGTCAGATAGGCACTCGACAAGGACAGTCAGACAGACACTCGAGTAGGACAGTCGGATAGACGCTCGACAAGGACAGTCAGACAGACACTTGACTATGACAGTCAGATAGCCACTTGACTAGGACAGACAGGAAGTCGCTCGACTAGAACAGTCAGAAAGACGTTCGACTAGGACGGTCAGAGTGACGCTATGCTCGGACAGTCAGATAGCCACTTGACTAGGACAGTCAGGAAGACGCTCGACTAGGACAGTCAGAGGGACACTACGCTAGGACAGTCAGATAGCCACTTGACTAGGACAGTCAGATAGCCACTCGACTAGGACAGTCAGATAGACAATCGACTAGGACAGTCAGATAGCCACTTGACTAGGACAGTCAGGAAGACGCTCGACTAGGACAGTCAGAGGGACACTACGCTAGGACAGTCAGATAGCCACTTGACTAGGACAGTCAGATAGACACTCGACTAGGACAGTCAGATAGACAATCGACTAGGACAGTCAGATAGCCACTTGACTAGGACAGTCAGATAGACGCTCGACTAGGACAGTCAGATAGGCACTAGACAAGGACAGTCAGACAGACACTCGAGTATGACAGTCGGATAGACGGTCGACAAGGACAGTCAGACAGACACTTGACCAGGACAGTCAGATAGACACTCGACTAGGACAGTCAGATAGACGCTCGAGTAGGACAGTCGGATAGACGCTCGACCAGGACAGTCAGATAGACACTCGACTAGGACAGTCAGATAGACGCTCGACCAGGACAGTCAGATAGACGCTCGAGTAGGACAGTCGGGTAGACGCTCGACCAGGACAGTCAGATAGACACTCGAACCAGGACAGTCAGATAGACGCTCGACCAGGACAGTCAGATAGGCACTTGACTAGGACAGTCAGATAGACGCTCAACACGGACAGTCAGACAGACACTCGAGTAGGACAGTCGGGTAGACGCTCGAGTAGGACAGTCGGGTAGACGCTCGACCAGGACGGTCAGATAGACACTCGAACCAGGACAGTCAGATAGACGCTCGACCAGGACAGTCAGATAGGCACTTGACTAGGACAGTCAGATAGACGCTCAACAAGGACAGTCAGACAGACACTCGAGTAGGACAGTCGGATAGACGCTCGACAAGGACAGTCAGACAGACACTTGACTAGGACAGTCAGATAGACACTCGACTAGGACAGTCAGATAGACGCTCGAGTAGGAAAGTCAGATAGCCACTTGACTAGGACAGTCAGATAGACGCTCGACAAGGACAGTCAGATAGACACTCGAGTAGGACAGTCGGATAGACGCCCGACAAGGACAGTCAGATAGCCACTTGACTAGGACAGTCAGATAGACGCTCGACTAGGACAGTCAGATAGGCACTCGACAAGGACAGTCAGACAGACACTCGAGTAGGACAGTCGGATAGACGCTCGACAAGGACAGTCAGACAGACACTTGACTAGGACAGTCAGATAGACACTCGACTAGGACAGTCAGATAGACGCTCAAGTAGGACAGTCGGATAGACGCTCGACCAGGACAGTCAGATAGACACTCGACTAGGACAGTCAGATAGACGCTCGAGTAGGACAGTCGGATAGACGCTCGACAAGGACAGTCAGACAGACACTTGACTAGGACAGTCAGATAGACACTCGACTAGGACAGTCAGATAGACGCTCAAGTAGGACAGTCGGATAGACGCTCGACCAGGACAGTCAGATAGACACTCGACTAGGACAGTCAGATAGACGCTCGAGTAGGACAGTCGGATAGACGCTCGACAAGGACAGTCAGACAGACACTCGACTAGGACAGTCAGATAGACACTCGACTAGGACAGTCAGATAGACGCTCGAGTAGGACAGTCGGATAGACGCTCGACAAGGACAGTCAGACAGACACTTGACTAGGACAGTCAGATAGACGCTCGAGTAGGACAGTCGGATAGACGCTCGACAAGGACAGTCAGACAGACACTTGACTAGGACAGTCAGACAGACACTCGACTAGGACAGTCAGATAGACACTCGACTAGGACAGTCAGATAGACGCTCGAGTAGGACAGTCGGATAGACGCTCGAGTAGGACAGTCAGATAGACGCTCGAGTAGGACAGTCGGATAGACGCTCGACAAGGACAGTCAGACAGACACTCGACTAGGACAGTCAGATAGACGCTCGAGTAGGACAGTCGGATAGACGCTCGAGTAGGACAGTCGGATAGACGCTCGAGTAGGACAGTCAGATAGACGCTCGACTAGGACAGTCAGACAGACACTCGACTAGGACAGTCAGATAGACGCTCGACCAGGACAGTCAGATAGACGCTCGAGTAGAACAGTCAGATAGACACTCGACTAGGACAGTCAGATAGACGCTCGACCAGGACAGTCAGATAGACGCTCGAGTAGGACAGTCAGACAGACGCTCGACCAGGACAGTCAGATAGACGCTCGAGTAGGACAGTCAGATAGACGCTCGACCAGGACAGTCAGATAGACACTCGACTAGGACAGTCAGATAGACGCTCGACCAGGACAGTCAGATAGACGCTCGAGTAGGACAGTCAGATAGACACTCGACTAGGACAGTCAGATAGACACTCGACTAGGACAGTCAGATAGACGCTCGACCAGGACAGTCAGATAGGCACTCGACAAGGACAGTCAGATAGACGCTCGAGTAGGACAGTCAGACAGACGCTCGACCAGGACAGTCAGATAGACGCTCGAGTAGGACAGTCAGATAGACGCTCGACCAGGACAGTCAGATAGACACTCGACTAGGACAGTCAGATAGACGCTCGACCAGGACAGTCAGATAGACGCTCGAGTAGGACAGTCGGATAGCCACTCGACTAGAACAGTCAGACAGACACTCGACTAGGACAGTCAGATAGACGCTCGAGTAGGACAGTCAGACAGACACTCGACTACGACAACCTGGTCAGTAGGACAGAGGAATTTTAAGAAGCCAGATAGATATAAAAAATATGTAAGATGCTGTGGGTCAAAAATGACAGACAAAAGGCCCATACAGTAGCGTAAATGTCAGTATACAGTTTTTGACTACCCAACTGATCTATTCCAGTGATATGACACGTTTATTATAGTCGGACGTTCTAAATATAGCCCCACAGCAACAGCTGGGTGTTGTCTCGAAATGAATACAGACTGACTGAATAAGCGATTCCGACATCATTAATAGTCAACGATCACTATCCACGATACGGGCTAGTGTGGAAATACTCAGCCAGTAGCCTATGCTTATGCATAGAATGACGCTCGAGACCTGTTTGGTCGGGTCGTTCTAGAATACATTAACCGAGATGACATATGACGAGAGGTAATCAAATGTGAGGTAGTCACGTGACCTGTTGACAACATGTGAAATATACAATGTGTGACCTTGACGCTGTTTATAACAGTTGTGGACTTCGTGACCGAAAAATATTGACGCAAGCATCAAAATGATTTTCTAAAACTTTGTTAAAATTATTGAATTTAATTGGGAGTTATATATGTGATTTTATATCAATGAATGTTCATGTTTTGTTCATTATTCGCGATGATTATCTAGTGACTTGTAGGTTTAATTTGTTTAGTATATTTAAAAAGAATTATTGATAACGATTTTTATACATCATAGCGATCAGTGGTTGTGTGAAAGGAATGGGTTGGGCGTGTCAGATTGGGAGGAAAGCCTAACGTGGGATTCGTGTTGTTTGATTGTTTGTATTCCAGCTGTATGACTGCCGTCTGTAAAAAATCGAGTCTGGACCAGACAATCAAGTGACTGACATCATGAGCATCGATCCACGCACTTGAGATACGACGACGCAATCACTCAAGACGGACAGCTTGTAGGCGACCTGTACTGTGAGCCCACGTGCACGTGTGGTGTGTTGACGCCTATTTGAGTCCCTGTCAATACCAAGGGAACAGCATAATGATGAAAGACATGCCCCTATGGGAGTGAGTGTTTGTCAGTGTGTCCCCGGCGCTGCTAAGCCAGTCCTATATGAGGTACCAAGCAGGGACACATCTGATATGACCCGTAAAGACCCGTCTTCAGCAACCAATGCTTGCCGTAAAAGGCGACTGTGCTTGTCATAAGAGGCGACTAACGGGACCGAGTGGTCAGGCTCGCTGACTTGGTTGATGTATGTCATCGATTCCAATTGCGCGGATCGATGATGTCAATCACTGGATTGTCCGGTCCAGACTCGATTATTTGCAGACCACCGTCCTATAGATGGAATATTGCTGAGTACGGCGTTAAACAACACATCTGATATTCTGATTATTTCAAAACGCGAACATAAGTATTTTAGAAATCTATAAAGGTGTCTAACCAAATACAACCATTGTGTTTCTGTCGCCAGAACCCTGCAAAGAATGCTCTCCTGGGTCATGTGTGAAGTTCGCACATGTTAACTGATTTACGTCATAATTCGGTTAACCTCGGCTGTTACACCTACTGAACCCACGGGTGCAGTATGCTGGTTTCCAGCTTACAAGTGACTTTATCGTAAACGCAAGTTATTTTCATGTTTTGATTTAAACATGAATTAAAACATTTTAATGAATATGATTAACTTCGATTGTTGATATACACACTATAAAATCCACGATGCAACTTAGATGATGAGTGTTCATCTCTGGGTGATGTGCTGCGAACTATTTTTAACTTTCTTGTCGTTTTACATGCATTAAACAGAAAAATACAATGGCAGCTTTGTCAAGCAACGAAACACCTATTAGCCTCGCATTGTGTGTGTCATTGCAATACTCAGAGGCATTGTGTTTCGCGTTCTCCAAGCAGCCATTTTAGATATTCATATCTAAGGTTGCATTATAAGCGTTTCATTTCGGATACTGCTTTAAATTTTCCTTGAGTAACGCTGGTTAGCTCAGGTTGATTCTAGTCAACCCTGGTTGCCCGAAATGTGGTAATCTGTTGACTCAAAGTGTATCTGGTCAGACATCTGATCGTACCAGGGGTGGAAGGGCAAGATGACCACCCGTAGACAAGTCCAGTACCTGATCGTACTCCATTAACGTCACAGGTTGATGGCGATGACGTCATCTGCATCAACAACACAAGCCCCCCCCCCCCCCCCGTTAGTATCCGAACCTCTCATTTCATCATCTTACTAAATAATGTGGACAGTTCACTCACTCATTTGATCACAGCTCCCTCACTCATTTGATCACACTTCACTTAGTCATTTGATCACACTTCACTCAGTCATTGGATCATACTTCACTCTCATTTGATCATTGCACTAGATAACGCCGTACTCAGCAATATTCCAGCAATATGACGGCCATCCAGTGATTGACATCATGAGCATCGATCAATGACATTCATCAATCAAGTCAGCGAGTCTGACCACCGACCCACAAGTCGCCTCTTACGACAAGCATAGTCGTCTTTTACGGCAAGCATGGGATGCTGAAGACATATTCTACCTCGGATCTTCACGGATTTAATCTATAAGAATTGCGGTATTAGGTAATACCCGGTTTTAGAAACGCAATATGAGTCCGTCTTCAGATATCTATTTCCATCCCGTTGACTTGAATCAGTTATACGAGAACGATTGCATATAGTTGTCATAGAGACTAACTATGTGAGAAGGGTTTTCCTCTAAAATATAGATGACGGTTTTCTTGTCCTGATTCTTTATCAACACAATTCATACACTGGATAAAAAAGCTGATTAAATCGAAACGGGTCCTCGGAAAAAACAACAGCGTTTATTTGAGAATATTAAACGTGAGTAATTCGAAAAACATTCAGTGAAAATCGCAATTTAAAAAAAATATATATATATATAAAAAACAATGGTTTATTAGATAATGGGAAATCAACGTTGACACTATATCACAATTTTTGTGTGTGGATCAGAACCCGAAAAAGACAATTCAAATATTTACGACAAAGGCTGTCAAACATTTACTCTCCGAGAAACGCAGGAGTCAAACGGGGCGTCTTGTCTGGAGGTTTGCGGTCTCTTCTTGTCGCATGGTCTTCCACTCGCCCGAAACACACGGCAAAAATCTAGGCCAAAAGTATTTGTATAACCCCCACAATCCCGCTGTCTGTGTACCCAGGTGCTGCAGCGTTAGGGGGGGTGGGGGGCACGTAGGTAAGTGCACATACACCTACACTCACCGAGAATACGTGTGGGGTCAAAGCAAACGGATTAGGATTACCTGGACTGACCAATATAAGCGAGATCCCACGCGGGTTTGGCGACACATACAAACTGATTTAAGAACGTAAGATCAGTTTCTTCAGTGTTTGTTACTATTTGAGAACAACATATACCACATGGGACATGCTTATCGGGCGAATGGTTTGGGCGTTTAACAAAAGTTGGAGGCTCCGTTATGGTTATTGGCTAATAATAGACCACAGAACTCGCGACTTGAATCATCACAATGTAAAAGTTACGCAACGCAAATACAACCAAGACCCAGTATATACGCGGACATTGATGCAACGCATGACGCGCTTATTTAGCCCCGTGTATAACCATATATAACTGTGACGTTATGATTGGTGGCGTAAAACATGTTCATGCCATAGTCAGCGAAATAAGTCTCCTACAATCCGTTATCTGGTACAGGCAAACCATGAACTATTGGAATGAGAATCGACCGCATGATGTTCAACGGATGAAGAGAGGTCGCAGGTGTGACAGGTATGGATCACTCTTCATAGGCACTGCCCTCATAACTTCACGGGCATTAAACAGACAAATTACTTCGTTCGTAAAATAACAATCTTAAATGTCGCCGTAGGGAATTTTCTGAATCCGCCGGTAACAAAGCCATTTGTCAATGTCTCTTCACCAGCGTCTGTTTCCTATCAGGTCGTCATGAGGACTGTATGTAAAGCCGGGTTCAGTATCGAGGTCAGCACGTGGACCTCGACAACTGGTGTCTGGCTTCATTCGGTTCGGGTAGATAGGTTAGCACGTCCCGGCTAATCCATTATAAATCAATGAAGTCGGCACCTTCACCTTCTCATTGTCGTGGCCTGCTTGTGCGGCGATTCGAGGACGCCATTGAGATAGGTTTTGCAAGGACTGCCGAGTGTGGTTATTAAAATGTAGGTTAATAATAATAATAACAATAATGATAATGTATTTAACTACAGAAGTCGGTAATAACGATATTTTCCTCTTCAATGCTTCAGTGACTCATTCTACAACCACGGCTACAACGACTACTTCAGATAATGTCAACGGCTTCCACAACGACATGAAAATACCAATCCTGATACTTCTGCAAAAATAACGCCTTATGTCCGCATGTTACGGCGATGCCATTGCAAACTCTCCGCCATTTTACGACAGGGTTGCAATAAGTGGTAGAAATGACATGTATCAACCAAGTCAGCGAGCCTGACCACCCGATCCCGTTAGTCGCCTCTTACAACAAGCATAGTCGCCATTACTGCAAGCATAGGTTACTGAAGATTTTTAGCAAAATATATATTTAACTGCTCTTCGCTATGTGAAACACCTAGTGTACCTTCAATTTCATGAGAGCGATATGTGCCTTAAAAGATCGGCCATCAGCATCTGTCAGCGTGGCACATATTGTGCTAAAAAAACAGTCTGTGTCATCTTTGCGAAGGAGCCTAGAAAGGTACACCTGTCACTCAAAAGTCTCGCGAATAGAGGCGACGGTTTGAAAGCCCATCTGGACTTGATGACAAGTAAACATATGTCTCATTCAAAACATGAAATCATAAAATATATATACAACCAATAAGTATAAGTGTTAGATAACCGTGGTAAAGATTGTATTACAATCACTGGCTCATTCGGTTCAACATACATGTATGCCTTATTCATAGAAAAGCTGAAGAATTGTATAATTACATTCTGTTGTTTTAAATATTAATTATATCCACAAGAACCTCCTAAGGTGTGTTTTTACTAGGTCACTTGTCAAAGTCTGGACAGGCAAATTAATCTGTGGTTGTAAACGATAACCACTTGACCTGATTGTCATCCAGGTCGCCGTGGAGTTCCTGTGTACTGAACATGGACAGTCTGGTTGTACCCTTCGTATTACAGCACCAGTGACAATCCTGGTCCGCTGGGGCCCGTTTGAGGTAAATAAACATAGCGGTAAAATATTGACGCCATAAAGCTGTCACTGCCTCTTGAATTCTGTAGGGAACGAGGCCATTCGTTAGTGCGAGGCTATTACGGGAACGAAAGTCTGCGGAAATGTCCCCATTCGTCTTACGTGGTCATTGGTAAAGCCAATTAACCAAGAATCGCAAATTGGCAGCTATCGATGTTAGGTATTAGCTTGATGCCCCTTTAATTCTTATAAACATTTTGGTCTAATTGATTTAAGGTAATCCCGTTGAGTCCGAAAAGCCAGTGCGAGGCTTATCAATAAAGTCGACGGGTTTAAAAGGAAAACGTATCAAGACCTTATGGGGTGTTTTTTTCAAACGCAGGCGTCTTTGGACGATTGAACCAGTTTAAGGATTTATTTGTACCTGAAGCGAACTGATGTGTACCATATGAAGTGGAGGTCTATTTTGAACTTGTTTTTTTTGTTGTTTGTTTGTTGTTTAACGCCGCACTTAGCAATATTCCAGCTACATGACGGCGGTCTGCAAATAGTCGGTCTGGGCGAGACAATCTAGTGATTGATAAATGGAAAATGGAATAATACATGCTAAATACACTGAGGTGGAACTTTTGAAAAACAAGAAACAGGTCTGCTATGAGGGTACCCAACTAGTGCCCACGAGGAGACCCACTGTACGTTCCATCCCCACAACTGACAATGAAGAGATACCATATGTATCTCTTCTGGAGGGGAAAAACCCCCAACAATTTATGTATTTCGACTCGTGGCTGGTGAAAATACGAGACAAGGAATGATATATAACGCCGCGTCACAGTATTTGTGCAGTTCCACTGTGACGTCATGACAGTGTAATCTTTTTTGTTTTTTGTTTGTTGTTTAACGCCGCACTCAGCAATATTCCAGCTATTTGACGTAAATATGTCTGTAAATTATCGAGTCTTGAACAGACGATCCGGTGATTGATATCATGAGCATCGATCTAGGCAATTGGGATACGATGACATGCATCAACCAAGTCAGAGAGCCTGACCACCTGATCTCGTTAGTCGCCTCTTACGACAAACATAGTCGCCTTTGCTGAAGCATGGGTTGCTGAAGACCCATTCTAGACCGGATCTTCACGGGTCTCACCGTGCAAGTAAAACTTGGATCATGTCTTCTGTGTCAAAATAAGGTCTCGAAGATTTAATAGAAATCGTTATCCCACACTACTTTGCATATGCCTTGAGTGAGTGAGTGAATATGGTTTTACGCCGCTTTTAGTAATATTCCAGCAATATCACGGCGGGGGACACCAGAAATGGGCTTCACACATTGTACCCATGTCGGGAATCGAACCCGGGTCGTCGGCGTGACGAGTGAACGCTTTAACCACTAGGCTACCCGACCTCCCCCCATATGCCTTGAAGTATAACAAGTTGCATATGAGTTCATCATCATCGTCATCATCATCATCAGCAGCAGCATCATCGTCATCATCAGCATCATCATCTCCCAGTAGTTTTTATATTCAGTGTGAGAGAGCGAGTGAGTTTGTTTGACGTCGGTTAGAACAGACATATCACACAACATTTATCACATCAACTTGATGTGGGAGGAAAGCGCGAAGTGGCTTTGGACGTTTACCATTTTTGTGGCTTAAAGTTTCATCTTCTTTTCACTAACATGATTAAAGCAACTCCTAGTGTCAAGTTCTAAGTATTGATTAGTCCATAAATGTCGTTGTACAAATGTACTGCCATGAATAATAAAAAAAACAAGATTTTCTAAAAACAAATGCAAACACTGACATCTAAACATTATCATCAAACACACGTCAGACTCACACGTCAGACAAAAGGGTCAGACACTTACGTCAGACAAAAGGGTAACGTCCTCATCTGACCGTCTTCGTTTCCATCCACTGTACAAATCGATCACACGTATTATGTCACGAACGGCTATCCATAGTTACGTGACTTGTCTGTTGCCAACTCGGTGACACAACAAAGTGCACGTAACGGATTCTATTTGTGCTTTCGTCGATAAGAGAGCGTGCGAAAGGGGAATTCCCACATCGATAGACAGGACATTCTGCACTGGAGTAGACTGTGTGCCTGGTGGGTGTGACGGTGTAGGGTATTTTATCTTCTTCCGTCAACACAGACACTGGGTTGATCCTGGAGAATAGTAGAACATTATGCTGTTAACAAACTGTTTTGAACGTTTGAATCTTCGACCGTTGACGTTGACTTGTATTTGTGACTAACATGGGCGGGGTAATATGGGTAAATATTTTTGTTGTTTTGACACTGATCGTTTATAATGAATTCGAGAAGTGGATAAATAAATGGCGGTTTTTTTTTCCTTTTTAAAAAATGAACGATGTTAATAATATTAATATTAATATAGTTTTTACCTAACCTCGGCGAGGTTTTTTAACCCACAGTATGATCTGGGTTATACAATGATACAAAGAAATTTTATAATATTGGTTAATAAACAACTTCTTCGTTTTTAAAGATTGTGTTTACGATCATTGCGTTCTTGAAACTGTTGATCTCATGTGTTGATTGGGGGAATAACAACAGGTATTTTATGTGCTTGTTCTTTTCGACCAACTAAATTACCAGCTGAATTTTTATCAAATCGATTCTTGCAGGACATATTAAATGTAGAATCAATATCAAAGTCAAACAAGATTTACACTTGTATCTCTTGTCTACTGAAAGGCAATAATAAGTATGAAAATATATTGAAAGCTGAAATGAATCATAACGTTGACGTTACAGACAAAACAAATCAGTCGCCAGGACCGCCAGGACCGCCAGTCCGGCCATGGTCGCTTGCAGCCTGCCTTCTGGGGGGCAAATCTCAAATTTTCTACCACTTTCAAAACACTTTGATTACTCATGTCAAAATCTCAAGAAATGATCAATTTTGTCAAGATCTCAAGAAATGATTTTCAAAGTCAAGATTTTAAGACATGATTATTTATGTCAAGATCTCAAAAAATGATTATTTATGTCAAGATCTCAAGAATACTTGGCTTTTCAGTCCAATTTAAACACGGAATACTTTAAAGAGACTTGAGTTTGGTCAACAATCACAACACAAATAAAGCCACGATGTTCACCATTACCTGTGTTTGTAAGTACATATAGAGGGAGAGGGGCGGACACTCGCAGGAATCTTCCCTCTGAATGTCTCTGTGCGCCTCGATAGGCGCAGGTTGTTGTTCTCCGTGCTTGTTCATATACATTGTGCTGCGGCTGCAATTATTGAAGATTCAGCGACTAGTTTCTCACTGGTGAGTGTGCACTCGTGGCTTTGTTTGGGGCATCTTTCGCCGGTCTATATGCTCACTCCGACGGACCGGGTTCTATTTCTTGGGTCCCCCGGCTTGAAATTGGATAATGCTAAAAGCGGCATAAAACCTAACTCATTCACTCCTTTCTGTGCAGAGTTGCGTCCCTTCCGCGTGCAAGAAACCTATGCGTATGAAAGATGTATAACTGAATAATTTTTACACCGACGTTAAACCAAACTCTCTCACTGAGCCTGATTATAAGCCCTGCTAGATGATGATGATGAGGAGGAGGAGGAGGAGGAGGAGGAGGAACTCTGTATGCAAATTGTTATATTTCAAGGCATATATAAAGGCATATATAAAGGCATATATAAAGGCATAACCAAGTCAAAGATAGCATAACAATGATTATCCAAAGGTTAGTTTCTTAATAATTTCGACAGATAATATTTATTGATGCATTTATACAAAATGGTATAATAACATTCATAGTTGCCGTATACGGTGTCATCTTTGGTTGGCAGAAAAAAACAACATTTGTTGAGGTAACTGTTAGTTGTTTTGGGGATTAGCTACAAATTCTATCCATTTTAGCTATAATAACGTTATTCTTCAGGGCATTATTATTTGTAGAAACACTCGGACTGTTCAACTGCTCTCCTTCGTCGGCTACTCTGTAATTGTTTTGTTGAAGTCACGAACCTGATTTCTCATCATAGTTAAGGATATAAAAACACAAAACACTGTCGAATAACGAATTTCTGCGCCAGTATATTCATGTCTAATATATGATGTGGGTGTTGGAAAATCTAAGACATGATACGGTCTCATATTAGTTCAGTATGAACCATCTTGGATTTTTACTAACGGTATACGGGCTCATATGGGGACAGTTGTTCTGCTCTCTGATTGGTCAATCTCACTTTGAGGCATCATAAATGTATCTATTTAAGATCCGATAATAGCCACATTTTATGTATTTTTATCTGTCTCACTGCAGACGTTGAAAATTATAAATTCTTGAGGTCAAAGGTTAATAAACAAACATGGAGTCCCCGTATGACGTCACCAGCTAATTTTCTTCAAAGAAGACCACAAAATGTATTTGACAGGGTAATTTGGTAATAATTGCCACACAAATATTTAGGGGAAGTGACTCGACCAGATAATGAGAATTTATGTCCATAATTAAGAAAAAAAATAAAAATCTGCTTGAAATGCGACCCCTGCATATCGTGCAGAATTGCTTTAATTAGTTGTGGGTACTTGGGTGTACTGAGTTTGTGGGATAAAACATGATTTGGCTCATCATGACTGACATAACTCTTTAACTGTCCACTGTGTTCTTGTTTTCCTCCGCTAGAGTATTGATTTTGAGAAGCGGTTCTAACGACAAGCAACGACGGGCAGCATTTACCATACGTTTGAACGGTCACGTTAGACGGAACCCAGTTATTACGAGTTGTCAAGGTACATTGGTGCACATGACTAGTTAGTTGGTTGGTTTGTTGTTTTACGCCGCACTCAGCAATATAGAATAGGTCTTCAGCAACCCATACTTGCCGTAAAAGGCGGCTATGCTTGTCGTAAAAGGCGACTAACGAGATCGGGTGGTCAGGCTCGCTGACTTGGTTGATGCATTTCATCGTATCCCAATTGCGTGGATCGATGCTCATGATATCAATCACTAGATTGTCTGGTCCAGACTCGATTATTTACAGACCGCCGTAATAAAGATGTAACATTTCTGCGTTAAACAGCATACAAACAAATACAATAGGAATTTAATCAATAATTTTCTAAAAAAATCAAATGATTTTAGAACAATGTTTAATTTTTTTATTATGTTTGTTTGCTTGTTTCATAGAAATTTGACACGTTATTTACGTGTATCTGTAATAAAAGATACCTTGCGACACGTGGCAGGAATAGCTTTATATGTGCTTAAATACAACACGACTGAGATCGTCCCCTGTTCTCCAATTATATCCCTTTGGGATTCAATAAAGACTTGTTTATCCCCCCACTTAATTTATGACGGAATAACAAACAACCATATTAGAACATACACAATAAAAGCACCATGTTATAACATCCAAGGTTGTAAAGTGCGCTTGGCTGAAATTCGGGTTCGCCAGTGCGGCTTGCCATAAACTGCTAGCTTTGATCTTGTAAAGTCATTCTCTTCAATATGGTTGACTGCGTCACGTGACAGCGTAATATCATCTACGTTATAACGCTTCGGTGGGTCCTTTAACAATATCGTAATGCCGTAATTAGTTTTATGATCAAGCCAGAACTTAACAATCCCATGAAGCCATTGGCGCAGAAGCGAGAGACGTACTGTTGACAATGTTCTGACGCAAACACAATCAGGACTTTCCGAATTGTCTATTGATTCCTCTGAAATTGGAAGGGTTATGAAACCACTTCATCTGTTGTTTCTTTAACGATGTGGTATTTGATATTATTTATTGCTCACTGTACCAATTTGAACATTAGAATCTAATGTATATTAATAATAACTTAAATGCTATCTAACAAAGCTACGGAAATGCGTTGGTAATAATTTGTGATCGTTAATACATTTATAGCAAACCTATTAAACAAAATTCCTATTAATTTGCAGGATATATGCATTATTCCAAATTTTCACGCCGATCTTCTTACAAATGATATCTGATTCGTTCTGTAAATGATTCAGTAATGACGTGATTATAGTAATTAATGAAGCGTCTAATTAAACTATTCACAATTACCCAATTACTGCGCGATGGTGATTTTGCGATGACGTGCCTGCCATTTCTAATTCGCATGCTTCAATCAATATCGTATGACGTCATTCAAACAAAAAAAGAACAAAATAAATCACCTGCCGACATTTTTCTTTTCTATTTATGGACCTGAACTCAAGACTCGTCATTTGTAATTTTATACAGCCTTGTCGTTTTCGAGGTAATATTTAAGGCTCAATTGTGAAAGGCAATGTCGACCCTTAGCATCTCTTTTCTACTTCATCGATTATCCTCTTGCCTAAGGATTTTCGAGTAATCGAAGAAAGTATCGATATGTACTGCGGAAAGAGTGAATTCCGATAACTACAAGACAAGAGGAGTTTTCGTTTGGTTTTTGTTTACAGCAGAACTTATGAAAGTGGAAGTCTCTATCTTTTTCAGTCAAGGTGAGTTGATACGATAACGGTTTGTGTATTCTTTAACGCTGCATTCCAGCTACATTACGGGGGGAATTAATCGAGTCTGGACCCATCTTCCCGAGACAAGGGAGTTAACTGACTATTAAAGTCCAGTTTTCACCCTCGCCGAGCTTGGCTGGAATGGTAAGGGCCGTTTTATTACAATATAAATCTTGATTATCGATCAGATCGTCTTGACTGGGCGCCGCTATTTTGTTTGAAGCAATTGCAAGTGATATGAGAGGTGAAATCTGATTGGTCAATAGGAGGGACATAACTCGTAATAACTAGGGTTGAGTCTGGAAATTCTAGCCTAGTTGGACAAGGGTGCAAGATGGACTTTTTTATAGCCAGTCAACGCCCTTGCCTCGGGAAGATGGTCTGGATCAGATAAACTAGTGATCGATAATATGAACAACGATCTACCCCGCCGGGTCAGTCAAACAAGTCACTGAACCTGACCACCCACGTCGCCTCTTCAGACAAGCATATGTCACTGTGAACCAGTTGTAACCTGCATGATATCTCCGGAGGGGGTGGGGGTGGGGGGGTGGGGGTGGGGGTGGGGGGGGGGGGGGGGGGGGGGGTGTGTCTTACAAAGTGGTGTAATGTTCTCTGGTCAGGTTGAAGACCAGGGTGACCCCACATAAGTATATTATCTGCCGTGACAATGCTGGAATATTACTGAAAGCGGCGTAATACATACTCTCTCTCTCTCTCTCTCCCTCCCATCTCCCTCACTCTCTGTGTGCCTTCCCTCTCTCTCCTAGCCTATCTCTCACTCTCCAACCAACATGCCCCACGCTGCACCCCCCCCCCCCCCCCCCCCCCACACACACACACACACACACACACGCACACCCTCTCCCTCTCTATCTGATATTCACTTTCAACGGTAAGGATTTCTCACACTTTACAGTTTACTGACAAAACGTTTCTCCATAGCAGAGATAAAACGAATTTCGATTCAAGTATTCACACTGACACACCAGAAATACAAAACGTCAACGGCAGAGTATTACAATCTCGATTATCCCCCGAAACAGTACCCTTGTCACACATGGCCAAATAGCGGTGGAAATGTGATGACACTCGGTGTTAGCGAAAAGGTTAAGTGTGTGTCCTGCTCCACCGACAGCACCTGCCATTTACTTAAAACCGTGTGTAGCCGTGTCGGGGTATACTACTTGCAAACTAAAGCACTATATTAATATTAATAAAAATCCCGTTTCTCGGTCCTTGAACCTGATACAAAAACACGAGCTGAAGTAATGTCATTTTGTTGAATTGCGAGCAGGAGACTTATTTGATTTCTTCTCATCCTATCCCTTGAGACAAACTTCAACACCAGTTTTCAACATTCGACCGTCACTCATTTCAGACAGATGTCGTAATACATTGCACAGAACAAATTACGACAAGGCGCGACAGAACAGATCACCTCCCCTGGGACCTTCAACTACCAATAACTGCTGGTCGCGGCTCTCGGTGCCAACATTAATTGAATAATTTCACCATAAATATTAGCTGAAACATTTTGATGAAGTGACAGGTACTTCTTTACCATGTCTGCAACAACCCAATGCTTTATTTTATATAATCTGGTCTGACATTGTCAGCGGCTATTATTTTTGGCCGAACTTACATTGATCAGGGGGATTGCATGTTAGAGAGTAGATATTCGTGGAGCACACGAATTGCATTACTGAAATACTGGATTGAAGCGCAAAGTCGTGTGCTTCCTTGTTAATTAATTTTGGCGTGGAGAATGCGGACAGGCTTTGTCAGAACTATTGCTGCAGAAAAGAAGCGAACAGTGGTATTCTTGACGCTTAGTTTCTGACAATATACTATGCTGATAGAAACAAGTAACTACATTTAAATTGAAAAGGAGCCCCAGTGAGAGGGAAGAGCCTGTGAAAAATCTGTGACTTTCTTCATTTAGGGCTATGGCATAAAAGTGAGGACTAGGCAGAAAGGGAAATAATACGGTTCAGGGACTGTTAGACCTACTTTGTAATAATCAGTAACGTTACTCTTAATACCCAAATGCAACGTTTTACATGCGTTCTAACTCAAATTTGGTGTTACGCAATTTGAGATACACTATTTACGTCCAAAGTATTTGTATCGGGTGGAAAGTTGTTATTGTTTTAATACTCATTTGTTCCCGTCTCTATCATTCATAATTCCTATTTTCCTCTGTCTCTCACAACTTACTCATTGTGTTACTTATTTCTTCTTTCTCTCATCACCACTTTCTTCTAGATCTGTAATTCTTTATACTTCTGTCTGCCATTAACACGTTTGCCATTCTCTGCGTGAAGAATTGAGTACACCTCTGTAGGAGGTCGGTACAGGTGAACATTCTTATCACGAGTGAGCGACGCATTCAGGCAAGCATATCTGATTTCTGTATCTCGAAAACGAATAGAATCGGGGAGATCCGAATGCAAAATAACAAAGGCCACGCTAATGTATTGTTATGTATGTATTATTTCTGAGCCCAATGACATCTACATCTCTAAATGTGTACTATATTTGTGTTCTGTGGCGGTGTTTCTTTTGCAAATATAAAACAATCCGAAAAATAACAAAGGCCTCGCTAATATATTAGCGTAAGTACGTATCTTCGACAGTCCTCACCCAACACACGTCAGTTAGATGACGTCTGTAGAAGGTTAACGTGTTAGGTGACGTTTATAAGGTGACGTCTGTAGAAAGTTAACGTGCTTTAGGCGACGTCTGTAGAAGGTTAACGTGTGTTAGGTGACGTCTGTAGAAGGTTAAAGTGTGTAAGGCGACGTCTGTAGAAAGTTAACGTGTGTTAGGCGACGTCTGTAGAGGGTTAACGTGCTTTAGGCGACATCTGTAGAGGGTTAACGTATGTTAGGTGACGTCTGTAGAAGGTTAACGTGTGTTAGGTGACGTCTTTAGAAGGTTAACTAGTGTTAGGCGACGTCTGTAGAAAGTTAACGTGTGTTAGGCGACGTCTGTAGAGGGTTAACGTGCTTTAGGCGACGTCTGTAGGGGGGTTAACGTGTGTTAGGTGACGTCTGTAGAAGGTTAACGTGTGTTAGGTAACGTCTGTAGAAGGTTAACGTGTGTTAGGCGACGTCTGTAGAAAGTTAACGTGTGTTAGGCGACGTCTGTAGAGGGTTAACGTGCTTTAGGCGACATCTGTAGAGGGTTAACGTGTGTGAGGTGACGTCTGTAGAAAGTAAACGTGTGTTAGGTGACGTCTGTAGAAAGTAAACGTGTGTTAGGTGACGTCTGTAGAGGGTTAACGTGTGTTAGGTGACGTCTGTAGAAAGTTAACGTGTGTTAGGCGACGTCTGTAGAAGGTTAACGTGTGTTAGGCGACGTCTGTAGAGGGTTAACGTGTGTTAGGTGACGTCTGTAGAAAGTTAACGTGTGTTAGGTGACGTCCGTAGAGGGTTAACGTGCTTTAGGCGACGTATGTAGAAAGTTAACGTGTGTTAGGTGACGTCTGTAGAAAGTTAACGTGTGTTAGGTGACGTCTGTAGAAAGTTAACGTGTGTTAGGTGACGTCTGTAGAAAGTAAACGTGTGTGAGGTGACGTCTGTAGAGGGTTAACGTGTGTTAGGTGACGTCTGTAGAAAGTTAACGTGTGTTAGGCGACGTCTGTAGAAGGTTAACGTGTGTTAGGCGACGTCTGTAGAGGGTTAACGTGTGTTAGGTGACGTCTGTAGAAAGTTAACGTGTGTTAGGTGACGTCCGTAGAGGGTTAACGTGCTTTAGGCGACGTCTGTAGAAAGTTAACGTGTGTTAGGTGACGTCTGTAGAAAGTTAACGTGTGTTAGGTGACGTCTGTAGAAAGTTAACGTGTGTTAGGTGACGTCTGTAGAAAGTAAACGTGTGTTAGGTGACGTCTGTAGAGGGTTAACGTGTGTTAGGTGACGTCTGTAGAAAGTTAACGTGTGTTAGGCGACGTCTGTAGAAAGTTAACGTGTGTTAGGCGACGTCTGTAGAAAGTTAACGTGTGTTAGGCGACGTCTTTAGAAAGTTAACGTGTGTTAGGTGACGTCTGTAGAAAGTTCACGTGTGTTAGGTGACGTCTGTAGAGGGTTAACGTGTGTTAGGTGACGTCTGTACAGGGTTAACGTGTGTTAGGTGACGTCTATAGAGGGTTAACGTGTGTTAGGTGACGTCTGTACAGGGTTAACGTGTGTTAGGTGACGTCTGTACAGGGTTAACGTGTGTTAGGTGACGTCTGTAGAGGGTTAACGTGTGTAAGGTGACGTCTGTAGAGGGTTAACGTGTGTAAGGTGACGTCTGTACAGGGTTAACGTGTGTTAGGTGACGTCTGTAGAGGGTTAACATGTGTAAGGTGACGTCTGTAGAGTAGAAAGTTAACGGGGACATGGGCAGTTGCCTGGGGCGCCACAATTCTCTATGCAGAGTTGCGTCCCTTAGGAACGCCAGAAACCTATGATTGTGGATTCAAATCCCGTTTCGCCTCGATTATAATTCCAGGTTTGTCAGCACTAAATCCGCACTCGTGGGATTAAACAAATCGGTAAACGTCTGAGACTTGCATCACTTCGGGCTTTCCTCCCACATGGTGATATAACTGAAAAAACTGTTCAAAGCAGGGTTAAACCCCAGTATCGTATGGAAGGACGATACCGTACTGAATCCAGACTTAAATTTTGCATACTGTTAGTTTTCTAATGCAGTGGAATCACCGCAGAAATTCCTGGACGCTACTGTGTGAACGCTTATTCTGTCGTATTTTGATTTTTGTATCTAGATACAAAATATATATTTGCATATGTGTTTTCTGTATGCCATGTTTCATAATTAATGTACAGTTTAGAATGGACATCGCGCCTCATAGGCCTGTCGACCGGATGTGGAATATCAATGCCGTCATCGGAAACTGTTTCATTCTCTTAAGCAATACGTGGCGATTTAATAAACAAATATTCTTCTTCTGCCTCTTCTTCCTTACACACATGCACACGTACAGCACTCCACGTACGCTCACCGTACATTTAACACTCACAGCAACTTCTCAAACCTCTTTGCATCTCACCACAAGCTTTTTCTCAATTTCCAACAGAAAGTGCGAGCTCATCACATCTTTACCTGCTTCGCTGAGCATGTGAGTCTGCCCGGGGGAGGAGCCAGGTCCCCTGGGGGTGTGGATCAAGAATACCACCCTTACTGGCTATCCTGTCCTATTAAGCTTATTATTCCTCGTAAGTATGTCTGCGACCCCACTTAGGTGATTCGACCGAGGCTGTTATGTCTCGCCCCGTGCCACTAATGCGGGCTAATTCGCCGCTCACGGTCTGTCTGGAGCGCCCGTAAAAATAACTGGCCAGTGACTATTGTCGTCAATGGTAATTGTTATTGCAAATGTCCGTCTGATTTCAACAGGGAAACCTATTAAGCGGAGACATTACGCCGTGTTTGTGACTACCGAGTTCTGGGGTTATTTAAGGAAAGGTCCCTTGTTGTTATGTGTCGATTCGGGCGGAATGGTCCTGACTTCGGCACATTTTCCGCGAACTTCCTGGAAAATGTGATTTCAGTATTCTATGGCTTCGTATAGAATTATCAAGTTAGTGAATCCATGCCTCAAAGGTTTCAAAATAGTAATAGCCCAACTGACAGTTTTTCAAGGGCATCAATACATTATCGATCTTGTTCTGTTATCGTCAAAGATACAATGAAAAAGGTTCTGATAAAACTAGGGAATACTCTAAAACCTGCATATACGTTTTGACATTTTCTGTGAAGAGATAATCATGGTTGAAGGCACTGGTTGCTATTTACGTCGCACAGCTTCGAGTAATCTGAACGGGCAATTTGAGTTGATGATTAGCAATGCGATATATAACTTCATAAATACAACAAAAATTCTTATGTTCTGCAAAACGGCGCAAATGTTTTAAAAAGTATCATCTTATGCTGGCAACATGCCAAATGGATTTGGTTTCATGAAACTATAAGGATTTACACTCGCTTTTATGTCAACATAACTATTAGCATATTTTTGATATTCAAGATCTATCTCCACGCAAAACGTTGTTGGTGTTAAAACTTTGACCAAAAATTCAAGCCCGTATAAGATTCCTCACTTGACCTAATAATCCGAGCAGCTTGATAAAGATATTGACAACTAGAAACCCAGTGGCGGGGCCAGCTGACCCAAAACGACCTTTTAGACCACGTGGCTTGCACAACGACTGTCGGTATGGCTTTGAAGTGGATTCGCCCGACACCGCAAGCAACAGCTTCCCAGCCACCTGTTGACGCGGTTGCCATTGACGACTCGACATCAGATGGGCTCCCGTTGACAGGGGGCGGATTGTGCGACACACCCAGAAATATAGCTATCTGAAATACATGTGTGTCTGACAACAGAAGCCACATGAGAGTGTCTTTGTAACATTGTCTTCTCCCAGGTCCGTGCCTCTGAGCGGCGGACCTCGGAGAAGACAATATAACAAAGATGGCGTCTCATCAAACTGAATTTAATAAAAATCCAGTAATTGAACTGCTGTCTGTGGTGACATGGCACATCACATTTCATACGGACACGAAACTATCAAGCTTTCTAGGAGGAGGAGGAGGGCGCTATCTCTATTCCTATTTCCTGCAGGGGCGGTAGGGTAGCCTAGCCGAAGGCCCGGGTTCGAATCCTTACATAAGTGCAATATGTGAAGCCCATTTCTGGTGTCCCCCGCCGCGATGTTGCTGGAATATTGCTAAAAGCAGCGTAAAGCCAAACTCACTCACTCACTCACTCCATTTCCTGCAAAAAAACCCCCAACGTTTTATATTATTTGTTATGATTGACATTACAAGTTCTTTGATAAGAAATTGTGACCCATAAAAGTTTCATGTCTTCATTGACGTACGTTACAGCTGACATTATGTTTTTTAAAAACCAAGCAGTATAATCAATGCCGTGTAATGAGTGAAATAATATATTTCTCTAAAACTATTTTCTATGGAACAAAAACAAAATGTTTCATTTCCGAAAGCACGTGACAACATAAAAATGATTACGTGCAATTACATAATCATGCAAACACTGAACTATGCTTTGAAGCATATTTTAGTCATTTCACTCTCAGGTCGACAATTCATAGCATGATCCAGTCGGAAACTGCCGATGTTTCCTGATTGACAATCGACACGAACACTCTTAAGCCTAGCAACTACATTAACCATATAATATAACGCGACGTTTGCAAATCATCGATAAGTTGTACATATCACATTGCCGCATCTAGCCCACTGTGACACAAACCACTAGAAAGTAGTTGTTAGGGAAATATTGTTTACAGTATCAGGTGAACATGATTGACGATTTGCAGATCTCGACCGGTCAACCGGTCATTTAGCTCTCTGTCTCCCAGGTCGCGGGCCGGGATAATGTTTGTCTTCAAAGAGAGATGAGAAAGGCGGGGATTCATTCCGTCTAGATAATTGAGTCTAGGTGTCCGAAACAAATAATTACATGTCATACGAGCTTATAAATGCTTCTCTGGGGACGGAAAGTGGTACATATTACTTGCGGTGTATATATACGGTGACATACGCCATTTTGTGGTCGTTTTGTAGCCTCCCCTATTTCCTGTTTCCCTTGTCTATTTAAAGTGTGTGTTATACGGCAGTATCGTCTATTGTTTAACAGTGATTGTACCTTACCTGTACCTTACATTGTTTCTGTGGAGATTCGGTAGACGCTCACTGCATTGTGTTTGGACAGTGAGGAAGTTACTATATCTAGATACCAGCGTGATGTGTAAACTTCCGTTCCGGTATACCGCGGATGGTGATAGTATGTTATAGAAACATGTGGAATATTCTTTGTTATGAGGGCACTTTGTAGAAATTTCCAAGAGCTTGGTAGGTTGTATGTAAGGAGACAAGAGCGTGTTTACGTATTTCTCAGGAATTTCATCGCTTCGGAACCAGCTTTCGTGTGTGGATCACTCACCATCCCCGATTCCCTGCCCATCCCATCTCGGAAGCTCGACCGCTGTCGCCGCTGGGTGAATATATATTATAATACTCCACCACGAAGTGGAAGGGGGTATAGGAAAAGGTGCTGTTCGTCCGCCATCTTCACAAGGCAAAAGAGTTTACTGACTTTAAAAGTCCAGTTTTAACCCTTGCCAAATTACCCGGTAGCTGGAATTCGTGGGCTCGATCATAGCGCCACCAGTGGCTATGACGAGTTATGTCCCTTCTATGCCTCGCCATTGGACCAATCATATTCCAACCCTCGTATCACTTGCATTTACTTCAAACAAAATGGCGGCGCCCAGTCAAGACGACCTGGTCGATCATCAAAAACTATATTGTGATAAAACGCGTCTCAAATTACGTGAGCACCCTGATTAAAAACATGAAAAGATTTGGAAAACATCTGTTGACAATGAGTTGGCGGTGCACATGCTTTGCAAATCCCGCAATCGACCGAAATCTGTATGAAAGTTTGTGTTCGTGTCCCGAGCAGATCTTGAAAACCGTGCAATATTTCTTGCCTTCACACAGCCGGACATGATATGAATATTTCTTGTTTGTTATCACTGACTATTGCTATTACCACTGTCTTGATATATTTGATACTGACCACTTCCATCATAGTATATATTGCATATTGCACAACCACTCTGTTGTTTACTGCCATTGTAATTGGTATGCAGAACTTATTGTTACCCTGACTGACGCTCGGCATTAATGGGCAAAAACAAGGACTGGTCGGCTCGGAGACAGTATAATGTGTGTGAGTAGGGTATTCATGTAAAACTGCGACACACACACACACACACACACACACACACACACACACACGTGCCTGCACGTCGCTATATAAGTGCAACAACCTGAAACCTCACCTCACCGTAGTTGACAAGGCGGGATGTTCAGTAACAGTTTTCAACTTCAAAGACTTACATGCATTGATACAGGTATTTGAGGAGGATATCTGCGACGTATGACCATGACCACTTCCGGTTGCTGGTTGGGGGTCGGTGTCAAGCCACTGCCAAACCACGCCCAGCATGTATTTCGGTTTATAGCTTAACTGGCATTACGAATTTTTCAATCAGTTCCATTTTAATTTATTTTCACTTTTCGAAGGAAAACAACGTATATGCATGTAAAGCGACATTTAATAGTTACAAATCGGTTAGCTATCGACATCATATTGCTTCACCGAGATTTGGTTTGTAAGACAATAGGAGTATATCATGCACGTGAGTACCTCAAAGGTTTCAATTCTACAAATAATAATAGTTTTATCTCACTATCCGCGTCGTGAAATAAAATATCAAACATCATTCGGAGTTCAATCATTTCTAAGGAAAGCGTCAGACTACTTGCTGTCTAAAACGTTAAAAGTCACTGTATCAATTTGCAAAGGGAGGATAGTAACGTGACATTTGCCAGAGCGCCTGTGTATGTCCATCCACGGACTTGTATAGGTCCGTGGTCCATCTCACCATTCAGCTCCACCTTCGACAGAGAGTAGGATCTGAATAGCAGAAAATAGTTTTATTAAGGAAACAAATTCTATAACAAATCCCACCGCTGTAAGCGAAATATTAGTTATATGATCAAAGGTATTTCAGCCACAATGGCAGAAAACCTGAACATGTTAATTCCTGAGGAGAATGCCTTAAAATGAAGAGGAAAAAGTATTATCCAGTCAACACCACGAGTTCCGAGTGCAGTAAAACTTCGATAGTCCGAACGCTCCTCATTCTGGACATTCAAGGAGATTGATTAATTAAGGAGATCCACCATTAATGATATTTTGTTAAAGAATGTCCAAGTTAAGAAAAAAACGACGAGCGGGAGTTTATCGTATAATAAAACACTACAGGGAGAATAAACAAACAGGGGCGCAGTGAGAATAAACCACGAGGGGCGCAGGGAGAATAAACCATGAGGGGCGCAGGGAGAATAAACCACGAGGGGCGCAGGGAGAATAAACCAACAGGGGCGCAGGGAGAACAAACCACGAGGGGCGCAGGGAGAATAAACCACGAGGGGCGCAGGGAGAATAAACCACGAGGGGCGCAGGGAGAATAAACCATGAGGGGCGCAGGGAGAATAAACCAACAGAGGCGCAGGGAGAATAAACCAACAGGGGCGCAGGGAGAATAAACCAACAGGGGCGCAGGGAGAATAAACCACGAGGGGCGCAGGGAGAATAAACCACGAGGGGGGCAGGGAGAATAAACCACGAGGGGCGCAGTGAGAATAAACCACGAGGGGGCAGGGAGAATTAACCAACAGGGGCGCAGGGAGAATAAACCACGAGGGGCGCAGGGAGAATAAACCAACCGGGGCGCAGTGAGAATAAACCACGGGGGGCGCAGGGAGAATAAACCAACAGGGGCGCAGTGAGAATAAACCAACCGGGGCGCAGTGAGAATAAACCAACAGGGGCGCAGTGAGAATAAAACCAACCGGGGCACAGTGAGAATAAACCACGAGGGGGGCAGGGAGAATAAACCAACCGGGGCGCAGTGAGAATAAACCACGGGGGACGCAGGGAGAATAAACCAACCGGGGCGCAGTGAGAATAAACCAACCGGGGCGCAGTGAGAATAAACCAACAGGGGCGCAGTGAGAATAAACCAACCGGGGCGCAGTGAGAATAAACCACGAGGGGGGCAGGGAGAATAAACCACGAGGGGGGCAGGGAGAATAAACCACGAGGGGGGCAGGGAGAATAAACCAACAGGGGCGCAGGGAGAATAAACCAACAGGGGCGCAGGGAGAATAAACCAACAGGGGCGCAGGGAGAATAAACCACGAGGGGCGCAGGGAGAATAAACCACGAGGGGGGCAGGGAGAATAAACCACGAGGGGCGCAGTGAGAATAAACCAACAGGGGCGCAGGGAGAATAAACCAACCGGGGCGCAGGGAGAATAAACCAACAGGGGCGCAGGGAGAATAAACCACGAGGGGCGCAGGGAGAATAAACCACGAGGGGGGCAGGGAGAGTAAACCACGAGGGGCGCAGTGAGAATAAACCACGAGGGGGCAGGGAGAATTAACCAACAGGGGCGCAGGGAGATAAACCACGAGGGGCGCAGGGAGAATAAACCAACCGGGGCGCAGGGAGAATTAACCACGAGGGGGGCAGGGAGAATAAACCAACCGGGGCGCAGGGAGAATAAACCACGGGGGGCGCAGTGAGAATAAACCAACAGGGGCGCAGTGAGAATTAACCAACCGGGGCGCAGTGAGAATAAACCAACAGGGGCGCAGTGAGAATAAACCAACCGGGGCGCAGTGAGAATAAACCACGAGGGGGGCAGGGAGAATAAACCAACCGGGGCGCAGTGAGAATAAACCAACAGGGGCGCAGTGAGAATAAACCAACAGGGGCGCAGTGAGAATAAACCAACCGGGGCGCAGTGAGAATAAACCACGAGGGGGGCAGGGAGAATAAACCACGAGGGGGGCAGGGAGAATAAACCACGAGGGGGGCAGGGAGAATAAACCACGAGGGGCGCAGTGAGAATAAACCACGAGGGGGGCAGGGAGAATAAACCACGAGGGGGGCAGGGAGAATGAACCACGAGGGGCGCAGTGAGAATAAACCAACAGGGGCGCAGGGAGAATGAACCACGAGGGGGGCAGGGAGAATAAACCACGAGGGGGGCAGGGAGAATAAACCACGAGGGGCGCAGGGAGAATAAACCAACAGGGGCGCAGGGAGAATAAACCATGAGGGGCGCAGGGAGAATTAACCAACCGGGGCGCAGTGAGAATAAACCAACAGGGGCGCAGGGAGAATAAACCACGAGGGGGGCAGGGAGAATAAACCACGGGGGGCGCAGGGAGAATAAACCACGAGGGGGGCAGGGAGAATAAACCACGAGGGGGGCAGGGAGAATAAACCACGAGGGGGGCAGGGAGAATAAACCACGAGGGGCGCAGGGAGAATAAACCAACAGGGGCGCAGGGAGAATAAACCAACAGGGGCGCAGGGAGAATAAACCACGAGGGGGGCAGGGAGAATTAACCAACCTGGGCGCAGGGAGAATTAACCAACCGGGGCGCAGTGAGAATAAACCAACAGGGGCGCAGGGAGAATAAACCACGAGGGGCGCAGGGAGAATAAACCAACAGGGTCGCAGGGAGAATAAACCAACAGTGCGCAGGGAGAATAAACCACGAGGGGGGCAGGGAGAATTAACCAACCTGGGCGCAGGGAGAATTAACCAACCGGGGCGCAGTGAGAATAAACCAACAGGGTCGCAGGGAGAATAAACCAACCGGGGCGCAGTGAGAATAAACCACGAGGGGGGCAGGGAGAATAAACCAACCGGGGCGCAGTGAGAATAAACCAACAGGGGCGCAGGGAGAATAAACCAACCGGGGCGCAGGGAGAATAAACCAACAGGGGCGCAGGGAGAATAAACCACGAGGGGGGCAGGGAGAATTAACCAACCGGGGCGCAGTGAGAATTAACCAACCGGGGCGCAGGGAGAATAAACCACGAGGGGGGCAGGGAGAATAAACCACGAGGGGGGCAGGGAGAATAAACCAACAGGGTCGCAGGGAGAATAAACCACGAGGGGCGCAGGGAGAATAAACCACGAGGGGCGCATGGTTTATTCTCCCTGCAGTGTTGTATTGTACGATTAACAACGATCACGAGTTATTTATTTCTTACATGGAATATCCAGTGGGTTGAGGTTCGAGCAAAATGTACAAGCTTAAAAAATATTTACCCAGTATATAAATAATGATGAATCCCTGAATAGAATCCGACCTCGGCAATGTCAGACAAGTCCATTTTATGAACGGAGGGGTATAAATTTAGAATTCCCTCTACAAAATAACTTCGTCCAAGTTACGTCGTCATCGAGTTGCTAACGTGTTTTAGAACGTTCAGAAATAATGTCATGATAGAACGATGGTTTATTGCGAAATAAACAACGCTTCGTTCTTCATTGTTCTTTGCGATTTCTCGCGTGTCTATCTTATATATGCGTACAGATTACAACTGTTGTCTCTGTTGTGGATTGTGCGCAAGGTCTGATTCCGGAAGTGTTAATAAACAGTTACAGTCACAGCTGCGCATGAGCATAAGATGTCACAGACAAAAAAACAACAACAACACCGTTTCCCGATTGTATGTTGGATGTGGAACTGGTTGTACCTCAATCAGGATCCGATTTTGCCACAATAAAAAATGTAATACGATCTCCAAGCATCAGAGAACAATTTTCCTTATCTTTTAAATGAGAGGGATCTTGTTATTCTCCGAGTTTATAAAGGTCACGGCTCCATAGAAGACAAGAAAATGTATAACGGCAGTAATAAGATATCTAGTGTTTAACATTTGATGCGGATATACGGACCGATTCCGCAAAGCGATCTTAGCACTAAGACTGTCGATAGTCGCGAGATCGCTTCGTTGAACGGGGCCTTGATATGATTACAAATTAAATGTCTTTAAATATGTAAAGTAATAAGCATTTATTCAACATTCTTTCAAAAGAGAAATCTAAGTTTTAATATTTTGTCTGTTCGACTGATATGTAATCCCAGAAATAAAGTTATCTTAATAAAAATACATTTTTTTAATAAAATACAAATGGAACCCAGAACAATCCTTTATTTTAAGAGGCGAGGAAATCTAGACTTGCAAAATGGATAAGACTTGAGTTGGGACTCCTTTTTCAATTAATTCTCTCCGGTCTCGGAGACAGACAACAGTTTTACTTTGTACAGACAGTGCCATGTTAACTTAAAAACGAAGTACCTTAATAACGTATTCATAGTGGGGCTGGTCTTTGACATTCAGGGTGTATTTTGTCTGTAAGTCGTATTCACCGGCCCTGAACCATATTATTTCCCTTTCCCCCGAGCCGTACTGTCGTGCTATGTAGCCCTAAATGATGCAAGTCTCGATTTTCCACAGGTTCTGAATCTTCCATCTCACAAGGGCCCCTTTCATTTTAAGTATTTTTGTTCCTATCAAAATTAGATTAATTTTTTTTATATATATTGATAGATTAACGTAAGTCCTATAAAACTCTGGGAACACCAGTGCAAACAGAACATTACTTTCACGTCGTTCCCACTGTGATAACATATCTTTACAAATCAATTAATAGCTTTTTCTTTCCACCAAAACGTTCATTATGAATTCAAATTAATTAGATATGTATTAACAATGAGTTAGACTATTGCTTGATTAGTCTTGTGCCTAGTGTTTGAGGAATCAGTGAAATCCATGCCTTTGTGAGTGAGTGAGACAATATTAATTTCCCCGCATGCAGTCAAGACTATTTCAGCATTGGCCTCGCAAACCAGTGGTTGATGTCATGAGCAAGACCCACACCGTGCCAACATCAGCCAAACCAAACGTCATCATCCGCCAATCCTTATATAGTCGGCTATGTCGACAAGGATGGTATCTTGAATGCTGGATAGTCGGAAGCCACCCCCGCCTTGACATGACTGCAAAGTGGGTGTGCATTCTAGTCTGTCCGCATCATAGCCGTTCTCCTGGGTTTAACAAAGATATTACTGCCGGCCTCTTTTCTCCCTTAACTAAAACTGACTCACTCACTCCGCCAGCTACATCTTCCCATTAATTCACACAAACAAATGTTCATCTGAATGAATGATTGTTAGCCGACCTCAACATCTATTGTCGGTTACCAATTATTCCGCCAAGTTTACAATCGAACTTCCTATTCTTGGACACAAAGGATATCAAAGTCACCGTCTGTTCGTCACGACTTCTTCCACCGATACTTGCACCGACCCGCTCCCCCTCCTTCAACACTCGAAGGTATTATTTCCTTGTCCCTGTGATCCCACCCCTCAGGCTTGCCGCCCTCCACCCCCAATTAACCTCCTTTTTATCGCCTGTCCTCTTCCTCTGTAATCCCGCGGATCCCTCCTCTTCAGAACACACTGCTTCATCCCAGATGCCAGCCTCAGTTGCTTCTTTCTCCAATTCCTTTCTCCCGTCTTCACCTTGTACCCTTCCGTCTTTCCCTCACTGTTTCCGACTGGACTTCCGTGGTCTTCCCTCTACACCAATCCCTTCGTCTTTTTTTAACAATAAAATATGTTTAATAAATATATATACACACACATATATATATATATATATATATATGGTGAAAAGGGGTAGAACTTATATAAGTCACCATTCACAAACCCATCCATCTACTATTTATTAACACCGTGTTTTGTCCCCACATTCCCCATCACGTCTCCAGTACAATTTGCCTTTTGTTTTCCTTGTCGCATATACCAGACACTGGGGACATGGTACATTCAAGTCGCAGATGGCTTGCCAGTGGTTCTACCGACTTCTTCAGTTGAGTGATCGAGTTGGGTTTAAAGCCGCTTTGAGCAATCTGGAGACGTATTCCAGTTATATCACAGCGAGTCAGCTTAATGTGGGAGGAACGCCCGAAGTGATGCAGGTCTCAGACGTTTACCACTTCGGTGAAACCCACGAGCACGGGTATGGTGCTGACAAACCTAGAAACATAGACACGGCGAACCTACGATCATATATTTCAGACCCCAAATCTGCACAGAGAATTGCGTCGCCATTGACGAATGAGCCACCCATGCTCTACCTACAGATGGACACAATGCCCACAACATTACTGTTTAATCGATGTTTTCATTTCATTTATAGCGAAATACAGTACATCTTTTAATCATAAACAACCTTTTACTTTCCCCCAAGCTGCTCGGATAGGTAACAAAGATTTTTAAAAAACACCACCCAGCCAAGCCAATTACCCTCCACCCACATCTAACACCCCCGCACCCAAGTGCCCACGGCTAGGTATAAGACACGCACCATTTACCCACCCAATTCCTTGACGGCCGCTCCGGACGATAGTCGTTATAATTCTAGGTCATCTGATCTCTATCAGTAGGTGTAAGCTCAGGTCCGGCTTTTCTCATCCGGCTTTACAATTGTTTCCATGTTGTCCGGATTATAAGGGACTTGTTCTTATGCCCGATTTATGCGTGGCTTTAGTAATCGCCAGGTGGGGCTGGCTAGGGGGTATACACCGTTACTAAACGCTTGGACATCGGACACCACCCTTCACACCAACAAAACAACCCGGGAGGAGGTCAAGACATAATGAGAGACAAGGAGGGTCCGATTTAGCGAAAAACCAACATGGCGGCGTGAATTCGATACTTTCTATTGAATGCGGGATATATTGCCCCATTAATTAGGGCTGCTCTTCATGCCGGTGATTCAAGTGTAATCTCACTGAACAGAACTTGATGACATTGTAAGAAGACACGACACTCATGTTCCAAGTGTGTGAGTGAATATTCCTTTCAGCCGCATCAGACATTTGGCAGCTGCGATTCAGGAACAGGAGAGGACAGCGAGGTTGGGAGGGAGTGTTGACACCGTCTGAACATAGTCTAAGGCTCCCTAACTCGCTGTGCATATTTAGACCCCTTAGCTGGCAGAATAGTTGTTGGTTCGAGTCCAGATACCCACGATGACACTTAGTCATGCCCAAATGCACCAGGATCCGCGGGGTGTGGGCGCGAAACGTTCAGCCCAGTTATGACCATTGGACTGCCGGAACAACTAGCCACTGTTACTTCAGGAGCCCTTGGTGATGAGAGCGAGACCGGGATGAGCCTGTTGATGACCATTGGTCAGTCAGTGTCATATACACTGCTCCTGTAGTGGTTAATGGGTTCGCCCGTCACGCAGAAGGCCCGGGTTCAATTCCCCACATGGGTACAATATTGCTAAAAGCGGCCTAAACCCATACTCTCTGTCTCTGTCTCTCTCTCTCTCTCTCTCTCTCTCTCTCTCTCTCTCTCTCTCTCTCTCCACCGCCCATTTCTGGTGTCCCCCGCCGTGATATTGCTGGAATATTGCTAAAAGCGGCGTTAAACCAAACTCACTCACTCACTCTCTCTCTCCACCCCACATGCCCACCCGCCCTATTCCACGTAATCACGCAATCTCTCTCTCTCTCTCTCCCTCCCTCTCTTTGTGCCTCCCCTCTCTCTCCCTGCCTTTCTCTCACACTCCACCCCACATGTCCACCGCTGTCCACGTAATATATCTCTCTCATAACTATTATTTTTTAGTATTGAACAAATGTTATATTTAATTAACGTGGCATTGTTATGTATATATACGGTATTCATAACCTTTCGTTCAAATCTTAAATGATCCGTTCACGAGCCGTGTTATAGATTCCTCCACCATTACATCGGGTGGGGGAGAGATAACAATATAAACACCGAGTGCATTAAGGTAAGTCGAGCAGCCATTGGACACGCGCCATCTTGGAACCCTGCAATAACATTAAGATTCATCCCCAAACAGCCCACGCATTGAGAACTAACGTATCTACATGACATATTTATTGTAACTCCGTGCATTCTGAATGCCACGTTGTCAGATCGGCGACTATAACCAACACCAGGACACCTGACCTACAGGCCACATGAGATGAACAGAATTGTCCAAGGTGAATGCCGTTTTAAACAAATAATTGATATACTTTATCAATATCACAGATCTAAAATCACTCCAATTAATCCATAATTACAGTTGTTATATTCCAATAATAAGTTTGGCATCTTTATTAATATTTATTTTACAACTAGAGAAACCAAAGTATATTTCTTAAAAATAATGTTTGTATGTAATTTGTTTGTTTGTCACAGACCAGTAAAATCGATTACGTTAATCAATCGTCACAATCAATGAAGTCATTTCATCTCTCGTGTAAGTATGTTACCATATCGTCAGCTAGCATCTCTTGCAGTTCCCGAACCCAAAGCAAGTCTAGAGTTTCGATGACTTACAGACCGGCGCCATGTAGCTGGAATAAGGCTGATTGCGGCATAAACATAAAGTGGTAAACCATTCCAGTAAACTCAGGAGATCTCTGCCAAAATCACAGCCCATTGTACAATCCGACCATATCATGAGCAAGAGTTTATGTATCACTACCAAACAGTGATGACACCAGGTGTTCGCGAAAAGGTGAGCGTATCCTGTCCCACTGGTGGCCCCTTCAAAAACACATGCAAAGGCAAGTACAGAACAATTGTTGCGTTGTGTGTATGAGGTACAGAAAATGTCGGTATGTATTAAAAAGTCAATGGCATCATAGACAACTCATCGAGTGTTGATCTTAGGTGAGGGGATATCGCTGAGTCGATATTTGATTACATGATGTCACGGATTCGATGTCATGTGAGGTGATATCAGAGGGTCAATATAGACCATCATATTATTAACGCTGCTGCTATGATATTATTGTTTCATCGTCTTACACGTTATATCGAGTAAAAGGAATTCGAGTACACAAGGTTTCACTGAAGTGCGTCCCGTCTGTGTCAGTATGGGGTCGGTCGGGTAGCCTAGTGGTTAAAGCGTTCGCTCGTCACGCCGAAGACGTTCGATTCCCGACAAGGGTACAATGTGTGAAGCCTATTTCTGGTGTCCCCCACCGTGATATTGCTGGAATATTGCTAAAAGCGGCGTAAACCATACTCACTCACTCACAATGTCGGTATGCGCTGTGCGAGATTTACAATGTGAGTGATATACACAATTGGGGTTAAAAATGTTGTTCAGATATAACAAATGTTTATGAAAAACAGTTAACTGGTACAAGTTATATCATGTGTCACTATGTTGTTCTTGTATAAGCTCTGGTACAAATAATGCTCGCAATGCTTCTTCCTATATTGCCCGGCAAAAGTAATCATACGCTTAGAAATTAGATTTGAAAAATATATTTCAAACGTTACCAAAACCTTACTAGGCTGGGAAAGTGCATAGTATTGTGTCGTCTTACCAAACCAAATTTTATGCACATTCAAAACTGAAAGTGTTTATTAGGAATTTAACTTTCTTGTTGAAAACTTGTTGAACATATAATTGAATACACTCCATTCCGAATTCATAAATACATTTCTATTATCAAGATAACATGTCTTTGTCAAATCGGATATTCCTGCCGACGTCAAAGCACCTCGTGAAAGCAGGTTATCGCTCTGACCATCTGGAGCGGGAAGACTGTCAAGCCGCAGACAAAGATAAACAACTGGCCACTGCTGACCGGTCACGCCCGAGAAACACCAACCATCGCCGGGAACCTTCGTGACCGACATTCGGATCTCTTCGGGCGACTTCCAAAGGTCGTATTGCTCTCAGCGATATGAGGTCAAATCCTTAAGGTCAAGTTGTGACCAGAGCTACTTTGTATTCGGTGTCCAGCTAACGAGGGCAGCTTCGTAAGTATGTGTTAAAAGCGCAATAGTAGCTCTAAAACATAAAATGTAGGAACAAATGGAACACGATTTCGATTTTGAGAAATATTGAGTTCGTCGTCACCTCAGGCACAAGTACAAGATTCCGGGACAGTCAAAAGGTCACCAGGATCTCTTTTGTCACATGGGGGAAAAACAGAAAAGTGATCAACTGGCTGCAATATGTGTTGACAATGATTGCATGGTGACCTGGTTCTGACTCGCCATGTTTTATGAAGAAGACGCACAGTCGCGACGTTACGAAAGTGTATACAATGATGTACACTGCCTGGCCGACATGGCACAGGAGACACAAATCAAAACGAAAGAAATACACATTAAAAGCACATGCTGCTTAAAATAGTATATCGACACAAAACATAACACAGTGGCTGCTTTAATTACAATTCTACATTAATTCACCCATATCCAACGTCGTGTCGAAGATTATTGCACTTATATAGCGACGTGTTTGCATGTGTATGTGCGTGGCTGATTGTACTCGTCTGATTTTCTAGTGCTAGCCCACGAGATCCCATGTCGCAGTTTAACATGAATACCCCACTCAGACACTGTACACCGACTCCGAGCCGACCAGTGCTTGTTTTAGCCCCTTAATGCCGAGCACGAGGCAGGGTAATTTCAACATATTGGTTGAGATTGGATATTAGGCTGAAATACTTATCTCTTTTTGTGACCTGGTTGGGTTAAGTGTGTGATCGTACCCTGAGAGCAAAGCTCGACGTTCGCCTGGCATGTGGTACACATCTTATACAGGCTTGATGTTTGCAAGCCACTTCCAGGGATCGGTAGCCCCTTAATACCGTGCACAAGGCAGGGTAACAACAAGTGTCATCTTTTAACGTCGTTTGGTATGACGCGGCCGGGGATCGAACCCCGGACCTTCCGCTCTCAAGGCGGACGCTCTACTACTAGACCACGGTGGCCGTACGTATATATTTGGACCCTGTTTTTTGGATAATGACATTTCCCGAACCCCTGCAACCAATTAATAACGTTACATATTGAGCGAGCTGTCTCTGTAGAGGGGCCATATTCCACAAGCCGATTTATATTTGAGACCAGTCTAGACATTGAAATTAATGCCACGGGTGAAAGTGAGACAATACGTATGCGTAATTAGGTCAGTCGTTAACTTTTATATTGAAATATATCCAGCAGATACATACAGGTGTGTTTCTTGTTAAACTTGTTATATGGCCACTTGGTCCCAGCCAGCTATCTCCTCAATTTTACTTTGAATAATATTTAGTATCACATGGGAGCAAAACTGACATTGAGGCAGTTTGTAGTCGTATATTACTTGGAACGTGTTGACAGGTCCGTGTCTTAATCCTGGTATACCCCATCTCGGCTACGGGGCGTACAAGAGTTGTAGATTCTTAAAGCGCTGAGTGAACCGTGGATCAATTACGAATATAAAACGTGCGTATGTTCTACGAATACAATAGGTGTGCATGTTCAACGAATACAAAACGTGCGCATGTTTACGAATACAATAGGTGTGCATGTTCAACGAATACAAAACGTGCGTATGTTCTACGAATACAATAGGTGTGCATGTTCAACGAATAAAAAACGTGCGCACGTTGTACGATTGAAATAGGTGTGCATGTTCAACGAATACAAAACGTGCGCACGTTGTACGAATACAATAGGTGTGCATGTTCAACGAATACAAAACGTGCGTATGTTCTACGAATACAATAGGTGTGCATGTTCAACGAATAAAAAACGTGCGTATGTTCTACGAATACAAAAGGTGTGCATGTTCAAAGAAAACAAAACGTGCGTATATTCTACGAATACAAAAGGTGTGCATGTTCAACGAATAAAAAACGTGCGCATGTTCTACGAATACAATAGGTGTGCATGTTCAACGAATACAAAACGTGCGCACGTTGTACGATTGAAATAGGTGTGCATGTTCAACGAATACAAAACGTGCGCACGTTGTACGATTGCAATAGGTGTGCATGTTCAACGAATATAATGAGTGCGCATGTTCTACGAATAGGATACTTGCGCATGTCTACGAATACTGTACGTGGTCATCCCTGCATGCATCACGTGCAATATAATCAAAGACAAAAATCTCATAGCAACTTAATGTCTATTTCTGTTATCTGCCATGAGAAACATCTACTGCCGTAGTTTTAATCTCAGCTAACTCGCGTTTCTAGGCGCATTTGCACCTAGAAGCACCAGTTATTGGATTTCACAATCTAAATTAATAGTACAATTATGCGTTTTAATGGGTATTACCATTTTATTTTGATGTTTTATGCATTTTCGAAACCGTTAACGAAACCGTTACGTGGTGTACGTGGTTAATTGAGGTTTAAAGCCACTATGTGGTGCACGCAAGGCTAGGACCATGTGTTTCCCAGCCCTGGTCTTGTTTCACGGAAAGAGAACGGCCGGATAAAATATAAGATATATTAAAATAAAATATATACAGTTTGAATAAATATGTTTTCTGTCTGTGCTATGTGAAACAATGAAGTCGTGAACTAAGAGGTGAGGTGAAATTGGGTTTAACGTCGCGTCCAAGATTATTGCACTTATATAGCGACGTGCATGTACGTGTTTGTGTGGCTGCTTGTAGTAGTCCGGACTTATGCCGATTTATAGTGCTAGCCCACTGAGATACCATGCCGCAGTTTAACATAAATACCCCACTCAGACACAGTATACTGACTCCGAGCCGACCAATCCTTGTTTTAGCCCCTTAATGCCGAGCGCCAGGCAGTCTGAGAGTAACAACAAGTACCATCTTTTAACGTCTTTTGGTATGACGCGGCCGGGGATCGAACCCCGGACCTTCCGCTGTCCGGGCGGACGCTCTACCACTAGACCACGGAGGCGGTCTCGTGAACTAAGAGAGTTCACAATTATGGTTAAAAATGCGGTGTGTCTAATTTTATACTCTCCGCTTTTTCTGTCTTTTAAGCTTTCAACTTCTATGGAGCTGCCTTTGTTTTACCAATAACACAAAAACGATGTTGTGATCACACGCGCTTTCAGGAGGACATCTTGCAAAAACAGCAGTGTTATTTGCACAGTGGATTCCCTTTCGGAATGTCCTTCCTATAACCTACATGTAGCAATAATTGATTTTTATGAACCGAAAAAACTTTAAGTTTTCTCAAGACAAGCATCGTGTATATTGATGGATTAAAAGAAAAACGGTTGACAATGAGCAACATTCAAATTAACATACAGGTGACAGAAACAGCATACTTTGTTAGGAATTAGGAAAGAAACAAAGTACATGTAATTATTGTAAGTTGAGTAAAGATGGCGGTTTGAAAATGATCGAATCTTGACCAGACAATCCAGTGATTGACATCATGAGCATAAATCGACGCAATTGGAATACAAAGACATGCATCAACCAAATCAGCCTCACTCCCCGATCCCTGGAAGTGGCTTGCAAACATCAAGCCTGTACAAGATGTGTACCCCATGCCAGGCGAACGTCGAGCTTTGCTCTCAGGGTACGATCACACACTTAACCCAACCAGGTCACAAAAAGAGATAAGTATTTCAGCCATATATCCAATCTCAACCAATATGTTGAAACTCAGATTGTAAATCAAGCCATTAGCATGTGTTATTGTTGGTCAGGTTAGAGAGGGGTGATGTGACGACCTAGTAGAACAAGTGTTTACGGACCGCCTCCGTGGTCTAGTGGTGGAGCGTCTGCCCGGAGAGCGGAAGGTCCGGGGTTCGATCCCTGGACGCGTCATACCAAAAGACGTTAAAAGCTGGTACTTGTTACCCTGCCTCGTGTTCGGCATTAAGGGGCTAAAACAAGCACTGGTCAGCTCGGAGTCGGTGTACTGTGTCTGAGTGGGGTATTCCTGTTAAACTGCGGCATGGTATCTCAGTGGGTGAGCACTATAAAATCGGCATCAGTCCGGACGAGTACAAGCAGCCACACACACGTGCATGCACATCGCTATATAAGTGCAATAATGGTGAACGGGACGTTAAACCCCATTTGCCTTCACCTTACCTCGTTCGTCTCGCTGAAGGCCTGGATTCGACTCTCCACATGGGGAGTACTCAAGTAGTGCTGAGTTTGTTTGTTGTTTGTTGTTTGTTGTTTAACGCCGCAATCAGCAATATTCAAGCTTTAAGACGGCGGTAGGGGATGGGTATGGGCTGCTGAATACCTATTCTACCCCGGATCTTCACGGGCTAGTAGAGCTGAGATGGGGATGGGTATGGGTTGCTGAAGACCTATTCTACCCCGGATCTTCACGGGCTAGTAGAGCTGAGATGGGGATGGGTATGGGCTGCTGAAGACCTATTCTACCCCGGATCTTCACGGGCTAGTAGAGCTGAGATGGGGATGGGTATGGGCTGCTGAAGACCTATTCTACCCCGGATCTTCACGGGCTAGTAGAGCTGAGATGGGGATGGGGATGGGGATGGGTATGGGTTGCTGAAGCTGACAAGGGGCTCTGTAGAGGAGACTAGGAGACTTTTCAAAAAGCACAAAATATATAATTATGTAGAAATTCCAATGTCATGGTTGCGCACATTAAATGATTATATATATAATGTTGTGATCTTAACTTTAATAAATTTAACAATTTTGAAAATGTTATAAAATATTACGTTAGGATTCCACACCATTATATCCCTCTGAATTTGTCAACAGTGTTCGGTTTCCGGGCAAGATTACACATGACGTGTATATCTATAGGGTTAAACTATTCCCAAAAGAGCAACGAAAATAAACATCCTAATTAAAAATCACAATCTGATCATGAAACTATTTTAATTTTAAACACATTTTTTGTCAAAACAAGAAATGGATCGGATACAAGTTGTTGGTCGTCATTTTTAAAATCACTCGTCTGGTTATGATCAACTTTGATTTTGCAACATGTTTTCTTGCCAAAGCGACACATGGATCGGTCATTAGCTTTGGCCTCACCAATACTCACGCACTTGTATCCTTGCATAACATGATACAAGAACGTTATGAAAGTCTGCTTCTAGGTCGACAAATAATCATGTACACGATCTCATATATCGCCACGAGCTTTGATGTTTGAAGCGCTTCAACGCGTAATTAATCAAACATCAGCATATCTTATCAGCATACCAAAGATAAGCGCAATAACTCCCATTTCAAATTTCCTGCGGATGTAATTTACATTAATTTTTTATATCAACCAAACGTAAATATTTACAAGTCAAACAGAAGCAGGCCATTCAAGAAGGAGCTATAGATAACATACGAGCTTATCAGAAACATGTTCAAATATAATACAAATTTTAAAAGGAAATGACCTCGTTCCAGCACTTCCACAAAGGCACTTGACCTGGTATATGTTAATGACAGGCAGGAAAAGAGGGAGAGAAAGGGACTTCAACTTATCTTCTTAAGGCATACCCATTACTTACGTTGACTGGGTTCCTGCTTCCGTTAAGCTTTATCTCCGTAGGTGCTCTGGAGAGTGCGCAATCGAAAAGTTGGACTGGTTCGCCACAGATAGGTCACACAGGCGACAACGAATTTTCAAGCTTGTGATAAATTTCGTGTCTTATTTTCTGTTGATGGGATATAACAGTGAGAGCATATATTGTTACTGTGAGGTGGGGGCGTAAATTTGTAATGTATTATCAGCGATTTGTGAAAAACCGTTTGGGAGTAAAGTGTGTCATTGTCTGACCCCTACTGACGTTGAAAGGAATTTTGACTATGGCCGGCCTGCTGCTATGCAGTTAATCATTTTGCGTTGATATGAATCTGAAGAGCTTGAGAATACCTAGGTTATAAAGCATGAGACATGATATTGTCATAGACTTGGTGTAAAAAACCCTCCAGATCTTAACAGAACCACTTGTGGTCTGGAGGCGCAAAGCACGTCATGCCAGTAGGATAACACTACCACAGACGTAAGTACGCACGTACGACGTACCCTGTCGCACATCTATCCATCAAACTTCATACCACAATACTAGACACTCCTTCAAAGTATTATGAAGCAATACTAGTCGCACATCAACCCATCATAGTATCATACTATACCAGTTGTACAAATAACCAATCAAAGTATCATACTATACCAGTTGTACAAATAACCAATCAAGGTATTATGCCGCAATACTAGTCGCCCAATCAATCAAAGTATGTACCGCAATACTAGTCGCACAACAACCCTCAAAGTATTATGCCGCAATACTAGTCGCACAACAACCCTCAAAGTATTATACCGCAATACTTGTCACACAACAACTCCTAAAGGTATTATACCGCAATACTTGTCACACAACAACTCCTAAAGGTATTATACCGCAATACTTGTCACACAACAACTCCTCAAAGTATTATACCGCAATACTTGTCACACAACAACTCCTAAAGGTATTATACCGCAATACTTGTCACACAACAACTCCTAAAGGTATTATACCGCAATACTTGTCACACAACAACTCCTTAAGGTATTATACCGCAATACTTGTCGCACAACAACTCCTAAAGGTATTATACTGTAATGCTTGTCGCACAACAACCCCCCCCCCCCCCCCCCAAAGTTTTATACCGCAATACTAGTCGCAGCACAACTTCTAAAGGTATTATACCGCAATACTTGTCGCACAACAACTCTTCAAAGTATTGTACCGCAATACTAGTCACACAGCAAATCCTCAAAGTATTATACCGCAAAACTAGTCGCACGACCCTTCAAAGTAATATACCACAATACTAGTTGCACAACAACCCCCCAAAAGTATAATACCGCAATACTAGTCGCACAGCCCCTCCTCAAAGTATTATACCGCAATACTAGTCACAAAACAACTCCTCAAAGTATTATACTGCAATACTTGTCGCACAAATAAAAACCAAAAGTATAATACCGCAATACTAGTCGGACAGCCCCTCCTCAAAGTATTATACCGCAATACTTGTCACACAACAACTCCTCAAAGTATTATACTGCAATACTTGTCGCACAAATAAAAACCAAAAGTATAATACCGCAATACTAGTCGGACAGCCCCTCCTCAAAGTATTATACCGCAATACTTGTCACACAACAACCCCTCGAAGTACAATACCGCAATACTAGTCGCACAACCCCACAAAGTATTATACTGCAATACTTGTCGCACAACAACTCCTCAAAGTATTATACCGCAAAACTAGTCGCACAATCAATCAAAGTATTATACCGCTATACTTGTCGCACAACAACCCCTCGAAGTATTAAACCGCAATAATAGTCGCACAGCCCCTCAAATTCTTATGCCACAATACCCCCCAAAACGTATTCAAAGACCACTGTTTGTTTGTTTGTTTGGTGTATTTGTGTTGCTTAATGCCGCAGTCAGGACCAGACAATCCAGTGATTGACATCATGAGCATTGATTCACGCAATTGGTATACGATGACGTGCATCAACGAAGTCAGCGAGGCTGACCACCCGATCCCGTTAGTCCTCTCGTAAGACAAGCATGGGCTGCTGAAGACCTATTCCACCACGAATCCTCTCGGGTCTTATTGTATCTGTAATTATTGTTTCCATAACTTTTGAAAAAAGAGATGGATACGGAAAGACGATCCTTTCACACAACAAATTTATACAACACAAGGACAGTGTAGCCGGTAATCACAAGAGAATTGTTTTACGCCGCGATCAGAATCTGTACTGAAGTCGGGGCCAAGCAAACGAGAGGTTGATAGCATGAACAACGAAGAATGACTTTAGGGCAATGATGACGCACAATCAGCCTGTCACACCGTGTGTCCATCTGATCCTCATTTCGACAAGCATGTGTTGCGCTAAGACTTTTCTGACCCTGAATCTCCAAAATATAAAAATAGTGAGTGAGTATGGTTTTACGCCGCTTTTAGCAATATTCCAGCAAAATCACGGCTGAGGACACCAGAAATGAGCTCCACACATTGTACTCGTGTAAGGATTCGAACCCGGGCCTTCGGCTAGGCTACCCCACCGCCCCTGAAGGAAATAGCGTTCACCTAATCGCCCTCCTCCTCCTCCTAGAAAGCTTGATAGTTTCGTGTCCTTATGAAATGTGACTGTGCCATGTCAACACAGACAGCAGTTTAACTACTGGATACCCGACCACCCTCAAAGTATAAAAATAACCCGAATACAGAGAAATGATTATAATGAATAACATACACACGTTTATTGTCCGAATGATAAATTACGGTTTGAGGGACCCAGGTGGTCATGAGTGTGTGAGTGAGTATGGTTTTACGCCGCTTTTAGCAATATCCCAACAATACCAACACCAGAAATGGGCTTCACACATTGTTCCTATGTCGGGAATCAAACCCGGGTCTTCGTCGTGACGAGCGAACGCTTTAACCACTAGGCTACCCCACCGCCCCAGCTTGATGTGTTGAGCGTATTAAAATACATCATTTCCATTCGACACGTTGTCACTCCAACAATCCAAGACTAAATGGGACACCATACTTTCTGTTTGTTCGTTATATAAACTAGAAATATACAAAATAATATTGTGAAGGCAATCTGCACCCACTCACCTCCGGGGTGTTTATCTTCTTGTCATCCCACGCCCCGTCATGCAGCTGGATGCCCTTCTGCATATGCGCAAACCATCAAACAACCGGAAGTTAAGTCAAAGGTCAGTGTTGCAGATCGTTTGACAACGGAGATTCTGCGTATGTTATGCTCGTGGCTAAACTGTAATACTGCTGACTATCCTCATCTAGGGCCGGTTGCGAGACAACAACTACACGTAATATGGATAGGTATCGTACGTGAAATTCTATCACTTAAACGGATGCATGGAACACGATGTTACCCTAAGTTATATAATGTCTAAGCCGTATTGTCAACAATCGCGCGAGGTTTGTGTGGTTATGTCGGTGTTGTGCAGAGAACCCCATTGCACATCTGTTAGACATGCACAGTCGAAAGTCATTGAAAACTGCCTCAGCTCTGCAAGAGGAACCCGTTTCCCCCTGCTAACAAATGAAGGTAGCTTCTTTGTATCAAAAGAAAAACAATTAAAACAGGAGTAGATGACGGTTCAATGAAAGACATGTGTTGATGCTTGATCGTCAGAGTGAGTGAGTATGGTTTTACGCCGCTTTTATCAATATTCCAGCAATATCACGGCGGGTAACACCAGAGATGGGCTTCTCACATTTTACCCATGTAGGGAATCTAACCCGGCCTTTGGCGTGACGAGCGAACGCTTTAACCACTAGGCTACCCAACCGCCCCCGGAAAGAAGAAGATTTCTTAAACAGAGAAGAGGTTACATGAAAGAAGAAGAGAAGAAAGGAGAGGCGAGAGAGGAAGTGATTACATGAAAAGACGCGAAGATGAGACAAATAAGAGGAAGTGACAAGATGAAAAAGGAAAAGACGAGAGAGGAAGATATACAAGAAAGAAGAAGAGGAATAGATAGTCGACATGAATGTAAAAGAGGTTAGATGAAGAGGAAGATAATTGTAGACATGAGGAAGAAATAACTTACATAAAGAGGAAGGGAAGAAGAGAAGATGGTGTGTATGCGACCGTTAGAGAAGAAGATTTAGTAGATTTGGGAGAAGCGTACAGATATGATCATTGGAAACAAAGGGAGTTAGGAAAGAAACAATTGAGTGAGTTGGGTTTAACGCCGCTTTTAACAGTATTCCAGTCATATCGCGGCGAGTCAGCTTAATGTGGGAGGAAAGCCCGAAGTGATGCAGGTCTCAGACGTTTACAACTTCGGTGAAACCCACAAGCACGGGTATGGTGTTGACAAATCTAGAAACATAATTGGGTAAACCGGGATCCGAACCCATAATCATAGGTTTCTGGCTTGCCCAAGGGACGCAACTCTGCACAGCGAATCGCGGCGCCTTAGGCGACTGGGCCACCCTATACCATTACACTTCGACCCCCAAACTGACGACGTTGAGTGACGGCGCCTTGGACGACTGGGCCCCCCGTGCCCCCCGGAAAGAAACAAAGAAAATGTTATTATAAGTTGAGTTAAGATGACGGCGTTGTGTAAATCGAGTCTGGACAAGGCAATCCAGTGATCGATCAACGTAATTGGGATACGATGACATGCATCAACCAAGTCAGCAAGCCTGATCACCCGCTCCCAATATAATTTTCTTTGTTTACAAGTTTTCCTAAAACTGTTAATACAGTAATACACTTTCATAAAAAGCTTTAACCTGTAAGACAGAATCATATTTCCCGTATATTAGTTAGGTATCTATGAGGCCAGATATAATCGCGTGTGCATTTGCGTATTTCCCAATAGCCGTATTTAATCGCAAACAGTCATTCACCACACAGATAATATGCGTGCAAAATAAGTAAGTGTCAATAATTTGAAGTCAAAACACCACCATCCTGCCATGACGGACCTGCACAAGCAGAGCTAGTGTTGAATAATCGGGACACAACATCTCGTAGTTCTCCCGAAGCCAACGAATCAGTAAATATTACACAGGTGTCATAAACCCGTTGAAACCAACCCAACGCAACTACTTGTTGCCACATGCTCGTCTGTACTGCCTGACCTAGGTCGCACTCGCTATTTGGGGTCATCGAGTTCATTACTTACTTGCGTACAATGCATCAAGCGAGGGTCAAACGCCGAATATAGATTAACATTGAACATGCTTTTTCCTGGCTCTACTATCAACATTCGCCGCCCTGATTCGGTGTTTTGGACATGAAACAAGTTATTGAGAGCATAATTATTCACAACTGCACTCAGCGGTTGTTTGGTACAACAACATACTCTCTGTTATGTGTGATGGTTTGAAGTCGGGGTAATGACAAATGATTATTTCTGATACAGACGGTGTGACGAGTCAGTTTTTATGGTACAAACACCCCGCCCAACCATACCACATCCCACCCACACGCCTCCAACCCCCACCCCCGAAATACCAAGCCCTTCACACACCCCACCACCCCTAGTAACAATATGATGCAGATTGCAGGGAGTCAGCCGGGATGTTTACGTTGATCCTAACGATACAAAACACGAAAACAACAAGTTGTGTTTATTTCAGCTGGGATTGATTTTTTTGCGCGGTTTAGACAACAGGTCCTGTTAGTCAGAAGCAAAGACGTGTTTGTCTATCCATGTACGTCTTTGTCAGAAGCTAAAAAGATCAACGCGTTGATTAAGACAAGCCAGTCTTCGAAGTCAATGCCCTACAGACGCTGTTACTGTAAACGGGAAAACGCCAGGTTTCATAACACAGCGAGCAAAGTGTCATTTCTCGTCTGAACATGGCTGTTCCTTGAGAGAGAAAAAACACAGCGCATGTTCTGCACGTGCGTCTGTTTTGGTTACGCTATCGGACGTTCAACTCGATTCAGGGAACAACCATTTATTTCATGGTCGGGGGTAGCATGTTGGGCAGGAGGTGGGGTGGTTGGGGCTAGGAGCTTTGTTTGTGATAGAATATTTTTTTATCGCTTCAAAACACAGAATTGCGTTAGTTTGAAAGGAGGAGCGAAACGCCGTTTTTTCTTCACTCACACCACATTATTTTTCAAACCCTCGAGCATGTCCCTCCTCAATCCGCAAGTAGCACATGGTCGCCCCTCTCCCCTCAGTGTAACGAGAGGCACATCAACACTTGTCAAAGAGGAAATTCCATCACAACAGTTGTTTTGAAGCTGAAAATGGGCATCTGATACTTCATATTCAAGGTCAATTTCAAGGCCACCAGTTTTGCAAAGAAAACATTAACTTTTCTGAACTAATCTTTGAGGTATTTTTCGTTACTAATATGAGATGTTATTACAGTTATAAATTAAAAATTAATCATGAAAGGCGTTGTTTGTTTGTTTGTTTGTTTGTTTGTTTGTTTGCTGGCTGTTTAAAGTCGCACTCAGCATTATTCCTGCTATATGGCGGTGGTCTGTAAATAATTGAGTTTGGACCAGACAATTTAGTGATCCAGGTTAGAATAGATCTTCAGCAACCCATGCTTGCCGTAAAAGGCGACTCGGCTTGTCGCAAAGGGCTACCAACAGCATCGGGTGGTCAGGCTCGCTGACTTGGTTGATGCATCTCCTCGTATCCCGATGACGTAGATCGATGCTCATGATGTCAATCACTGGTCCAGACTAGGTTTTTACAGACCGCCGTCATATAGCTGGAATATTGCTAAACGCGGCGTTAAACAAACAACAAACACTCAGGTTCATACGTACCCAAGCTCATGTATCTCGCAATAGACGCTTCATGGTACCCCAGACATGATTTTTAAAAGCACACATTGGGATAGCATCATCATATACCCCGCAGTTGCAGGTATTGGGGGCAGGGTGTGGGTCGGGGAAATTGACTTCAACGAAACAGGACGTGGAACGTGCCACAGACAAATGTCAACATGACAACATGGCGTCAAGAGGAGTTGCACCCATTCATAACATCACAAAGAATGTGAAATATGACATGTGAATAGTGCAAAAAATCTTTGGAAGGCAGTGCAACATGACAACATGGCGTCAAGAGGAGGGGCACACATTCGTAACAATGTGAACCATGCCATGAGAATAGTGCAACAAAGCGCTGGAAGGCAGTGCAACATGACAACATTGCGTCAAGAGAAGGGGCACACATTCATAACAATGTGAACCATGACATGAGAATAGTGCAACAAAGCGTTGGAAGGCAGTGCAACATGACAATATGGCGTCAAGAGGAGGTGCACACATTCATAACACCACAAAGAATGTGAAACATGACATGAGAATAGTACAACAAAGCGTTGGAAGGCAGTGCAACATGACAATATGTCGTCAAGAGGAAGTGAACACATTCATGACATCACAAAGAATGTGAAATATGACATGTGAATAGTGCAACAAAGTGTTGGAAGGCAGTGCAACATGACAACATGGCGTCAAGAGAAGGGGCACACATTCATAACAATGTGAACCATGACATGAGAATAGTGCAACAAAGCGTTGGAAGGCAGTGCAACATGACAACATGGCGTCAAGAGGAGGTGCACACATTCATGACAATGTGAACCATGACATGAGAATAGTGCAACAAAGCGTTGGAAGGCAGTGCAACATGACAACATGGCGTCAAGAGGAGGTGCACACATTCATGACAATGTGAACCATGACATGAGAATAGTGCAACAAAGCGTTGGAAGGCAGTGCAACATGACAACATGGCGTCAAGAGGAGGTGCACACATTCATGACAATGTGAACCATGACATGTGAATAGTGCAACAAAGCGTTGGAAGGCAGTGCAACATGACAACATGGCGTCAAGAGGAGGTGCACACATTCATGACAATGTGAACCATGACATGAGAATAGTGCAACAAAGCGTTGGAAGGCAGTGCAACATGACAACATGGCGTCAAGAAGAGGTGCACACATTCATGACAATGTGAACATAGCATGAGAATAGTGCAACAAAGCGTTGGAAGGCAGTGCAACATGACAACATGGCGTCAAGAGGAGGTGCACACATTCATGACAATGTGAACCATGACATGAGAATAGTGCAACAAAGCGTTGGAAGGCAGTGCAACATGACAACATGGCGTCAAGAGGAGGTGAACACATTCATGACAATGTGAACCATGACATGAGAATAGTGCAACAAAGCGTTGGAAGGCAGTGCAACATGACAACATGGCGTCAAGAGGAGGTGCACACATTCATGACATCACAAAGAATGTGAGACATGGCATGGGAATAGTGCAACAAAGCGTTGGAAGGCAGTGCAACATGACAACATGGCGTCAAGAGGAGGTGCACACATTCATGACAATGTGAACCATGACATGAGAATAGTGCAACAAAGCGTTGGAAGGCAGTGCAACATGACAACATGGCGTCAAGAAGAGGTGCACACATTCCTGACATCACAAAGAATGTGAGACATGGCATGGGAATAGTGCAACAAAGCGTCGGAAGGCAGTGCAACATGACAACATGGCGCCAAGAGGAGGTGCACACATTCATGACATCACAAAGAATGTGAGACATGGCATGGGAATAGTGCAACAAAGCGTTGGAAGGCAGTGCAACATGACAACATGGCGTCAAGAGGAGGTGCACACATTCATGACAATGTGAACCATGACATGAGAATAGTGCAACAAAGCGTTGGAAGGCAGTGCAACATGACAACATGGCGTCAAGAAGAGGTGCACACATTCCTGACATCACAAAGAATGTGAGACATGGCATGGGAATAGTGCAACAAAGCGTCGGAAGGCAGTGCAACATGACAACATGGCGCCAAGAGGAGGCTCTGAAGAGGACATCAGGAGGTTGTGCAGGTGAAACCAAAAGGATGTGCAGGTAACATCAGGTGTTGTGCAGATCAGACCAAGCTGTGGAACATGGAACGAGAAGGCTGTTCAATATGATATGGGAACACTCTCCAAATGACATAGACGGCTGTGCGGGAGACATCAGAAGGTGTCAAACATGGCATCAATGGGTTCTGCATCATTCTAACAATGCATTGGAGTCAGAAAGGTGTGAAGACGGTTTTGCATCAGCCATGGCACCGGGAAGTACATTGCGTTACAAGGCTATGCAATATTGCATGAAAAGTCTGTGCAACAAACAACAAAAATCAATACCCAGACCCTTACTCCATTCGTTATTATTTAACACATCAGAGAAATTCTACAGAACTATAATGACGTCTTTTCCAACACTTATGGTTGATCATAGTATTTACTCACTTTATCGCAAAGTGGGTGAATCGTTGATATATGATACTTGATATTAAAACTGGTCTTTTCCTATTCATAAAATGCAAATATCTTGCACGACCTGGTTATATGTGAAAATATATATCTCTTTCAGCAAACACTGAAAACATGAAAACCGGTTCCTTGATCTTTCCCATAACACTATTACCAAAACAGAAATGGTATTTTCGGAACACGTTCGTCAGAGGGCGATTGTCATTTGATGAACAGCTTTCCCCCTCCAATACATTTTCCCCAGACGCGAATATCGATCTCACGAGATAATGACGTCATATGACGTGATTTCCTCGTCCAACGGGGGCGAGGACATGTGCTTGTCAACCTGGAGCCTAGCGATAACCATTGACCATGCGCGAGCTCATTCAGAACATAATTTGTGACGTTGTTTACACGAGATGTGCAGAACGAAGAAAATTAGTCGCCTCTAACCGGCAACTTGTGGTCACCACACATGCGCCTGAACGATAAAAAATAAGATACATTTTTGGAATAATTACTAGTGTGGATAATACTTTAGCCTAAGTTACATTTTATACATGTATATGTTTTGCGTTTGTTGTTACATGGGCTTTGTAACAGTTGAAAAATTCGCTATCGCATTTTCTTTGATGAGCTGCAAAGGCAAATAAAGTTGAGTGTAAAGCTTCCAAATAATCAGGTTATCTAAACTTGTGTTCCATATGGATAAACATCATCGGCTTCATCCATACATTAAGACACATTGTACATAAATAATATATCCGTCATTTGGTTAGGAAAAGGCATAGTGCCTATCCTGCAATGATAACGTCCTTGCCAGTATATATTTAACAGTAATATTGAACGTTAGTAGCACAGCAAGCTCGTTCCCGCGGAGATAGTGTCCACGGTGGGCGTCATCACCGAGCCACGCCCCATGTTGTGACTTCATCTCTCATACTCCTGTCCATCATGTTCAGCTGCCGGAATCAAAGAGCTGCAGAAACACTCTCAAAACAGAAATACTATTTTAATTGATTCAGTTTAAACTGGCGTATTCTCACACCTGAATGGCACATCTTCATACGTTGTCTCTATAATCATTCGAGAGAATTATTTCCTAACTACCATACTATCGTAGTGTTCGACAGTTCAGAATAAGGCGGTTTGACATATCACAGGCTAGTTCATCACCCTACTTTGGGGAAACGCATCGCTTTTGGCAATTTGTTACTATGAGATAGGTAGTACCTTTGTTCTGCGCCATGACTGTGGAACACACACGCTCACACGCACACACGCACACACACACACACACACACACACACACACAGATACATATAAACACACACACACACAGATACATATAAACACACACACAGAGATACATATAAACACACACACACACACACACACACACACAGATACATATAAACACACACACACACACAGATACATATAAACACACACACGCACGCGCGAACTCACACACACACACACACACACACACACACACACTAAAAGCCTAGGCAAACAACTTTGTCCTGCGCCATGACTGTGAAATACACACACACACGCACACGCACGCACACACGCACACACACAGATACATATAAACACACACGCACGCGCGAACTCACACACACACACACTAAAAGCCTAGGCAAGCAATTTTCTCCTGCGCCATGACCGTGAAATACACACACACACACACAAACACAAACACAAACACACGCACACGCACACACACACACACACACACACACACACACACACACACACACACACACACACACACACACACTAAAAGCCTTGACAAGTCCAGATCAAACTAAACAAAGTCTTGTTTCCTTGATTCTACACAGCAGTAGAGAAAAGGTTCTTTGGAATCAAAAACAGACTGTCCTTGTTGAACCTACCATCCCAGGGTTTAGGGGGCTCTTTTGTAGGACCTATCATTATATGATTAGAACTCCCTTGTATGACCTATCATTATATGATTAGAACTCCCTTGTATGACCAATCAGTTTAGGGTTAGAGCAACCGCCTTGGACCAATCATCCCCATTAGGGAAACAGTGTAAGACCAAGCATGCCATATCATTCACTCAGGTAAGAATCTCCCAACAACATCCGTACGAGAAATGATGTTCCAACAGTTTAAAGTGTAATTGTATCTGCGGTGCGTGACTGTGGTGTCTGTGCAGTACCTCCAAACATTGTGAACCCTTACTAGCTCACACGTCACAGGAACACACAATGCAGCTGTCCATGTTCCTGTTTATATTTTTAAATGGCATTTGCAACAGACAGCTTTGCGTTGTCTAACATTCGTCAGGCGTTCAATGAAAACATATGGAAGTTATGCAACCCACACGGACAGGAATGTCCGAAATAAAACACCTCAATGCTTTTGCATGCAATTTCCGTGCGCGTGAAATCAAACACTGCCATTTAAACGCAGTCGTTCTGATCAAACACACATTCCACATAGTTCAAATCATCATAAGAAGCAGTATACATGTGCACAGAGCAACAAGAATCGTTTCCGCTGCATAGAATTACACCCAGTAGAAAACTTGAACACACGTGGCCCTCCTCCAACTCTACCCTTAGGTACAAAGAACGAATGCCAATTAACTGTGCCGAGATTCATTACTCGGACGTCACCAAAGGTTATTTTATCTGCCACTGCAAAAAGGACGGGGATTATCTGTTCGCTGGGCATATTTCAATACCACAAGCCATCTGGAAAATCAGCCTCGAGGATTTTCCGACGACTGCGCAGATTACAACTACACAACACGTGTTCACTACGCAAAAAAGTAGTTCGGCAAGTAGTTCCCCTTGAAACATTTCCTCGGTGATGAGAACTGACGACGGGAAGCTGCCCGAATTAATCTTCAGCTGATTACGTCTGGATGTATCAGATCTTGAAATAGAATTACAGACACGGGCTTTAATGTAACTCCGATGTAAAATCCTATAAAATATATCATTTCCCTCTGCTGCCGTTAGATAAAGGGTGTAAGCCGGTCTTCAACGAGATGGGTATTCGTCTAATGTTTGTTTTGTTTGCTTGTTGATTAACGCCGCACTCAGCAATATTTCAGCTATATGTCGGCGGTTTGTAAATAATCGACTTTGGACCAGACAATCCAGTGATTAACATGATGAACATCGATCTACACAATTGGGACGCGATGACACGCATCAACCAAGTCAGAGAGCCTGACCACCCGATCCCGTTAGTCGCCTCTTACGACAAGCATCGGTTGCTGAAAACCAATTTTAACCCGGATCTTCACGGGTCGTATACGTCTCACGAAGGGGTTTAGCATTTTCCAATTGAGGAAACCAAATTTCCGCCCAATTCCAGGTCAGCCAATCGGCAAGTCTTTGTCATATAAGAAATAGCTTCGACCTTTTTTCATAACATGAGGGGGCGGTCGGGTTGCCCAGTGGTTAAAGCGTTCGCTCGTCACGCCGAAGACCCGGGTTCGATTTCCGACATGGGTACAATGTGTGGGTGTCCCCCGCCGTGATATTGCTGGAATATTGCTAAAAGCGGCGTAAGACCATACTCACTCACTCACTCACTCACTCACTCATAACATGAGGCAGCGATGGTCTTTTCATGAGGTGAACCATTGAGCTTTGTCTTTTCATTGGTATTGTTTTAAACCTGTAATCTAAATATAGACCATCTCTCACATAAACCTTTTATAATATAAATCTTATTTGATATCGCGATATTTAATTTAAACCTTATCACCCTCATTATGTTAAAAATTTCTTCTCCAAGAATTGACAAGCTTTGAAATTACCTTGCGTATTGAAAACTGACTTCCTTTAAAATCTAATGAAGCCGAAGACACTTTTGGTCTTCACGAAACCAATTTGGCTTCTCCACACTGTATCTCTGGTTGATATCAAAATCCAGAGAATGTGACAGCCAAGTAAGACAACTCAGATTATACATCTCCAGCATCAATGCATCACAAGTCAGTGTAAACACCAAGGCGGGTGATAGTGTTTACAGTTACAGCTTCAGTTTTGCCTTTGTTGGCTGTCATCAGAAAGTAATGACATAAAAAATGGACCAAAAAAAATGTTGTAATTTTGAATTAACATATCATCCATATTATTTCAATGCCAAGTATTTTAGAAAGTATTAACTCCCACTTGTGTCCAAGACAGGGCTGACCGTCAGGGTTTGGACACAGATGCCATGGCCCCTGGAAACCACACAGAGGCATGGGTGGTGTATTATGGCCCATTCCCCTCCAGCAAACCGGGCTTTTCTGGCTGATGATGTTCTACAAATAACATCCCCAAACTCCTGTATCTGAGTTTAATGTTCACCAACGGCCTATGATGTTTTTATGAATTGTTCATGAACCGTTTTAGTTTTTAGTTTTTATCCCCCGCCACGAAGTGGGATAGGGATACAGGTATGGAGTTCGTCCGTCAGTCCGTCCGTCCGTCCGTCCGTCACAATCGGGACACATTTTCTAAAAAGAAGGTTTAAGTCAGGGAAATTCAATGTCACACAGTGGTGTAACTGGTGGTAATGATCTCAAATGAGTTCGAAAATTGTCTTAAATTCATTTTTACTTGTGTCAACCCCACTCGACCCGAGCAGGTCAGGTATGTAGTACTTGTCTCAACCCCACTCGACCCCAGCAGGTCAGGTATGTAGTGATGTCCCCAGTACTTACCCCATGATGCCCCCAGTACTTACCCCATGATGTCCCCAGTACTTACACCAGTATGCCCCCAGTACTTACACCAGTATGCCCCCAGTACTTACCCCATGATGCCCCCAGTACTTACCCCATGATGCCCCCAGTACTTACACCAGTATGCCCCCAGTACTTACACCAGTATGCCCCCAGTACTTACCCCATGATGCCCCCAGTACTTACACCAGTATGCCCCCAGTACTTACCCCATGATGCCCCCAGTACTTACACCAGTATGCCCCCAGTACTTACACCAGTATGCCCCCAGTACTTACCCCATGATGCCCCCAGTACTTACACCAGTATGCCCCCAGTACTTACCCCATGATGCCCCCAGTACTTACCCCATGATGCCCCCAGTACTTACACCAGTATGCACCCAGTACTTACCCCATGATGCCCCCAGTACTTACACCAGTATGCCCCCAGTACTTACACCAGTATGCACCCAGTACTTACCCCATGATGCCCCCAGTACTTACCCCATGATGCCCCCAGTACTTACACCAGTATGCACCCAGTACTTACCCCATGATGCCCCCAGTACTTACACCAGTATGCCCCCAGTACTTACACCAGTATGCCCCCAGTACTTACCCCATGATGCCCCCAGTACTTACACCAGTATGCCCCCAGTACTTACCCCATGATGCCCCCAGTACTTACCCCATGATGCCCCCAGTACTTACACCAGTATGCCCCCAGTACTTACCCCATGATGCCCCCAGTACTTACACCAGTATGCCCCCAGTACTTACCCCATGATGCCCCCAGTACTTACCCCATGATGCCCCCAGTACTTACACCAGTATGCACCCAGTACTTACCCCATGATGCCCCCAGTACTTACACCAGTATGCACCCAGTACTTACCCAATGATGCCCCAAGTACTTACCCCATGATGTGTCCCTTGCGCCGTGCTTTTCAACTTAGTGCAAGCTGCATGAAATGGGGACAAGTGTTCTCAGAAACTGCTGAAGTGACATGAATGAAACGTTACAAGCTGATACAAGCTGATACAAGCTGATACAAGATACAAGAGACAAGAGATACTTATCAACACTGAGTTCGAGAGCTGGTGCCATAAACAAATTCCAAAGAAAAGGCCTTTTTTGTGTGTATTAATTTAACAATTAATTGTTTTTATCTGATTACATAAACCGTTTTGACAGTGAACATTAACTTCCATGCTATTCACTGTTATAAGAACAAACTAAATTCTAATGTGCCCCATGGTGGGGATAATAACGCTGTTTTGTTGTAATTTTAATAGAGCCCATTGCCAGCCTCCAAGACAAAACCTTTCACGTATTGTGATAATTTATGCATAAGTACCTGAGTACATAGCACAAATTGACGACCAAAAAAAACCAACCAGAGTTTTAAATCACTCTAGTTTAATAACCACAAAAGATACATGCAGGAAGTATAAAGTATTGAAAAGTATCTCAACGAACTCAACATTTAAAAAAATGACAGAATCCGATAATGGCTTGACAGTTGCCCAAATTGAGGTGGGGAAGCAAAACAAGCTTTCAACGTGATGGACAAAGGGGACACACATCTAATATCGCTCCAGTTCAAGGATAGCGTATATGACAAACCCCTGCTACAAGACACGCCAAAAACTCTTCGGCGCACAGAAAAAGTAAATCGTCTGATGACGTCACGTTGGCTATGTCGCCATTCTTCTTGGAGGGCCTGGAACAGTTCTTGTCGGTTGGTTGAGGATGTGGTCGCTGTCGAACACGATGATCCATGACATCCCAGAGATGTTCTGTGGGGGACATGTCTGGGGAGCGTGCAGGCCACGGCAACACGTTGACGTTGTTGGCTGCAAGAAAGTTGTGTACGATTCGGGCTGTAATGGGGTCTGGCGTTGTCATGCTGACACCACGTGGCAGCTGTTGTAGAAATGTTAGGACAATCGGACCAAGAATGTCACCCATGTAACGCTGAGCTGTTAATTTCCTTCAACGATGACCATTGTTTTCTTCTGACCACAAATTGCTCCGCACTCTATTACATCCCATCCACCATACGGCACGACATCTTGAACGCAACATGTTGCCAATTGTTCTCCCGTTCGGTGTAAACACGCTGTCTTCCATCAGCTCTGAACAGACAGAACCTGCTTTCATCAGTGAAGACGACCCTCTGCCAGTCACGCTACCAACGACGAACAGTTCGGGCCCATTTCAATCCCTGATGTTGCGCTGTCAGTAACTGTCCACTGTAATATATGTAAGCCCTAATTCCTAGAATAACCATATTCCCTAAGGCATTCGTCGTCGCTGATGACGTCCTTGTCAGGAATCGATTCCGGAGATGCCAAGTACGCAAGTACCGGTCTTCATTGGGCGTCGTTACCCTGGCTCTTCCTGTTCTTGGCCTATCTGATGTCTGCCGGCCCGGTCTGTCTGTGACGTTGCATCAGATTAGTTACAGCAACACAGGAGCTACCAAAAGTTCTAGAAATGTGGGTATGGATGGTTAACATCTATATCATACCTAGGGCCCGCTCGCGTTCTTCGGGTGTCAGTCTAGGTATTTCTGTGGTGGTTGTTAACAGTGTGAGTGTCTGACATGTCCGTATCATTTATATACCCCTATTGGACGTGTAGTTTCGGCTGCCCAAGCGTCACATGCTTTTCACTTTTTCACATTTTCTACAAAAAGACGTCCGGACGTGTATCACTTTCTGCATTGAGCATTGTTGTGTTTGGGCGATGTGTTTTGCACTGATTTACTTTAAACTGTTTTGTTTTGTTTTGCAAATTCATTTGAAAGTGGTAAATTTTCTTTGGACCCTCAGTTTATTTTGTTGAATTTCATGAAGCTGTTATGGTACTATTTCTAAACAATAATTTGTGTTACTCACATATCTGCTTTCTAAATGTTAGTATGTGTGTACATGTTTTGACGGTATGTCATGTGGGTCACCCTATCACAGGGCCTAGCATAGTATACATGGGAAAACATAGTGTGAGTAGCAGAGAGCAGAAATCCCTCCCCCAGCCTTATCTCTCTCCAATCAGCTCTTGTGACAGACATACAAGCTTCTTCGAGTTGCTGTTTACAGATAAAATGGTCCAGAAATTGTCTTATATGACATTAAATTATTCATAAATACTTTAAGATGTAGACGATAACTCGTGGGCAATCAGCACTTTCATAATTTATTTATTAAAATGGCAAAATATCGAAATATGTTACCAGCTGTTTCATTAGTTGACTGAATAGCCTAGTTTAAAAAAAAGTCGATTATATATCTGCATGATTCATGTGAGATTATAATTGTGTGTTATTAGTTATACGACTTGTCATTTGGAATTAACGTGTCTCATGGAAGAATGGACCATGGTCTTCATGCAACGACTACAGCAGCCTTCACGCCTACATGTTGGCAATTAGGCGGGGTACTCACGAACCACATCTGGCTTTAAAACGTTTGATCTGCATATTGGATTTTGAAAAGAAACGAAATATTTAAAAGGTGGTTTTAGATCGTCAATATTCCAGATCAAATGCAATGTTTGAAGCAAAAATGATCAAAGTGTTGTGCATTCTTGTTAAATGTAGTTTATGATGTCTTGGCGTGGATGATGGCATTCCAGATTGAAGATTTGGTAACATGTAAAGATTTTTGTGTCGGCATTTAGACGTTCGTTGTATTGCAATACATGACATTTATTCGTATGGTTTTACACGTTTGAAATAATAATCTTTTCATCCATTGAGTTTCATGTTATCCTAACTACATACGCATGTACACAGAAGCCGCAGTTTTACGCAGCTAACTACATACGCATGTACACAGAAGCCGCAGTTTTACGCAGCTAACTACATACGCATGTACACAGAAGCCGCAGTTTTACGCAGCTAACTACATACGCATGTACACAGAAGCCGCAGTTTTACGCAGCTGAAATTTTATTTTCTAGCACATCATGTTGGTTAAATGTAGGGTACACCACGTGACTTTTCCTCTGGTCACGTGTCATTATCCAACATCTACATCTTATCTACATTGAATGAACAAACAATAAAAACTCGTCAACTTGAAGTTCTCCGGGCCATCCAAGACTGTGTCGTTTTATGGACATCAACCATGACATCCACTTTATATACATTGTACTAAATAAACGTTTAGGCTCAAACAAAATGAAAGGTAGACGGACGACTTACAAAAAACGAAAGCCAATTCAGACAGTGTGGTTGGTACCCTTCCCTGTGTGTACGAGCTTCAAGGAAGTTTTCCTTACCGTGTCATAGAAAATACACTGCATGTTGTAAGGTCGGATAACAATTTTACTGACTGATTGTATGCACAAGAATTTGTGAAAAAGGTTTTACTTTAAAAATATTTTTCAAAGAAAAAATCGTTGTCCTTTCAAATCTTAAACCTTACATTTTCCGGCAATCAGTCAGAAGTTATTGACTGGTGCCCACGCTGAACGTTATTTGAAGTCAAACAAAGCATGTTCTGAACCAGAAACAATGGCTGTAAAATGAAATCTGTCAGTGGCGCTCGATCCAGCACATTCCAGTCAATAATTTCTTTCGAAGGAAATGACATTTCAAATTCACTTGAACGTTCATCATCGCTAAAATTTGTCATTTAAAACTGTTGGCGATCAACCCTGCTCAACGTTCTCTCATATGAAATTATTAGGGGTGTTAACCCTTTGTGTTTGGCGTAACATTTTAAATGAAATATTTTTAAAAATGTTTATCGTTGACGTCATAACGTCTTACCTGCGCTTGTCTTGTTGGATTTGAAGATGTATTACGTGTGAGGCAATAATGATAATAGTGTGTATATTTATAATGCGCCATATCCACGCCCTAAATCATGCTCAAAGCGGTACATTATTACCCCGGTCAATGGATCAGTGAACACTTGATTTTCATTCTCAGCTCCCAGGGGAGTATACAACCAAAGGTGCCTGTGAGATCCTAGAAGGTTAACAGCCACATTAGCATCTCATCCTACCGGGTACCCATTCACTGCTGGGGGAACAGAGGCCCATTTCAAACAGAGCCACTTGCCAAAGGAGACACCACAAGTGCTTCAATTGCTTCAGTTTGGGGCAGGGCCAAAGCCCTAGAAACTCTATAGAGTCAAGTTGCTGAACACGGTCACCCCCATCCAACTACTTTCCGAGACCAGTGCTGCTTAACCTTGCCTGATTTGTGACCTTTGCGCTTTGCACAGGACCACGGGACCACGGGCCATACTTGTTTCCATTCATGGCATTCTGTTTTATGCTTCTGTTCTGATAATGGGAAATGTTACAATTCAGGTACCTATGATGAAAGCTTGAAATCAGTAATTGTATATACGTGAATGACAAGACCCGTGAAGATTCCGGGGTAGAATAGGTCTTCAGCAACACATGCTTGTCGTAAAAGGCGACCAACGGGATCGGGTGGTCAGGCTCGCTGACTTGGTTGAAGCATGTCATCGATCCCAATTGCGTGGATCGATGCTCATGATATTAATCACTGGATTGTCTGGTCCAGACTCGATTATTTACAGACCGCCGTCATATAGCTGGAATATTGCTGAGTGCGGCTTTAAACAACAAACCAACAAACGTGAATGACGAACGTGCTTGACGTCCCAAAACCTAACATCGATTAGCTCATAACATCGATCTGTTTCTCATCAGAAGTTTATTGTCTTTTCCCAGGTTGGAAGCAAACTAAATAAATTCAAATTCTTGAGCAACATGGCAGACGTTTTTCTTCCAGACTGCATGTATCGCGAGGTCAGACTCGAAGACTTGATTCATTGCATGACATCGTACCCAGACAGAGTAGGGCCTTGTTTATCATATCAGACACAGATCCAGAGTCATCGCTGATTTTCAGTCATCCAATCATATAATTTTCCCCACAAGTTTTCCTTTTATATAAGCCCATTGGAATCTGTATCGGCAGATATTCGAGACTGGTTATGATCTGGCATTGACGCTTCATGTCATCTTCCCGTGGCAAGGGAGTTAACTTAAAGTCCAGTCCAGTTTCCACCCTTGCCGAACGAGGCTGGAATTTCTGGGCTCAATCGTAGCGTCACCAGTGGCTGATACGAGCTATGACCCTTCTATGTCTCTCCTATCGACCAATCAAATTCCACCTATCCTGTTACTTGCATTTGCGTCAAACAAAATGGCGGCGCCCAGTCATGACGATCTGGTCGATAATCAAAATCTAAATTGTGATAAAACGGGTCTTACTTCGAGAAGTGCATCAAATCACGTGAGCACCTTGATAAAAAACAAGAAACGATTTGGAAAATATCCGTTGACGCTGAGTTGGAGTACACATGCTTTGTAAATCCTGCAATCGACCGAAATGTGCACGGCAGTTTACGAACCGGATGTCAATTTCGTTAAGCGACTTTGATTGGACCATGCATAGACTCGTTAGTTCAGCCAAACTACAACTCCATAATTCCCGCCGAGTTCCGCAAGGGTGGAAACTGGACTTTTAGTCAGTTAACCCCCTTGCTTTGGGAAGCTGCTTTATTTTGTCTGGCCCAGACATATACAGTTCAACGCTCAATATTGCTGAGTGATGCATCATAAAAACATTCACTCACTCATTTCCTATACTTATGGCCATTTAAATACGCCCGACAATTATTTTACTTTTCCATCAGTGTCAACTAGAATTGCGCAATGCAAATTTTAATCGATAAAATGAAATACGTTTGAGAGTGTATCGGAATCTTGTGTGAGTGAGTGAGTGAGTGAGTGAGTGAGTGAGTGAGTTTAGTTCAGTCTCTAAAGGAAATCGACCACTGTGTCTCTCGCCTACCTACCGGGAACCCGTTCCAAAAAGCGACCTCAGCGCTACGATTGTCGTACATGTAAATCCATGTTAAAGTATTGAAGTTACGACCCTCCTTGGGCTAAGATCGCTTTGTGTAACCAGGCCCTGGTTCATTTAAGCAATATAACGGAATAACATTTCAAAACCACGGTTGCGTCCAAAGTCTGTCATCCAAATGTTTGGCACCCAAAGTGAATGTATTCTATATTATCGATCGCTGTGACATCCAACTAGCACTTAACCATTTGGAAAATCGGCGTTCTTGTTTCTGGTGAGTTTTGATTCACAAGATTAACTCAACTTCATTATGAAATGGCAGGCAACCGTGGATCTACAGACAACTGCTGAACTCATTATAACTTAACAATTAAGTTTAAATCAGGCGAATGGCGCTTTCAACAAAACTGATTACAAAGTTTGTTGACTGAAATTTTCACCTTGACAATCCAGCACTTTCAATATACAGTTCAATTTCCCTTCATGTCAATATCTGTCGTCCTGTGTTTACTTCGTGTCTTTTGAAACTGATGGCGGTGCCACTTTTCAAAACAGGCGCTGAATGTTTGATCAATTACATCAACATTAGTCCTTCAGCGTCTAGATTCGCCCGTTACCTTCTCCGATAAGCTAGCAGTGACTGGTAATAGTTTTCTATCAACTACTGCTAACATCAACATTCGGCTCAGCCCCAGCATCAAGACCGTAGTTGAAAGGTGAGAATCAGTCTTCTGGAAATCATCTATGTAAACATGAATAACGATGGATCATGAACCGATGTCTGACCTTCAGACCTAGCAAGGTCGAAATCATAATGAGGCTACGCTGGAACAGAGGGAATTAAACGCAACGTGCTGGTTTGTCACGACTGGCTTTTTAAGATTGAGTTTTACCTTACATCTGACAATTTGGGCTGTGAATCATAGTGTTTAAAAAGCTTTGTTTCAAAACGACGTTTCATGGATTGGGAATTTATGTAGATATTGGTTCAGTCACATAAGGAGATGGAAGACAAAGCCTGTTTGTTTGACGTTACGTTTTTCGTGTAACGCAGAAGGTGCAAGGCAGTGTGTGTTTGAAGTTACTTTTCTTCGTGGGATTTTATCGAAAAATATAACTTGTCCCAGAAAATTGTAATTATGCTTCAGACTGTTAAAAAATTTTTTTGTCGCACACAAAACGTACATTGTTGCAAGGCTTATTTCTTAAAAACCAAATGTAGGCTGATAGTTTTAATCAAAAAGCTGTAGCTGAAAGATGTCTAGACAATATCTAGACAATATCTGGACAATACCTAGACAATATCTAGACAACATCTGGACAATACCTAGACAACATCTAGACAAACTCCCAGGCCGCCCCCAATATATCAAATGATAGGTACCTAACGTGGTCGGTAGAAGACAAACATTGTGTGTTTGATGTTACCTTTCTTCATGTAACGTGGTAGGTAGAAAACAGTGTTTGTTTGATGTTACGTTTCTTCATGTAATGTGGAGGTAGAAAACATTGTTTATTTGATGTTACGTTTCTTCATGTAATGTGGTAGGTAGAAAACAGTGTTTATTTGATGTAACGTTTCTTCATGTAATGTGGAAGGTAGAAAACAGTGTTTGTTTGATGTTACGTTTCTTCGTGTAATGTGGTAGGTAGAAAACAGTGTTTGTTTGATGTAACGTTTCTTCAAGTAATGTGGAAGGTAGAAAACAGTGTTTGTTTGATGTTACGTTTCTTCATGTAATGTGGAGGTAGAAAACATTGTTTATTTGATGTATCGTTTCTTCATGTAATGTGGAAGGTGGAAAACATTGTTTATTTGATGTTACGTTTCTTCATGTAACGTGGAAGGTAGAAAACAGTGTTTGTTTGATGTTACATTGCTTCATGTAACGTGGAAGGTAGAAAACAGTGTTTGTTTGATGTTACGTTTCTTCAAGTAATGTGGAAGGTAGAAAACAGTGTTTGTTTGATGTTACGTTTCTTCATGTAACGTGGAAGGTAGAAAACAGTGTTTGTTTGATGTTACGTTTCTTCATGTAACGTGGAAGGTAGAAAACAGTGTTTGTTTGATGTTACGTTTCTTCAAGTAATGTGGAAGGTAGAAAACAGTGTTTGTTTGATGTTACGTTTCTTCATGTAACGTGGAAGGTAGAACACAGTGTTTGTTTGATGTTACCTTTCTTCATGTAATGTGGAAGGTAGAAAACAGTGTTTGTTTGATGTTACGTTTCTTCATGTAATGTGGAAGGTAGAAAACATTGTTTATTTGATGTTACGTTTCTTCATGTAATGTGGAAGGTAGAAAACAGTGTTTGTTTGATGTTACGTGTCTTCATGTAATGTGGAAGGTAGAAAACATTGTTTATTTGATGTTACGTTTCTTCATGTAACGTGGTAGGTAGAAAACAGTGTTTGTTTGATGTAACGTTTCTTCATGTAATGTGGAAGGTAGAAAACAGTGTTTGTTTGATGTTACGTTTCTTCATGTAACGTGGAAAATAGAAAACAGTGTTTGTTTGATGTTACGTTTCTTCATGTAATGTGGAAGGTGGAAAACATTGTTTATTTGATGTTACGTTTCTTCATGTAACGTGGAAGGTAGAAAACAGTGTTTGTTTGATGTTACATTGCTTCATGTAACGTGGAAGGTAGAAAACAGTGTTTGTTTGATGTTACGTTTCTTCATGTAAAGTGGAAGGTAGAAAACATTGTTTATTTGATGTTACGTTTCTTCATGTAATGTGGAAGGTAGAAAACAGTGTTTGTTTGATGTTACGTTTCTTCAAGTAACGTGGAAGGTAGAAAACATTGTTTGTTTGATGTTGCGTGTCTACAACTCACATGGTGGGTAGAAAACAGTGTTTGTTTGATGTTACGTTTCTTCATGTAACGTGGAAGGTAGAAAACAGTGTTTGTTTGATGTTACGTTTCTTCATGTAATGTGGAGGTAGAAAACAGTGTTTGTTTGATGTTACGTTTCTTCATGTAACGTGGAAGGTAGAAAACATTGTTTGTTTGATGTTACGTTTCTTCATGTAATGTGGAAGGTAGAAAACAGTGTTTGTTTGATGTTACGTTTCTTCAAGTAATGTGGAAGGTAGAAAACAGTGTTTGTTTGATGTTACGTTTCTTCAAGTAACGTGAAAGGTAGAAAACATTGTTTGTTTGATGTTGCGTGTCTACAACTCACATGGTGGGTAGAAAACAGTGTTTGTTTGATGTTACGTTTCTTCAAGTAATGTGGAAGGTAGAAAACAGTGTTTGTTTGATGTTACGTTTCTTCATGTAACGTGGAAGGTAGAAAACATTGTTTGTTTGATGTTACGTTTCTTCATGTAACGTGGAAGGTAGAAAACAGTGTTTGTTTGATGTTGCGTGTCTACAACTCACATGGTGGGTAGAAAACAGTGTTTGATGTTACGTTTCTTCATGTAATGTGGAGGTAGAAAACAGTGTTTGTTTGATGTTACGTTTCTTCATGTAACGTGGAAGGTAGAAAACATTGTTTGTTTGATGTTACGTTTCTTCATGTAATGTGGAAGGTAGAAAACAGTGTTTGTTTGATGTTACGTTTCTTCAAGTAATGTGGAAGGTAGAAAACAGTGTTTGTTTGATGTTACGTTTCTTCATGTAACGTGGAAGGTAGAAAACATTGTTTGTTTGATGTTACGTTTCTTCATGTAATGTGGAAGGTAGAAAACAGTGTTTGTTTGATGTTACGTTTCTTCATGTAATGTGGAGGTAGAAAACAGTGTTTGATGTTACGTTTCTTCATGTAAAGTGGAAGGTAGAAAACAGTGTTTGTTTGATGTTACGTTTCTTCATGTAACGTGGAAGGTAGAAAACATTGTTTGTTTGATGTTACGTTTCTTCAAGTAATGTGGAAGGTAGAAAACAGTGTTTGTTTGATGTTACGTTTCTTCAAGTAATGTGGAAGGTAGAAAACAGTGTTTGTTTGATGTTACGTTTCTTTAAGTAACGTGGAAGGTAGAAAACATTGTTTGTTTGATGTTGTGTGTCTACAACTCACATGGTGGGTAGAAAACAGTGTTTGATGTTACGTTTCTTCATGTAATGTGGAAGGTAGAAAACATTGTTTATTTGATGTTACGTTTCTTCATGTAACGTGGAAGGTAGAAAACATTGTTTATTTGATGTTACGTTTCTTCATGTAATGTGGAAGGTAGAAAACATTGTTTATTTGATGTTACGTTTCTTCATCTAACGTGGAAGGTAGAAAACATTGTTTGTTTGATGTTACGTTTCTTCATGTAAAGTGGAAGGTGGAAAACAGTGTTTGTTTGATGTTACGTTTCTTCATGTAAAGTGGAAGGTGGAAAACAGTGTTTGTTTGATGTTACGTTTCTTCATGTAACGTGGTAGGTGGAAAACAGTGTTTGTTTGATGTTACGTTTCTTCAAGTAATGTGGAAGGTAGAAAACAGTGTTTGTTTGATGTTACGTTTCTTCATGTAATGTGGAAGGTAGAAAACAGTGCTTGTTTGATGTTACGTTTCTTCATGTAACGTGGTAGGTAGAAAACATTGTTTATTTGATGTTACGTTTCTTCATGTAAAGTGGAAGGTGGAAAACATTGTTTGTTTGATGTTACGTTTCTTCATGTAAAGTGGAAGGTAGAAAACAGTGTTTGTTTGATGTTACGTTTCTTCATGTAAAGTGGAAGGTGGAAAACAGTGTTTGTTTGATGTTACGTTTCTTCATGTAAAGTGGAAGGTAGAAAACAGTGTTTGTTTGATGTTACGTTTCTTCATGTAACGTGGTAGGTGGAAAACAGTGTTTGTTTGATGTTACGTTTCTTCAAGTAATGTGGAAGGTAGAAATCAGAGTGTGTTTGATGTTACGTTTCTTCAAGTAATGTGGAAGGTAGAAAACAGTGTTTGTTTGATGTTACGTTTCTTCAAGTAATGTGGAAGGTAGAAAACAGTGTTTGTTTGATGTTACGTTTCTTCATGGAACGTGGTAGGTGGAAAACAGTGTTTGTTTGATGTTACGTTTCTTCAAGTAATGTGGAAGGTAGAAAACAGTGTTTGTTTGATGTTACGTTTCTTCAAGTAATGTGGAAGGTAGAAATCAGAGTGTGTTTGATGTTACGTTTCTTCAAGTAATGTGGAAGGTAGAAAACAGTGTTTGTTTGATGTTACGTTTCTTCATGTAACGTGGAAGGTAGAAAACAGTGTTTGTTTGATGTTACGTTTCTTCATGTAAAGTGGAAGGTAGAAAACAGCGTTTGATGTTACGTTTCTTCAAGTAACGTGGAAGGTAGAAAACAGTGTTTGTTTGATGTTACGTTTCTTCAAGTAATGTGGAAGGTAGAAAACAGTGTTTGTTTGATGTTACGTTTCTTCATGTAAAGTGGAAGGTAGAAATCAGAGTGTGTTTGATGTTACGTTTCTTCATGTAAAGTGGAAGGTAGAAAACAGTGTTTGATGTTACGTTTCTTCATGTAAAGTGGAAGGTAGAAAACAGTGTTTGATGTTACGTTTCTTCATGTAATGTGGAAGGTAGAAAACAGTGTTTGTTTGATGTTACGTTTCTTCATGTAACGTGGTAGGTAGAAAACAGTGTTTGTTTGATGTTACGTTTCTTCAAGTAATGTGGAAGGTAGAAAACAGTGTTTGTTTGATGTTACGTTTCTTCAAGTAATGTGGAAGGTAGAAAACAGTGTTTGTTTGATGTTACGTTTCTTCATGTAACGTGGAAGGTAGAAAACATTGTTTGTTTGATGTTGCGTGTCTACAACTCACATGGTGGGTAGAAAACAGTGTTTGATGTTACGTTTCTTCATGTAATGTGGAAGGTAGAAAACAGTGTTTGTTTGATGTTACGTTTCTTCAAGTAATGTGGAAGGTAGAAAACAGTGTTTGTTTGATGTTGCGTGTCTACAACTCACATGGTGGGTAGAAAACAGTGTTTGATGTTACGTTTCTTCATGTAAAGTGGAAGGTAGAAAACAGTGTTTGTTTGATGTTACGTTTCTTCATGTAATGTGGAGGTAGAAAACATTGTTTGTTTGATGTTACGTTTCTTCATGTAAAGTGGAAGGTGGAAAACAGTGTTTGTTTGATGTTACGTTTCTTCATGTAAAGTGGAAGGTAGAAATCAGAGTGTGTTTGATGTTACGTTTCCTTATGCAACATGACGTTGTTTCTTATGACACTTATGCAACAGTTATTCCAGGGAAACGAATATCGACAAGTTAGAACGGATGTCAGGTATTGAGTTACAACCGAATTAAAAGGACGATATGCGTTGAAGTATTATACACATTAACGTTCTACAGAAATAACGAGGGATTGTGTATACCATGGTAAGGCATGATGGCAACGCCATATATATGGACACGAAAACGAAAACGTGATCTTTTGAACGCTTTCTAACTTTCTGAACGTCCTTGACACGAAGATCGGTTATGTACAGCGCTGATTATATTAGTAGGTCTGTCTGGAAGCAGAGTCAGGCTCAGTCGACTGACAGATAATGGTGTCGCTGGTTCAGGCAACAGATAACTAATTGATGAAATTACTTCCGTTATACAGCTGCGCAGTCTCACTGGTAGACACGGAATCAATCAACAGACTCCATGTTTACTCCAGCTTCTTCTTATGAAAAGTAGCTCTCTTCGTTTGTGTTTGTTGCCAAGTCCTTCTTAAATGCGAAAACAACAAAAACATCATTTGGTCAACAAACGATTTTGGTCTTTCATAGGCATTAAGAAGTTGGAGGATCTTGAAGATATGGATAAGAACTCCTATATTGTTTGTCACGACTTGGCTGAAGAATTTAAGTTTCGGAGCTTCCTTCTTCCCCAAAATTAATTTCTGTTTCCATTTCCTTAAGTTTTTTGCCTCATTTTGATAATTCATTGATGAAGTCCTCAGATTTGAGATCTATTGAATTATATTCCTCAGTTTTAGTATTAATTTAAGTTTTATTCGTCAACTGAAATATCCCTTAAGTTTTATGCGCCAGTTTAAGTATTCCTTGCGTTTTGTTCGTCAAGTTTAACATTCCTTTTAATCTTTCAATGATACTTTCAGAGAGAGTGTTTAATGGACACTTGATGTGTTAAGATATGGTGATTATGAGGCAAGGCGTACGCCTTTCACGATCTGAACACGTTACACGGCAAGATGAAAACAGTTTTAAATTACATTGAATTAAATTGAACGAGCCTTCTGGATAAGTGAATCTGTTTCTTTGGGTGTTACAGAAGACACGGTGTCTCCAAGCCATGCCTAATGACATTGTACCTTCCAGTGCCAAGATGGAGTGGACTTAATGAACTGGTTAAAGTATGGCGTCCTCGTGTCACCAACAAGACATGGCAGTAGGTTTTGAATTGGCTCCTACTGAGGTTATTACAATGGCAATTGCATTTATTGACATTCCATCTGAACAGGAGGCACGGGTGGCCCATCAGTCCCAGGCGCCGCAATGCGCTGAGTTAAGTTACCTCCGGTTCAAATTTGTCCTTCCACAATAACATAATGCTTATTTCAAGTAAATACCTGTAAGTATAATTGTCGCGGCGTATATTTCATTCCATAGAGTAACACAACTTAAGTATGTTAGTCTAGGATATCCGCTGCAGTCATCTACTAGTATCATGATAAGTGGTTAAACACTGTGACTTAAAATATCAGTGTTCTTTGGATTTCTACCTGATTTGGAAATAGAATTTACCTTTTAAAATAATAAAACACAGTGTTGGACCGGGAAGGCGTTCATAGATTTTCAATTAAATATAATTGTCCGTCGTAATTGTAAGAAATTGCTGAAAACCTCATGTCAATTTTTTATGTCATGTATTAAAACTGTCTTGCAAACTTTACTTAAACTTTTTGTCAACAAACAGGAATTCTAAGATGAAAGAAAATGTCGATAAACAGTACTGTACCGTTATAGTAAATGCCATTATTACTTGCCCGTGAAGAGATCACCCGTTTAATAAACATACAGCTGTATTACACATTGTGTAATACCAAAACGCGTGCTTATGTACTCTCGGAACACGTTTCACGAACAAATATTGAAAGCTCTCAACATCCCTTGGCTTATTCAACGACATTGCTTGTGGAGATGATAGATCACTGAGAGGAGCTTATGCACACTGGATGACCCCAGCAACCTTGTTGCTAGGTTGACGTCACATGGCATTGTTTCGCCGAAGGATCTTGCAACAAAATTCCACAAATTACGTCATCGGGTATCGTGACGTGATTGTAAACTTTGAGGTGCAAGGCCCCGTTCCACAAGGCGATCGTACGGTACATTCGTCACCACTCGCCCCTTTCCGTAACCTGCTTGTCCCGGAATAACACGAGTTGGTCACGAATGCGTACGGTAGCGCGACGACAGTCGATGGTCAGAGTTAAAGTATATGAGTTGCGATAACCTTAACGCTACGATAATTTTGTGGAACGGACGCCTGAATTCTAAAGGTGGACCGTTGGATGGTATTAAATTCATACGTTTCAACTTTTGACGTATTTGAAGTATTACTGAAGTATTACTGTGTTAAACTCAGTTGGATTATGCCGTGGATCGTGTAGGTGTCAGCCTATTCACACTCAACAGTATAATTCTAAAAACGTTATAAATGGCCAGTAATAAATAAAATACTAAACTCGCTCCCGTGTAAAACCAATTTTATGAAACTCGTGAATAGTTATGGTATCTGACGAGCGAAAGCGAGTCAGATACCAGAACTATTCACGAGTTTCATAAAATTGGTATTACACGGAAGCTTGTTTAGTATTCTATATTTATTAATTTTGTGTCACTATTTTATAATTAACTATATTAGAATGAATGATAGTAAGAATGTAAAATGAAGTTAAAATTTCATTGGGTAACTGTTTAAGGAAAGCTGTTAATTTCTTAGAAAAATTGATACACTCGTTGAAATAGTCGCCATAAAAAAAACAAATAGTTTAGTTTATTTTGGCTTGGCTAACGAGTCTATGCATAGTCACAATCGCGTAAGGAAATCGAAATCCGGTTCGTAAACTGTCGTGCAGATCTCAGTCGATAGCAGGATTTGCAAAGCATATGCACTGCCAACTCGGCGTCAACAACCCGTTTTATCACAACATAGACGTTGATTATTGATCAGATCGTCTTGACTGGGAGCCGCCATTTTGTTTGAAACAATGCAAGTGATACAAGAGGCGTAATCTGATTGGTCGAAAGGAGAAGCATAGAAGGAACACAACTCGTAATAATCACTGCTGGCGCTACGATCGAGCCAAGAAATTCCAGCCCAGTTCGGCAAGGGTGGAAACTGGACTTTTATAGTCAGTTAACTCCCTTGCCTCGGGAAGATGACCTCAACTGTGTACATAAGGTTGAGTGGAGTAAAGTTCAGTCCTGTTCTGTCAGCTTGCAATCGACACTGTAGTTTTGTTTCTAAAACAAGCGCTGCTACCCAAATATCAGATGAAAGGAGGTGAGCTGAACGTCGCGTTCAAGTTTATTTGCAGGCATGCAGGCAGGCGTGTGTACAGATATGTGTGTCTGTTTGTGTGTGTCTGGGTAGCTTCTTGTACTGGTGCCGGTTTTATAGTGCTAGCCCACCAATACACAATGCCGCAGTTTAATCTGGATACCCCAATCAGACACAATATACTAGCCGACGAGTCCTTGTTTTAGCCATTTATGCCGAGCACCAGACAGGGTAGCAACAAGTACCGTCTTTTAATGTATTTTGGTATGACGCAGCCGGGGATCGAGGAGGTGATTAGATTATTAGTCTTCACCACCTTACACAAGAGAATACACCCATACATTCAGATAGCAACATTTTTTTATATACTGGGTTGGTTTCTCGGTAAAATACGATAAATAGGTACCCGTTGGAGTCATATACAGATACAAATGCATATACGAAGAGGTCAGGTAGGTACTTCTTTCAGTGTTAACAAATATGGCTGTGGGGGGCCATTCGGGTAAAAAATACTAAGCTGAAAATGGGACAAAAGTACGCAATAAAGGTCAAATATTACGAATAAAGAACTAAATGTTACTAATAAAGGTGAAAAAACAATAAAACAACAGGCGCCGGTTAAACAAATAAAGGGTTGAAATAAAGGTCGTCACTGAGCATGAAAGGACGTTTACAAACATGGCGTCGCCTCTGTTAATAGGTGATCTTGTCAGAATTAACCATAGGAAATCTGGAGAAACGACTGGGATACTAGCAATTTATTTCATTATCAAAACAATGGTCTCAGGTGCTGAGAATCAGAGATTAAATGGGACGAAGCTGAGGCATTTTACAAGTTTTGACAACTTTGGAGATATGAAAGAGTTTAGCGAGGACACTATCCAAGCGGTATCAGTTTCCATATCTGTGCTCGGATAGTTGTCCTCGGCGGCTTGGGGTATTTCCCCCAAATAGGCCGTAATATGTTGATCAGAATTGTTCCCTTGTTTATTTCGCGCTGTGTGCACATCTGCCACTGCATTGCATAACGTTATGACAATGTGACATCTCATACACGAGAGTAGCTTCCCTTTGATAAAGGGCAGTTACACTTGCAGGCGGACCGATGGATTGCGCGTAAGGCAATTGTTATTTTTGCATACTAAACTTGTTTCAGTTGGAAACATATTGACTGTTGCCACTGTCAACCGGAGACCTTCTGCCGTAATATAACACACAAAGAAACAAGTTAAACACCCCCTGGATATTTTACAATGACTGGTTGCGCGAGCGTCGTAATTGAAACCCTGATAACGTTACCACGGAAACATGAGTGTGGTTTGCAAAAAGACACTTCTGACAATAAGAAAATAAGTTCTGTCAAAGTGTTTCAACGAACCAACGAAGGACACATGTTACCAAATGTAGGTTTGTTGGCTTCTTACGTTAAATCTGTGGAATATGTAATTACACAATACATTTCTGTTATATTATTTTTTTTAAATATTCAAATTTAATTTTTAATGTGGAAAAGAGCTAGTGAGACTTGCCAACTTTTATCACAAAACGGTGTTGATTAAATTTCGAGCAGATATTGTGCAGTCATGGCGCAGGACTGGTGGATCTCCTTATCGTTGTATCTAGACTTGACGGAATGTCCCTTTGAGAAGGTTTTAGCGACTCAATCCATCAACTGGTATCCACGCTCAGTCTCCGTATCCACAGCACGAGAACACGTACAGGAATCCCAACACAGCGTCCCCAGGTTCAATGTGAGACTGTACACTCGCATCCTTCATCACTTATCTGTTGCCACAGTCTATCACAGCCCAACAGTTTTATATCCCATTATTCACAACAATCCAACAGAATGATCGATTGTACTCGGCTGAGTCGGCTGAAGTCGGGGGAACGCGAGTCAAATCGGATGATGTCGGGCGAAGTCGCGTCAAATCGGATGAAGTCGATTGAATTCGAGTCAAATCGGATGAAGCCGGATTAATTCGATACAACTCTGAAAAAAAGTCGGGTGAAATCCAAGATGGCTCGGGTGTAGAGGAGATGAAATCGATCGAAATATGTCGGGTTAATATCAGTTAACTGGGAATTGTCTTGGGTGAAATCTAATAATTAACTTCAGACAACTCGAGAACAAGTCACAGGTTAACTCGAGGCATCGCGGGAAAAGCCGGATGAAATGTTACCGGAACGTTATTGAAACTATTTATACATGATACATGTAACGATCTTGCAGCACTCGACCACTTAAATAAGCGAAATCTTTTTACGACGACCACAATAGGATTTGCGATTAATGAACTACAACAGCAGATAGCTTTGACCATAAGATTTGCATAAAGGTATTTTACTTCGCTCTAGATTAACAAACTTTGGCATGGATAAACCTGTACAAATAATTGTAATTAAAAAAGAAGTTATTGCACAGAATCCCTTTTTAAAAGATGCGGCCAGAATAAACGCCAAGTTCTTTTATCAAAAATAATAAGGATAAGTTCTTTGAGATCGCCCCTTTAACAGTACGCTAGCCGCCGCGTCTGGAGTCATTGAGTCCACTGACCACTCGCTGACCAGTGCTAATGCCAGTGCACTGAGCAATCTTGCCAATCAGACTGACCACTCAAGCCCCAGGAAGCCAGACAGACAGTGGTCAGTCTTAACGGAACTGGCGAGAGATTCAAGCCGCTAAGACCCTCTTGAATTATAGATAGCGTCGGAATCCTTCGAGACAGATCAATCTATTTATTCCTGATTATCGATTAGTTGTAAGAATGGCCTTTCAGAAAGTAATCACGTCGAATTAAGCTTTCAGACAGTTCACGACCTTAGGTGACCCCCAAGGTGAAGGTGAAGGCCATCGGAAAAATCGATGAAGGTGGCGCGAGTTTTGTGCCAGGAGAACCATTGAAGACGGAACTTCTGATTGCGATCGCCTCAAATATCTTTGGTTGGCGCCGATGATATCATTTGATGTGGACACCATGCTCAAATAGGATGAAAATTCGATCAGATGACCGCAATACAAGCAGATCTCTGTCTCTAATAGAAGTATTGCTTGTTTTTAGCAGTTTGAAGTTGATCTCCCAACAAAAGATCGTCGACCATTTACTGTGTAGGCGAAGACGGAACGTCTGTGATAGGTTCCAAGGAAAGTTCTGGATGGGCTCACAGACAAATTGGTACTTTTGTCCAGACGCTGGGATCCTAGTGATGATTACCTCAGACAGAAATCTACACAGTCTCGTCAACTCAGCAAGTAAACGACGCTAAAAGGCGCGCTGGTGAAAATCGATTAGAGATCGGCTTTGCAGAAGAGAAAAAATAACTGGAGACGTTTTTTTCTCCCGCAATTTGTTTGTGTGAACCCGTTTCCGTTTCAATGTTGGCTTTTCGTTTGAAAGCAATTAAATTTGATTAAAGAGATCGATTACTGTTCAATATAGTTTGGAGAACGTCGTTCCCAATAATGACGTCAAGTTTCTTCGCAAACAAACGTGACTTGGTTCACGAAATAAAATTCACATTTTACTTTTTATGGGAAGATGGCCATTTGAACAGTAAGTTTGAATATTACTCGCAATACCATAGTCCTTTCTCACGCTTTCAGCTCAACCACAATGCTTTTAATGATTCTATTGGGAACAAATTACCGAAGTCAAGCCACCAAGGGATGTCTTCATAAGGCATTGGCCTATTCACATGACAAAATGTTTAAATAAATTGGATTTATACTTTTAGATTTGTTTTTCAAATGATCACTAACACCCCAGACATACCAATAAATGTTCTGTGGCGAGAGACATGGGAGTCCAGCTTGGTTGCAGAACAATAATTTGTGTTCGTTTTTTTAGATTAAGTAGAATATTTCACCGTTTTTATTTTTTTTCAACCAGACTTACTAGAACGTTAGTCAAACAAATGACTGCTGAAATTGTTCTTTTCAAGAATGGTTGGACAGATAATATAAATCCACATTTGAAACAAACCATGGTCTGGTTTCAGGAAAAAACAAAAGAAATAATATATTTTTAATAGAACATTCTGTTGAATTCAGCATTGTCTGAGATTAAATTATATATTATTAAGTATATATTAAAAAAGTCGCACGTGACAGGAAGGAAACGCTCCCTGTCATTCGTTTTGTTCAGGAGAGTGAGTGAGAGAAGGTTGTTTTACGCCGCAACCAGTTATACAGTATACCAAATACACACCATATACCCACTCGTGAGATGAGGTGAAACGTCGCGTTCAAGATTATTGCACTTATTTAGCGACGTGCCCGCGCGCGTGCGTGTTTGTCTGCTTTTACTTGCACGAACTCGGATTCAGAACTGACAATTTGTCCTCGTGGTCAGTACTGTGAAGACCCGCGACACAACTTCTTTGTCTGTTGCAATTAGGATAAAGTTAGAAGCAATTTAGTATATTATACTAAAATATGATATTAAAACTACAATACTCTACGGATATGAAGGCCTATCATCTGAATTAAATCAAGAGATTATTTTATCTGTCTATACTTTCTCCACACATTCTGGTAGATTTAAACTTAATAAATTCTCTAAACACTGACACATGATATATACGTTTATTATATACTTCTGTGTGAAAGACTGAGTTTTCTGAAGTGAACATACCCTGACGGAACTATTGCCATACAAGAGTAACCTCCCCTGAAATTGTCCCCCTTTATCCCTGTGTCTGACCCGTACACAAACTGTTGACGTCTTGCTACGTGAGTTCCACATTGATCAGGCAAAAATAATGACAGATGGTCTGTGGAGTGAATATCACTTCTTGCTGTTTGTTATTCTCTCGCAAATGTTTCGTAAATTTCTTATTAAATTCGTCAAACAAGACTGTTGGTTTCGCAAAGCGCGATTTTTTTAAATTGACCAACGTGTATGCTTTCGCTTCCAACAGCTGCATCGTTGATTTCAAGAATATTTTTGGTTAAAGTTGATTTTGTATATAATCATATCTAATTGTACGATAAAGAATTTTCGTGACGCTAAATTATTCTCGACACTTTTGTTTATATTTTTGTAAGATTTTGTAAACACGAAACTCTCGCAAATACAAGGGTGATGAACCGTCCCGGTGTGTTCGGTTGGAAGAATTTACGTTTCAAGGTTTTTACATTTGTAATGAAATAATTTAATTTTCCAGCAGACAATTACACAAAAACTATATAATACATAAGAAATTGCATGTGTCTCGTGAAATAGCATGTTTCTCTCATCGAGTGACGGGGGAAAGGAGATATTTTCCGTCACTCGATGAGAGAAACATGCCATTTCACGAGACACATGGACTATCCTCCATAGCTTGTGGTTATTGTGTAGTAACTAATGTTACTGACGTATAATGCCGTCACACAGACTGTGAAAACCGGACGCTGTTGTCAATGACAACTGATCACCGAGGAATATGTTGTATAGTTAGGAATGCCCTGACTATCTCTTGTTACTTGATTTTCATATCGGGACAGGTATTCAAATTAGAGTTCAAACCCAATTTCAAGTCGAAATATCTTTAAACCATTACCAAATCCTGACCAGCCCAACCGATGAACGAAAGCATGAGTACATTGCACGAGGACACAGTGACCGCGCATCCCTGCACCTCCATCCTCTCAAGATCCGTCTGTCATCACGAAATAAAACATTCGAGAGTGGACAGAAGTCGTTACACGCATGTAACACAGTGATATATTTCGTTTTGTGAAGATCCGGGTTAGAATAGGTCTTCAGCAACCCATGCTTGTCGTAAGAGGCGACAGACGGAATCGGGTGGTCAGGCCCGCTGACTTGGTTGAAAAGCCGGAGATAGCAGCGTAGTCCTCAATATCCACAGGCTCATTTAGTCTCAAGAAACAAGCGTACATCGGCGTCGGTACAGTGGACCCACGCAATGCAAGTATTTAATGAACACTCTGCATCGAGTCTGTATCAATCATTGGATGTTGTTATCCACGTTCCTTGGCGTGAATCACGGGCGACCTCGAGTGTTACACTGGCGGAGTGCATGATCACACTCTGATGGTGCTGAATCATTTTAAAGTCAGCTTGGACTCCGCTTCCCATCAACCGCAACCCAAAACCAGCGTAATAGCCACATATGTCTCTCTTGTTTTGCTTGTAACGCAATCCCCTGGTCGTAACGTTTGATGTATTATAGGAAAGAACGACTGCTAACAAAGGTTAAACAGAAGTCTTCTGAGTTTACGCTCTTACGATATACGTCAGCACCTAAACAATATCATTTTGCACTGTCGTGTTTCTTTGGGTCATGATATTTGTTTTTTTCTGTTTTTTAAAAAGTCATGACATTAAAATCGTCAGTTTTCTTGATGCCAGTAATACTGAATATGTTTATTGAATAAGACCAATATGTCAATGAAAAAATGACAACAGCCTTCGAGTGAGCGAGTGAGTATGGGTTTAGCTCCGCTTTCAACAATATTTCAATTATTTCACGGCGTGTCAGCTTATTTAGTAAGGCGGGCGGTCGGGTAGCCTAGTGGTTAAAGCGTTCGCTTGTTCACGCCAAAGACCCGGGTTCGATTCCCGACGTGGGTACAATGTGTGAAGACCATTTCTGGTGTCCCCCGCCGTGATATTGCTGGAATATTGATAAAAGCGGCGTAAAACCATACTCACTTACTCACTTATTTAGAAAGGGAAGCCAAAGGTGTAGAAATCTACACCTGGTTGAAACAAAATTTTATTTCATGGCTTTGTCAACAGGCGATAAAAAATACTTATATCACAGTGGATGATAAAAAGCTAAACTTAAAATATATATAGCTGTACAAAACATGTACTTGTACATTGTAACATATGCATGAACAGATTCTATCAGTCTAATAATTGCTTATGTGACGGAGTTATGTCTCCAGATAACACGACATTAAGACCATAACCTTTTCAAAAACAGAAACGATTTGATCTTATGTCCGTTTAACGTTTACATTAACATAGATAATGAAGATTATCTTCGTAATAGTGTACGAAATCTGCGACTTTGGTGAAACCCACGATCAAGGACAGAGTGTGATGATGGATCACAATGAGGACAAATCTCGGCTTCGAACCACCGCATACCAACGTATCAAGGGAGCTAAGGGACGTAACTCTTCACAGTGTAATGTAGCGCCTCAGATGGGTAGGTAAGCATTTATATTGGAACCGAATATTGTTGAAATCTCAAATATAGTTGCTCATGTGCGTGTGGTAGAATTGAAACGCTGCTTTTGTCATTCGTTTTGTCCGTTCTTTTAATTTTTGAGTAATTTTTGAGTGAATGAGAGAAGGTTGATTTTCGCCGCAGTCAAACCACGCACTATTCCCATAACTTCAATCTTTTAAAAATATGTTTAGTAATATAGTGATTGAGTTTGTGGTTAGTCTCACCCCACACCACGTTATACCAACATATGCCCAAACATTGTTGTTACCCTGCCTGGAGCACGGCATTAATGGCATAAAACAAGGACTGGTTGGCTGGGACTATAAAACCGGCATCTTCCCGGACTAGAACAAGCAGTCCCCCCCCCCCCCCCCCCAACACACACACACACACACACACACCCCAACACACACACACACACACACACACACACACACACACACACACACACCCCAACACACACACACACACACACACACACACACACACACGCACACCACGTACACTACACATACGTCGCTATGTAACAATCATCACTTCACCTCATCCCCGCGAACCTTCGGTATGCACCACGCCAAGCGTTTGGCGCTTCACGGGGAATTAGGTACCGCTGTGACGTTGTCTTTACTTGTTGATCATGTCAACAGTAAGCATTGTCTGTTAATTAAGCTTGTCGCTATACACCAACGCACTTGGTGATATCACGTTTTTCTAAAGCAGCCTTGACAGAATCACGTGACTTCGCGTCAAGCTACATTGTTTATTTGTGGCCATGCATAAATCATTCTCAAGTGCGGAAAGGTCTCAGAAAATCTGTGCATACTGTAAAACCTTGGTTGGGATGGGAAACCTGGGTTGGGGTGGGCTTTGGGTCTTTGGGTCTTTGGTTTGAGTTTTCGGCTGGGGTCTCTTGTACTACCAGATGCAATATGTGAACAAAACCCCGAAACTGTGTTGGGGACATGTCACGTGACAACATCTGCCTCGCCGCAGGAGAGTCTGGACCCATCATGGCAGCAATCACAGATGCTGGATTTTTCCAGCAGACGAATTTTTATGTGCAAGCTTTGAAATATGTACAAGGTAGCCAATGAGAAAGATTTTGAATTGTTTATTTTTACTAAAGTTCTGTGAAATCATTCATGGATAGTAGTGATGCGGCCATGACGTCAAGCTTCAACAGAAAACATGTGATGTGCACCCAAACAAGTCCAAGACCCCAGCCCAAGACCCCAGCACAAGACCTCAGCCCAAGACCCAAGCCCACAACCCCAGCCCACAACCCCAGCCCAAGACCCCAGCCCATAACCCCAGCCCAAGACCCCAGCCCATAACCCCAGCCCATAACCCCAGCCCAAGACCCCAGCCCATAACCCCAGCCCATACCCCCAGCCCAAGACCCCAGCCCATAACCCCAGCCCAAGACCCCAGCCCACAACCCCAGCCCACAACCCCAGCCCATAACCCCAGCCCATAACCCCAGCCCAAGACCCCAGCCCATAACCCCAGCCCAAGACCCCAGCCCATAACCCCAGCCCGTAACCCCAGACCCCAGACCAAGACCCCAGACCCCACCCCACCCCACCCCAGGTCTAACTGATGCCGGAAATCTGCCCATTCTTGCCGCTTTGCATACGAACGCTTTAAATATGACAAATTTAACCAGGTGTTATCAGCGGGAACTGCTGATTGAGTCAACACACTACGGGTGGCCAAGTCGTCTAACACACTGCAATTCGACCTGTGAAGTTGTTTTCCTCAGGCGTGCCAGGATCCTGTGATCTTGGTTTCGAATTGATGCGCGTTGATTATGATCATTGGTTTGTCAGCTCAAGGTCGACAAATACTCGTGTGTTTTACCAGAATGGCAACCTAGAGTTGGAGTTTCCCTCCCACACTGACATGACACACCGTCATAGAATTGTTCAGTGTCCCTTGCTCTGTTGTCAGCAGTGGCGATACGATGAACGACATACTGTAGGCGCTGGTTCGATTCCAATCTGGCCAAGAGGGCCCCGAGAGATTTCGATTCGAATGGGATATGGGTGCGTTTACAAACATAACAAGCTGAAGTAACCGACTTTTTTATTTGTTTTGTCATTGAGATATACCTTGCTACACCTAGGTATCTGGATGAGCACAGTTCCAAACTGCACGCACAATTAAGAAGCGAGAGAGAGAGAGAGAGAGGGAGAGAGAGAGAGAAATAGTAATATGCTTCATGGTGGGCTTAGCATTAATTTGCACAGAGGACAATCGAATCCGTATTTCCATTGCGAAGGCTACCTTAATCCCGTCACTAACTCGCAATAATAGTTGAAAGGTAGTGTATGCTTGACCATTTACTTATGAATTCCCATCACAAGTAAGTGAGTGTGATTTTACATTACATTTACAACGGGAGAAATGGCTTCACTCAATGGAATGATAGTTGGAATTAAACCCGGGTTCTCGGCGTGATGAGCGAACACTTTAACCACAAGGCTACCTGATCGCCCACTTGCAATAATGTGCAATCCGACTATATTATTATTATTATCATTAATAATAAACGCAGCAAAGAGGGTTTGGGTGACCCTGGCACACTCAGGCTCGTTAGGCTCATCATCAGCTCAGGGCCCTTGCCCCCTATACACACAGCCCACACAGCGAATGGGACTTCTCCCAGGAAGGGCTGCCTAGACAAACCCACCCAGAACTTTTCGGAGAATGTGAAGACTTCCCAACACTGCAGCCTTCTGCATTACCCAGATTGTCAGAAGGGCTGTATTCCTGGGAGCAAACCCGGGTACTCTCCCAATGTCAGTCAACAGATTAGGAGATACCAAACCTAAGGCACCGAGAACAATGGGGAGTCGGACAACTTGGTACTTGGGATGCAAGCGTGACATCTCGAAAGCAAGGTCTGCATACTTACCATGTTTTTCCTGAATCTTGTCAATCACATTAGTGTCAAAAGGGACAGAGAATTCAATAATAAAAATGATTTCATTGGATTTATCAAAAAGGACAAGAACAGATTTGTTGGGCTGGATACGTCTAAGGCTGTAAATGGGCCTATTCCAAAGAATGTGTATTTATCATTTTCCATGACGCCCTCTTCATATTCTGGCTCGTACCATGGATGGACCTCTGCGCCAAAACCACAAGCATTGCGAAGACGGTAATAAAATGATCGAGCCACTCCATCATGTCGCTTCAGATACTATGTGCATACCAAAGCTGCGCATCCACTGACAATGTGTTACTGTTGTTGTTGTTGTTGTTGTTGTTGTTGTTGTTGTTGTTGTTGTTATTATTATTATTATTATTATTATTATTATTGCTGGGACTGCCAATTTAAACCGGTAACTAGAATTCAAGATACAAATGAAAGGATCTGGGACGGTGGAACAAAGACTAACATTCAAATTCAAATTAATCGTCGATTTGATAATATTGTCTCTTAATGTAAACCTCTTAAGCTTCGTTACGGTTCGTATTGACCACAAAATCTGAAACTGAATTAGAAGTTTTTATTACCTTGACAACCCAAGCCTACAGGCACCTTTTTTCTAAGCTACGAGTTATCGCTCCCATAAGTCGTGACGACATGTCGTTCTCCGAGCTAAACATTTATTTCATCAGAACTTAATATCAGCGAATATTCGCCTCCAAGTACTTTGATATTAAGCCAACTCGACATAAATAAAGACAAAGAGTTTGCTTATTATATTTCCGCAGCATAAGGTGAATACAAAAAAGCATTTGTTTTCTTTGATCTTGAAAAAAATACAGCAACCTTACTACTGGGATTCAGTCACTTTGAAGGAGTGTTGAGTTTTCTGCACCGGGAAATGTACCTGGTCTCCGAGTGTATTTGACGTAAAATTACAGAACGGATAACAAGGTTTTGATATTGGAAAAAAGTCGTTTAATCAGGTTGTACACGTTTGAACTGTCTGGGGGCAGTTTTGACTTGTGCTTTTAATTACGTTGTCTTTGTTTACGAAGGAATGGGGCTCGTATGTTCAATTAATGGGGCACATGCCTCCCCAACTTGGCCGGGGAGCTTATACAAAGATAAAAACGTGTTTTCTAAGAGATCGCCACTTCTTTTACAAGAGAAACATAAAACAGTGGGATATGAGCGGGGCTGTAGGAGGGGGTGCGGCAGGAGAACTGAACATCATAGCTTAAATACAGGAGAAGTGGCAGCGGACCGCTCAGTTAGTTGAGGGTATGCAAGCATATGTAGCCAGGTTCAAGTGGTGGGGATGGAGTGAGTGAAGCTGAGGCTGCGGCTGTGGTTGTGGCCGTGGCTGTATGTGGTTGTGCTTGTCGTTGTGGCTGTAGCTGTGGTTGCAGTTGTAGCTGTGGCTACGACTGTGGTTGGCTGTGGTTGTGGTTGTGGTTGTGGCAGTGGTTGTGACCGTGGCTGTAGCTGTGGTTGTAGTTGTAGCTGTGGCTACGACTGTGGTTGGCTGTGGTTTTGGTTGTGAGTGAGTGAGTGAGTTGGGTTAACGCCGCTTTTAACATTATTCCAGTTATATCACGGCGTGTCAGCTTAATGTGGGAGGAAAGCCCGACGTGATGCAGGTCTCAGACATTTACCACTTCGGTGAAACCCACGAGCACGGCTAGGTGCTGACAAACCTAGAAACATAATCGGGGCGAAGGTTGTGGTTGTGACCGTGGCTGTGGTTGTAGTTGTGGTTGTGACCGTGGCTGTTGTTGTAGTTGTGGTTGTGACCGTGGCTGTTGTTGTAGTTGTGGTTGTGACCGTGGTTTGTGGTTGTGACCGTGGCTGTGGTTGTAGTTGTGGTTGTGACCGTGGCTGTTGTTGTAGTTGTGGTTGTGACCGTGGCTGTGGTTGTAGTTGTGGTTGTGACCGTGGTTTGTGGTTGTGACCGTGGCTGTGGTTGTAGTTGTGGTTGTGTCCGTGGCTGTTGTTGTAGTTGTGGTTGTGACCGTGGCTGTTGTTGTAGTTGTGGTTGTGACCGTGGTTTGTGGTTGTGACCGTGGCTGTGGTTGTAGTTGTGGTTGTGTCCGTGGCTGTTGTTGTAGTTGTGGTTGTGACCGTGGTTTGTGGTTGTGACCGTGGCTGTGGTTGTTGTTGTGGCTGTGGCAGTGGACGTGGCTGTGGATGTAGTTGTGGCAGTGGCTGTGATTGTGGCTGTGGCTGTGGGAATGGCTGTTGATGTGACCGTGGCTGTGACGGTGATTGCGGTTGTTGCTGTGATTGTGGCTGGACGTGGTTGTAGTTGTAGTTGTGGCAGTGGCTGTGGCTATGGTTGTGGATGTAGTTGTTCATGTGGTTTTGGATGTGACCTTGGCTGTGGTTGTGGATGTGGTTGTGGATGTGGACGTGACCGTGGCTGTGTTTGTAGTTGTGGATGTGGTTGTGGTTGTAGTTGTGGATGTGGCTGGTTGTGTTTATGGTGTGGTTGAACCTGTGACTAAAGCTGCATGTGACACTGTGACTGACTGTGGCTGTGGTTGTGGCTGTAGCCGTGGATGGTTATGTGATTGGCTGTGGCCTGAATGTGGTTGTTGTGACTGCGGCTGAGGTTGTGGCCGTGGCTATTGGTTTGGCTGTGGTAGTCGTTGTAGCTGTGGTCGTGGTGATAAAATGGATATAATGCTTGGTGGCTGTACAGACAGTGGTTCGTTGTTGTATAGACAGTGTGGGGGTTTGTGCAGATAGGTGTTAGTGGTTTTGCAGACAGTCCAAGTGCTTTGCAGACAATGATAAATGGTTTTGAAGAGAGTATTATAATTAGTTGTTTAACAGACATAGGATGGCGGTTGTACAGTTGTTAGCGGTTGTGCAGACAGTGTTAGGGCGTTAGGTGAATATGCAAACTGTTGTTAGTGGATGTCCAGACAATGGTTAGTGGTTGTGCTGACCATTGTTAGTTGTTGTGCAGACAATGGTGATTGGTTGCGCAGACAATGGTGAGTGGTTGTGCAGACAATGGTAAGTGGCTGTGCAGACCATTGTTAGTTGTTGTGCAGACCATTGTAAGTTGTTGTGCAGACAATGGTTAGTGGTTGTGCAGACAATGGTTAGTGGCTGTGCAGACAATGGTTAGTGGTTGTGCTGACCATTGTTAGTTGTTGTGCAGGACAATGGTGATTGGTTGCGCAGACAATGGTGAGTGGTTGTGCAGACAATGGTAAGTGGCTGTGCAGACCATTGTTAGTTGTTGTGCAGACCATTGTAAGTTGTTGTGCAGACAATGGTTAGTGGTTGTGCAGACAATGGTTAGTGGCTGTGCAGACAATGGTTAGTGGTTGTGCTGACCATTGTTAGTTGTTGTGCAGGACAATGGTGATTGGTTGCGCAGACAATGGTGAGTGGTTGTGCAGACAATGGTAAGTGGCTGTGCAGACCATTGTTAGTTGTTGTGCAGACCATTGTAAGTTGTTGTGCAGACAATGGTTAGTGGTTGTGCAGACAATGGTTAGTGGCTGTGCAGACAATGGTAAGTGGTTGTGCAGACCATTTTTAGTTGTGCAGACAATGGTAAGTGGTTGTGCAGACCATTGTTTCTGGTTGTGCAGATAATAGTTAGATGTTGTGCAGACAATGCTGAGTGGTTGTGCAGACCATTGTTTCTGGTTGTGCAGACCATTGTTAGTTGTTGTGCAGACAATGGTGAGTGGCTGTGAAGACCATTGTTAGTTGTTGTGCAGACAATGGTGAGTGGTTGTGCAGACCATTGTTAGTGGTTGGGCAGACCATTGTTAGTGGTTGTGCAGACCATTGTTAGTGGCTGTGAAGACCATTGTTAGTTGTTGTGAGACCATTGTTAGTGGTTGTGCAGACCATTGTTAGTGGCTGTGAAGACCATTGTTAGTTGTTGTGCAGACAATGGTGAGTGGTTGTGCAGACCATTGTTAGTGGTTGGGCAGACCATTGTTAGTTGTTGTGCAGATAATGGTGAGTGGTTGTGCAGACCATTGTTAGTGGCTGTGAAGACCATTGTTAGTTGTTGTGCAGACAATGGTGAGTGGTTGTGCAGACCATTGTTAGTGGTTGGGCAGACCATTGTTAGTGGCTGTGAAGACCATTGTTAGTTGTTGTGCAGACAATGGTGAGTGGTTGTGCAGACCATTGTTAGTGGCTGTGAAGACCATTGTTAGTTGTTGTGCAGACAATGGTGAGTGGTTGTGCAGACCATTGTTAGTGGCTGTGAAGACCATTGTTAGTTGTTGTGCAGACAATGGTGAGTGGTTGTGCAGACCATTGTTAGTGGTTGGGCAGACCATTGTTAGTGGCTGTGAAGACCATTGTTAGTTGTTGTGCAGACAATGCTGAGTGGTTGTGCAGACCATTGTTAGTGGTTGGGCAGACCATTGTTAGTGGTTGTGCAGACCATTGTTAGTGGTTGGGCAGACCATTGTTAGTGGTTGTGCAGACCATTGTTAGTTGTTGTGCAGACCATTAAGTTAGTTGTTGTGCAGAAAGTGTAGTTACAGGAAGTGCTGACAATGGTTGAGGTTGAGTGATAGAAGAACTACTGTATCGTGGCCATACTCTTGAATAACAACGAATCAATGGTAAGAGTACCAGCGGTGAGAGACGAGGCGTCAGCTGCAGACTGCATGGGGAATACCACAACACTGACATCTCCTGTATGTGGACTTTGCAGGGTATTTAATCTGGGTTTCACGACGTCAGTAATAACTGACTGGAGTACAGATTGGAATTTGATTTTCATCTTTAATCATTTGGAAGGTTAGGTGTCTGGATGGGGCTAGTTTCACTGGTCTGTTATATGTTGATAATGACCGCAGTAGGAATTCCTGACACACAATCAGCCTTCCAAAAGCACCATAATAACACAAACAGCTATCGCCGAGCAGGCTGCCCCTCAGGAAATATTTGCCACGCCGATAACCCTTTGATGCTCTAAACTAGAAACCTAGCTTTTATCTTAAGAGAAACAATCTCTTTTTTATGTGTGAAGACCGCCTCCTCTCCACCCTCTTTATCAGCGCCTGTCCCGTCGGCCGGCAGTCTCCGTGTGGTTTGTCTAGCCTTGACGTTTATACGGTTTTTATGAGATTTCATCTCGAGAACCTTTTAGAGACCCCTAATTATAGCTATCTTGTATTCGCGGCCGCGATAGACATGTTTTATCTCTGATTTGGGCGAGAATATACGAGATTAACACACCCCGCGTGTGTTGTCAAACGAGGGCTTCCTCGGTGCAGTTCAAACGTTATTCTTGTACCAAGGGAGATAATTCACGTGTTGTCGTAACAACCACTAAAGTATTGATTTTCAGAGGACGTATAAAGGACTAAAACAAGATTACTAAAAGAATGTGAATCCCTTTATGCCACAGTCTGGACATTTATACTTCAATAGAGTAATTCGGACGTATCTCCGACTTAAGAGTAATTCACTTAAGATGAAACTTGATAGAAATGTCAAACTTCCGTGTCTACGAGCTTCTAGGCTTTGATTGGTGTGTATTGAATGGGATGTCTTATTTCAACCAGGGTTCTGTCAGGATTTTCTAGCGGACACACAAACAACTCGCCTCGAATTAATACTTGAATGATCAGACGCGTTAAAATAGATATGTTTGTTTGTTTAACGTCGCACTCAGCAATATTCCAGCTACATGACGCCGGACTGACGTTAAACAAACAAAACCCCACGCATCGATTCTAAACTTCATAAATAGTGAACATTTTCAAAAGTGAGTGAGTATTGTTTTACGCCGCTTTTACCAATATTCTTGCAACCAGGGCGGGGGAGGGGGTGCCAGGAATGGGCTTCACAGAGTGTACCCTTGTGGAGAATCGAACAAGGATCTACAGCGTGACGAGCAAACACTTCACCACTAGACCACCCCACCGACCCCGTATCCAAAAAACCCAGCTGAAAAGATCAGTAGGTTTATCATTTTTTCTCTTCTAACACCGTGTGTTAAAGAAATACCTATCCAATATGTTATGCTACAGATGTCGTTAAAGCAAATCACACGAGAAATCGACTCTCTCTCTAGCACTGCCAGATACAAATCTCGGTGATGTCTGTAACTATTTAGCAGACAATATCAGACTTCAGCCCAGTGGAGCCATACACGGGACTAAATTCATCTCTGGGTGCAAATCTATTTTCACAAGTCAGTAATCGAATGTATCGCTGAGCCGAGAATCCCTGCTAACACGCTCTTCGGCGTGGTTGGTCTCGTTAGTTTCTCCGTGCCGTCATTACGCAATGACTTAATGCACCCACTGCAAGCTGCATCCTTTAATTATCTTCGTCAACCCAGTTATTTTCACAGGATGTCGTGACGAATGAATCCTTCTGACACAGGGGTTGACCGACCACCAGCTGAAACCAACGTCAGCGACAGCCTTCATTATCACATGGTTCGAGGAATGTTAACGATGATCTAAGCTCCGTTGACTATCAAAAGGAAACGGGTGTTATATATGAGCCCCCAAGAGCCATGGCCTAGTATAAATGGGGACAGGGCGAGCCACCCTGACATTAGAACAGGGCCACAGACACCTGCAGGCGTTATGGAAAGCCGCGTTCAGGCGATTGGGACGCTATCAGGAACTTTTAAAGTCATACTGCGTTCATTGAGACGTACCTCTCTGTGATGGTTATAGGCGAAACTCTAGGAAGTAGGGTTAGTCAGTGTTCACATGCGAGTGTAGCTAGGTCTCACATATATCTGTATGACGTGTACATGAGTGAGTGTAGCTAGGTTTCGCATATATCTGTATGACGTGTACATGAGTGAGTGTAGCTAGGTCTCACATATATCTGTATGACGTGTACATGTGTAGGTGTAGCTGTGTCTCACATATATCTGTATGACGTGTACATGTGTAGGTGTAGCTGGGTCTCACATATATTTGTATGACGTGTACATGTGTAGGTGTAGCTGGGTCTCACATATATCTGTATGACGGGTACATGTGTAGGTGTAGCTAGGTCTCACATATATCTGTATGACGTGTACATGTGTAGGTGTAGCTAGGTCTCACATATATCTGTATGACATGTACATGTGTAGGTGTACCTGGGTCTCACATATATCTGTATGACGTGTACAAGAGTGGGTGTAGCTAGGTCTCACATATATCTGTATGACGTGTACATATGTGGGTGTTGCTGGGTCTCACATATATCTGTATGACGTGTACATGTGTGGGTGGAGCTGGGTCTTACATATATCTGTATGACGTGTACATGTGTAGGTGTAGCTGAGTCTCACATATATCTGTATGACGTGTACATGTGTAGGTGTAGCTGGGTCTCACATATATCTGTATGACGTGTACATGTGTAGGTGTAGCTGGGTCTCACATATATCTGTATGACGTGTACATGTGTAGGTGTAGCTGGGTCTCACATATATCTGTATGACGTGTACATATGTAGGTGTAGCTAGATCTCACATATATCTGTATGACGTGTACATATGTAGGTGTACCTGGGTCTCACATATATCTGTATGACGTGTACACGAGTGGGTGTAGCTAGGTCTCACATATATCTGTATGACGTGTACATATGTGGGAGTAGCTGGGACTCACATATATCTGTATGACGTGTACATGTGTGGGTGTAGCTGGGTCTCACATATATCTGTATGACGTGTACATGTGTAGGTGTAGCTAGGTCTCACATATATCTGTATGACGTGTACATATGTAGGTGTACCTCGGTCTCACATATATCTGTATGACGTGTACATGTGTGGGTGTAGCTGGGTCTCACATATATCTGTATGACGTGTACATGTATGGGTGTAGCTAGGTCTCACATATATCTGTATGACGGGTACATGAGTGGGTGTAGCTAGGTCTCACATATATTTGTATGACGTGTACATGTGTAGGTGTAGCTGGGTCTCACATATATCTGTATGACGTGTACATGTGTAGGTGTAGCTGGGTCTCACATATATCTGTATGACGTGTACATGAGTGGGTGTAGCTAGGTCTCACATATATCTGTATGACGGGTACATGTGTAGGTGTAGCTGGGTCTCACATATATCTGTATGACGGGTACATGTGTGGGTGTAGCTGGGTCTCACATATATCTGTATGACGTGTACATGTATGGGTGTTCCTGTGTCTCACATATATCTGTATGACGTGTACATGTATGGGTATAGCTAGGTCTCACATATATCTGTATGACGTGTACATGTGTGGGTGTAGCTGGGTCTCACATATATCTGTATGACGGGTACATGTGTAGGTGCAGCTGGGTCTCACATATATCTGTATGACGTGTACATGAGTGGGTGTAGCTAGGTCTTACATATATCTGTATGACGTGTACATGTGTAGGTGTAGCTAGGTCTCACATATATCTGTATGACGGGTACATGTGTAGGTGTATCTAGGTCTCAAATATATCTGTATTACGGGTACATATGTAGGTGTAGCTGGGTCTCACATATATCTGTGTTCTCAGACACACGTGATTACACATACACATAACACAAAAAATGTAGACATCAATACGAAATCAATGAATTTCAATAATGCTCCCCAGGCCCAGTCCACCCTATTATAAACCAATCAGAAAACAGTATGCTGCTTATGGGCGTGGTCTAAGCCAGTCATATGCCGTGGAATCGTATACGATTGATTTATAAGCAGAAATAGTGTGAATCTAGTGTACAATTGTAAGTGCAAGGTTGGCCTCATGCACGTACACGCGAATCTAGTGCACATATGTAAATGCAAGGTTGGCCTCATTCACACACAGGTCAATCTAGTGCACATATGTAAGTGCAAGGTTGGCCTCATTCAGACACAGGTCAATCTGGTGTACAATTGTAAGTGCAAGGTTGGCCTCAATTTCGTTTACATATGCTATTTTTTGCCTCGTGCACACACGAGAACGTAAATACATTCCAACAATGTTACTGACATTTACAAATTAAATTAATTCTCCATTGTTAGTAGTTTCACTAAATCTTCGATTCTTACGCAGCAAAACTAAGCAGTGGATTTAAAAAACAGGAGAACATAGAAAACAGCTGAAGTTCCCCGAACACGTTCAAGTCGCCCGAACACTCTAATCTTTCGCCCCCTTTCACTCCCTCCCGCGTTCCATGACGTACGGGGGTTCTGTAAGATGGGTGGTGGTTACAGCGACCCACACAATAGAGCCTCTGTATCCTGGTGGGCAGGCTTACACTGAAAACGGTCTTTATTTGCGTGCAATGGGTCAAGAAATTATTTAATAGGAGAGACGTGAGCACACATCCCCCGTGGAGAACAAAGGTCGGGAACGTGTCCCAGAAGAGGAACAAAGAACATCCCCGTTCCGAAACATGATCAATTCAACATTAAATCGCCAGTGGGGATGTGTGTTATACTTTCGTATCGGTTTAAACAGCAGTATCCAATTTTCCTTTTTATTTGATTATGTGACCATGATCCTCATCTCGGGCGTGACCCTGGTTATGGGGCATTTTAGGGATCATTAGATATATTCGTTTTATTTTCTTAAGTGTCGTTGAATGTTAATTGTTGTAATAGTATCACGTTTAAAATGATGAAAAACGAACTTTCATTGCTTTTTAATCGACAAATTGGATCCTGTTTGTTACAGTCAGTATTAGACCATGAAAATATTGTTTAGCTTGCAAATTACCAGGTCTTTTTACTGAAATACATCTGTAGGCAGTAATTCCAATAAACGTGTAAGCCAAAATGGCGGTACGGTTTAGGAAAGGGAAGACAACGCATTCTTAAAAGCCCGGAGAATCTGAATATTAATTAATATTGAAACCGTTTTAATTAACAGGACAAAATCAAAAAGATTAATTAAGACGTCATGTTCTAAACGACCTATAAGGTGATTGGAAGCATTTTCTTCAGAACCTGACGTGTATTTCCAATAGTTAGCTCTCCCTTCATGTCGAGCATTATTCCAGCAGCTGCAGTGTTTGGTGTCTACATTTCACAACCTCTGAGATACATTCTAAAATGCTTTGTCTACCAAGATTTTAAAGAGCGATATTCGAATCTCGCTCAAAAGTCGTTTGATCAGTCACTGTGTTACATCATTCAAGGTCGCTGTATGGCTGAAATAATGCTGATGCGACGGTAAATTTCAACTCACTCACTCAATGATATCATTCATGGCCTCACAAGAACTTTCGAAGAAGAAGAACGTTTACAATATGTTCCCGTGTTTTTTTCAGGTGAACAATTGACTTGCCTTTGCATGTGTTTGTGACGGGTGCCACCGGTGAGGCAGGATACACACACCTTTTCGCGAACTTCTGATATCATCACTATTTGATAGTGAATCATAAACACATGCTTATAGTACAGTTTGAATCGTAGAGTCGACTCAGCTTTCAGCAAAGGTTTCTTATGCACATGGAAAGGGTTTTGTCGGTTATATTTATTGATAGGCTTGCTTACTGAACTGAGATCATTTCCATTTAACAGCACTAGCATTGTTGTAATAGTAGTAGATATTAAATCAATACATAGACTGTAAGTTAACGGAAGAACATAGTCCCGTCTCTTGACATGTCAAGTTCAGGGAGCGGAAGTTAACGGAAGATCATAGTCCCGTCTCTTCACATGTTAAGTTCAGGGAGCGGAAGTTAACGGAAGATCATAGTCCCGTCTCTTGACATGTCAGGTTCAGGGAGCGGAAGTTAACGGAAGATCATTGTCCCGTCTCTTTACATGTAAGGTTCAGGGAGCGGAAGTTAACGGAAGATCATTGTCCCGTCTCTTCACATGTCAGGTTCAGGGAGCGGAAGTTAACGGAAGATCATTGTCCCGTCTCTTCACATGTCAGGTTCAGGGAGCGGAAGTTAACGGAAGATCATTGTCCCGTCTCTTTACATGTCAGGTTCAGGGAGCGGAAGTTAACGGAATATCATTGTCCTGTCTCTTGACATGTTAAGTCAACGGAAGTTAACGGAAGATCATTGTCCCGTCTCTTTACATGTCAGGTTCAGGGAGCGGAAGTTAACGGAATATCATTGTCCTGTCTCTTGACATGTAAAGTCAACGGAAGTTAACGGAAGATCATTGTCCCGTCTCTTGACATGTCAAGATCAGGGAGCGGAAGTTAACGGAAGATCATTGTCCCGTCTCTTTACATGTTAAGTCAACGGAAGTTAACGGAAGATCATTGTCCCGTCTCTTGACATGTCAAGATCAGGGAGCGGAAGTTAACGGAAGATCATTGTCCCGTCTCTTTACATGTTAAGTCAACGGAAGTTAACGGTGTTCAGTGTAACATACACCAAACTGAACGTAATCATAGAGCCTGAGATTGTGAGGAAGTTTTATCTGTTGGGTTTTGAGATGAGAGTCAGTGATGACTTTGTGAAAGCAATAGTCCGAAAATGGACATAGTGGTTCTGACGTGAATTTTAAATGAAAAGCACACTTTGCATTAATGACGGTTAAATTTGATGACTCGGTTTGATAACGTCCTGTTAAGTCTCAGCTTTGAATTGAATAAAATGTTAAATAACTTAAACATGGAAGACATGCAAGAGACGAGAGCTTCCGCTCACAGACGCTAACGTCAATATGTCCTAGCGTTATCGTGGCACATGTTGCTTTCATGTGTCAAGGCACTAATGCATGCCATTATATAAATCGATTTATGCCATAGATTTGGATACATAAATGTTTAATAAGAACCATCTTGGCACTGTTTCTACACCTACGACGCAAACACCTCTGCGATGTAAAAAGGGATTTTTTTAAGAATTTTAACTGATTAACTGAAGCACAATTATGTTCGGAAACAAACAAGACTTCAGTTCCATGTGAAGTAAGATCCAACTTACTTACTCTCAGTCAAACCTCGATGTCTCGAATGAACCGATATCCAGAATCTATTCTCCGGTCCCGACCGCCTCACAATATAATTATATGTAAATGTGTCCGCTTTTCCTGTATTCGAGATAGAAATCGCGGTATCTCGAACCTTGGACCCGGGCCCAATTTTGACTTTACTACCTTTATCTCGAAGCTGGTATTTGTCTACATATCTAACACCCTTGGAAAAGTACAGTGCAATTCAAACCATTGTTGTACCAATCGTACACTTATCTTGTCATCCAATTGCAATGGTAATCGTTACTGACAAATAAAACATTGTTAGTAGACATCAGTGAAAATATGAAACATTGTAAGTAGACACCAGTGAAAATATGAAACATTGTAAGTAGACACCAGTGAAAATATGAAACACTGTAAGTAGCCATCAGTGAAAATATGAAACATTGTAAGTAGACACCAGTGAAAATATGAAACATTGTAAGTAGACACCAGTGAAAATATGAAACATTGTAAGTAGACACCAGTGAAAATATGAAACACTGTAAGTAGACATCAGTGAAAATATGATACATTGTAAGTAGACATCAGTGAAAATATGAAATACTGTAAGTAGACATCAGTGAAGATATGAAATATTGTAAGTAGACATCAGTGAAAATATGATACATTGTAAGTAGACATCAGTGAAAATATGAAATACTGTAAGTAGACATCAGTGAAAATATGAAATATTGTAAGTAGACATCAGTGCAAATATGAAACATTGTAAGTAGACATCAGTGAAGATATGAAACATTGTCAGTTGACATCAGTAAAAATATGATGGCACTTTCTGGTTTCATTATAAAAGGGCTAATCAAAGTGGGATTTAATTAATTAAAGCCGCGTGACGCAATATCATGCTATCAGGGGAACCATGGCCAAGGTGGCTGTGTAGAACTGCGTCCCTTTGGCGTGCCACAACCAATGATAGAGGGTTCGAATCCCACTTTTGCGCTCCTGTTTCAAGGGTGGCAAAACCAATCCGTGATAGCGGGTTTCACCAGAGTGGTAAACGTTTCAGACCTGCATCACTTTTTGTTTTCCTACCATGTCAAGCTGACATGCCGTGATATTACTGAAATACTGTTCATTGCGGCAGTAAACTGAAATACTCGCAAAGGCACTTTTAATGTTACTGCGTGTCGAGACAGTTTCGTATTGTCATCCATGCATCACGATACGTAGAGTACCCCAGCCCAGCAACAAGGCAATGTGTCTTTTCAGCTGTAAAAGGTAAGCAGTTTCCCTTCATTTGCTACACTAATACTTTTGGGTTTGTCAACACAATGAGGAAAATTTATCTGTTTTGCCACGGGTCAACTCGGATGAAATCCACCTCGGTCTCAGACATCAATGAGATTGGCTTTGTGTGGGTCAGATGTAACAGACACCTCACATCTGTTCTATTCGCGCTGAATTACTCACACCCCTAAAGGACCTACATTCACAAAAACAGCATGTGTAGAGGAAATTAATTCAAAACCGTTTGGCTCCGTTAAACTTTACACTGACCAGTGGGCTTAAAAAAAATAATTGAGTATTTACAATCACTGGTCAAATTTCAACACAGCGACAGTAATTAGTCGTAGTTTGAATAAAAACCAAGACGAAACGTCGATATCACACTTTAAACAATTGCCTAGAGAAATTTTCGTTTTGACAAAATATTTACAGACCCAACACGAGGATCACCTATGTGAAACCGGAGTCCTAATCCCTCCCGATTGGTTGGATGGAAGGGTTACCGAACAAACAGTCCCCGGCCATCAGCTACGAATCTCTTCAAAACTTGAAAATGGAATTGAGAGCAACATTTTTAAAATCCTTGGTGACATATTTGTCGGGAGTCGTGTTGGCGATGAATCCACGACGTTCTGCCGTTTCAGCACATTTGCTGGCTCACCGATCGATTCCGCCCCTTCAGATTAGCGCTTTTTAGGTTTTCTTGATTCCGACACTGTGAGCATGATGATGTCCTGCCGTAGGCTGGGAAGGACGACAGATAAGTCTTGCGAAGTTTAATCAGGTTTTGAATTTACTCTATTTTCAATAACGGGAGACACACTTAAATCAGCCCATGCGAACACGGCGTTCCTCCTCTTCTCGGCTTGCTGATGTTATTTCTTTTCATATTCTTAGAAGAGTTAGTGAGTATGGCATCACCAAAAAGCATTGACTAACATTTAGGTTATGAATATTTTTCTTTAAAATATATGTAATATGATTCCAAAATGCAAGATGGCAGACAATCAGTTATCACCACCTCATCTGCATCACACTGTTATTTATGCTGTAGTGGGGACCTAATATGTCGGGGATGGAGCCTAAGGATGTTGTAGCGGTAGAGAATCGAACACGGATCTGTTGTCAGGTGGGCGAACGGTCAACCAATGCGCCACCAAAACCGGCATGGCTTATTGGACGAGCAGACTTTTGTTATCTGACACAAATCACATACTGAGTCCCGGAAGCTAGTGTTAAGATTTGTTTTTTGTTTTTGTTTCATTTTGTAACGTCGCACTCAGACGTATTCCAGCTTTATGACAGCGGTCTGTAAATAATAAGGTCTGGACCAGACAATCCAGTGTTTGGGATACGATGGCATGCATCAACCAAGTCAACGAGCCTGACCACCCGATCCCATTGGTCGCCTTTTTACGACAAGCAAGGGTTGTTTAAGACATATTCTCAATGGGATGTTCATGGGTTCTCGTGTTAGGGCCATATGAAGAATTGGTCCACAAGAACCCATTTCTGTCGTCAGAATCGACTAAGATTGGTAGGTTGGCCTGGCTCTGTTGCATCTCATCGTACTCTTACGGCGCGGAACGTAGATCATGCCGTCGCTCAAAGAAGGCCGCAGTGATACAGCTGACTGCGTTCATTCATTCATTCATTCAATCATTCATTCATCCATTCACCCTTTTCGGGTGTATATTCTATGTAAACAGATCCATGACGAATGACTCATCGACTGACAACATACTATTTGGGATTCTTGTTGGGGGCATACCATTTTTTCTTCAAAGCACCATTTTCCGTCCGAAAGGAGAAACCTGGGCATTGATGGAGTGGACAGGAACACACTTTTAGGACGCCCATCGGGTCCAATGGACACTTATTTGTGTGTGTTAATCCTGAGGTCAAATTATTTATTGCAGCATTTTCTTGAGAAAGAAGCATCTTTCAAGGGAAGTAACTCCTTACATTACGTTACAACCACTGATGGAATCTGGAGATGCGCATTGTGGAGATGATTACCTTATCCCAGAGCGTGCAAACACTGAGAAGCGAAAAGGTACATATTACAACATGCCAACAGAAAGCAAACCCGACAAAGTCTATAATTTCAAAACGGAAACTTGACAAAAACTTGAAAGATGGGAATTAATCGCGAAGTTAAGGGCTGCATGTGTTTACAGAAAGGTCAAAGATCATTTCTACAAAACTCTAATGGCTACCAACCAAAGACGAGAACGATCGATTTCATGCGAGCCTGAGTCTGCTTTAATTGCGCCATTGGAAAAGAAGAATTTTAACAAACACGCAAACACATTTTGGAGAGGTTTGGGAATTGGCTTTAAGAGCATATTGGGAATCCTTCTTAGTATGGGATTCTTCATTATAGGATGCCTGCATCTCTTGACCTACTGAAACTGACTTGTTAACGCCATGTGGTCGTTTTTTCATTTCCCCAGCAGTGAGTAATCCCAACATAAGGTCCATTTAGGTTGGAAAATTAAGTAATGCATAATAGATCTGATCATGACGTCATTGAAACTGCCCTTCAAACATAGTCTATTGATCATGGCCCAAGAGCGCCTGTTTTCACGTGTCTTATGCAATCATGTCCAATTAGATTTATTAACAAAATCTCATCTTGAACGGACTCGCACGAAACGCAGAAAAACCAGTTTTCTTTAATCTTAATTAGACAAATGTTCCTTCATTTGGAAGGCATTGAATTGACATTTATCTGTGGGCCTCAGTGGTGTGTCCATTGTTTCGCCGCACCAAATGACATCTTCTTTGCCTTACCTCCCATGGGCTTTAAATATTGGTTCAGACTTTACCAAATGAACTGAAATTTTAGGCGGCGTTGTAATCCGGCCCCCCAGGCGTCGTTTAGATTTGACTGCAGTAAAGTCGACTAATTACTCACGTCAGGAAACTGATAACAGACGGGATCTTCCCTAGGTTGCGTTTTGGCAAGTTGTTTATATGCCTGGTCCTTAAAACAGATGTATTTGGTACCACGTGGCCCTGTGCAAAGGGCGCAGGTCACAAATCTAGTTGAAGTTAAGCTGGTGGCGGAGAGTCGGTGGATGGGCCGTGTTCGGCAACTTGACTCCTTGACAGAGGCAAATATGCCTCTGTTCGCCAAGCAGTGAATGGGCAGCCGGTATGAAGAGATGGTAATGTGACCGTTAACCTAGTGCCTCACGGGGAGCTGAGAATGAAAATCGAGTCCACACTGATACATTGGCGGGGTGATAATGGTGCTCTTTGTGTATGCTATATTTTGAAACCTTTTTAATTAAAACTGAGCCAAAATATTTTTTCTTCTAAAAAACACATTGCAACAATGTCATTTTGTGGCTTACAATTTCTATTTATTTTTCCAACTTATGACGCATAATTGTTTTTCTCCAGAATTTTCGGGGATAATTTATTTTCTTAGTAGAAACATAGCAAGAGCCCTTCGATGACACGCAGCAATAGTGAAGATGTCCTAGCGAGTGAGTGAGTTTAACGCCGCTTTGAACAATATTTCAGTTACATCACGGCGTGTCAGCTTCATGCAGGAGGGGGGCGGTCTGGTAGCCTAGTGGTTAAAGCGTTCGCTCATCACGCCGAAGACCCGGGTTCGATTCCCGACATGGGTAAAATGTGTGAAGCCCATTTCTGGTGTCCCCCACCGTGATATTGCTAAAAGCGGCGTAAAACTATACTCACTCACTTATGCAGGAGGACAGATCAAAGAGATGCACGTCTCAGACGTTTGCCATTTGAAACCCACGAGAACGGCTGTGACAAGCCGAGAAACGATCGTAGCATTGAGGCAGGCCTAAGGAACGAAACTCTGCAAAATGAATTTCTTTAAAAAGCGAACCGACGAACACACTCACAAAAGTCGAGGTTTATAAATATGGTGTCATTATTTAATATTTCAGCAGAATAAGAACAAAATCCAATTGTGGGTTAGTGGGTGAGGTAAGTGAAACCTACAAGGGCGGGTATGGTGTAGACAAACCAATAATAACCATCACAGTGTATCTTGGAGTCGAACCCTGACTTATCAGATCGTCCATCTCATTAAACAGGTGAGGTGAAATAGGGTGTAACGTCACGCTCAAGATTATTGCACTTAAATAGCGACGCGAATGCACGTTTGTGTGTGGCTGCTTATACCGGTCCGGACTAATGGCGATTTTATAATGCTAGCCCGCTGAGATACCATGTCGCAGTTTAACAGGAATACCCCGCTCAGACACAGTATACTGACTCCGAGCCGTCCAGTCCTTGTTTTAGCCCCTTAATGCAAGCGCCAGACAGGGTAACAACAAGTACATCTTTCAACGGGTTTTTTAATATGACGCGGCCGGGGACCGAACCCCCGACCTACCACAAGACCACGGAGATGGTCCTCCCCCTAAAAAACGATGTTTTACTTCGATGCCACACCTTCACGCACAGAGTTGTATTGGAGTTCCATATCTGATTGTTATTTGGTTGATCGGATACTGACACGCATAAGGGAGGTGACTCAGGTTGCACAGATAATTACGGCGCCTTTGACGACCTGACCATTCGTTTACCCTGAAACTTTGATATAATTACATTTTCTTCCTCTTATACCGCCTTGAAAATATATTTTACTTTTTATTTAAGCATAAGAAATTGAATTACACATTTGTAATGCCTTCGTTCGTATCAGACACTGGATTAGTGTAAACTAAAACTACAAACCAATCAATCGATCACAAACGTGTAATCATATAACAGGAAACAGTTCTTTCATCTCACCAATCATTTTAATACAAAAAACATGAGATATCTTGTTGCCATTTAATCAACATTCAAAAACCTAATCACGTTTCGAATATCTTAAACCAAGAGATCAAGCATGTTCAGATGTTGAAAGAAAGTCAATGAAAGAACGAAACTCATGTTCAGAAAACAAATGTGTGATTATGCTCGCGGAAACGCACACTTTTTGTACAACACATGCCACAGAACAACTTGCAAATACTAGTAGTACTTACGCAAGTGCATTATCAATGTAGAACCCAACATCAGATCATTGTCAAGTCAGTATTGAATGACAAAGAAGCTCCAGTAAGGTTTTTATTACTTAATATCTAATTACTGGAAGCGGGGATGAAGAAGACGAAGAAACCTGCCCGTGGCATCATGTATAGAATTTGAGGCAACGCGTACTTTTTCAGCAGCTCTGTGTCTTACGCAGAGGCAGGAGTTTATCCCACTATAATCACGTCAGTTGGCAATTTAAATTGGACCTGCAACTATATGTAATCTTTTGTCGCATGCATCGTTGCTTCTTGCGACAGGAATCGCGTTTCTATTTACTTTCTATTCAAACAACGCCATCAGGAACTGCTTATGCCGAGTAAGAGTGGTTGTAAGATAAGATAATACTGTCAACGCTGCGGCCATCCTCCTGAGGCAAGGGAGTTAACTGACTGTAAAAGTCCAGTTTCCACCCTTGCCAAACTAGGCTGCAATTTCGTGGTACTACATCCAAAAATGCTTGTCTCGAATTCAAGCTATTTTAGCGGCATTCACCCTGTAACTTAAATAAACGAAAAGAATGTATTTTTGACAGTACCATTTCAGCGGAATCGAATTCCAAAATCTGGAAAACTTGTAATCAGATGATACAGATCATTTGTTTCAACGTATCAATAAAGTTCTTCGACCTGTGAAGATCCGGTGTAGAATAGGTCTTCGGCAACCCATACTTGCCGTAAAAGGCGACAATGCTTGTCGTAAAAGGCGAATATGCTTGTCGAAAGAGGCGACTAACGGAATGGGTGGTCAGGCTCGCTGACTTGGATGATGCGTGTCATCGTATCCCAATTGTGTGGATCGATGCTGATGATATCAATCACTGGATTGTCTGGTCCAGACTCGATAATTTACAAACCGCCGTCATATAGCTGGAATATTGCTGAATGCGGCGTTAAAGAACAAACAAACAAACAAAAAATAAAGTTCTACGTGCTTTGTACTGAACGGTTCTGCCCAACGCCAAACCGAATGCTAAATCTGAGACTCTTTCAAACAGAACCACAATGAAGGGGCCGTGAAGGGCTCATCAATACGTGGCCCTCACCTGACGGGGCGCCAACGGCCTCCAAGTTCTCACATAACCATCTATAAGCCTCAAAGTGGAGTGTGGGTGAGTAACCCTTATTTACTAATATAATCGTAAACATAACTTGATCAATGTTAAACCTACTTGGATTTTCTGGTTCATTCGGGATACTAGCTGTCAATTGTCTTGAAAGGGGAGCCTGTTAGCCGCCTGTTGTGTGGAAGGAGTGTTGATTCCACGCCTGTCACTGCTGGTCCTCAGTCTGACATCTACAGATATTACAACGGATTCGGGAGAATCTCACTGATTAAGTCTTCAGCTTTGCAAGACATGGGAAAAAAGAGGGATTTCAGCCTCCCAGTCCAAACTTATTTGTGACCAAACATGAGATTAGGGACCTTATGGCTGAAAATCACATGTTGACTTTTCTTCATATTTATAACTACAGCATCTTCGGAACAAAAATACAATTCACAATTTTCAAATCATATTTATTTCAGAGATTCATGGCATCATAAACGGCTATATTCATGAATCTGGAATAAATGTACCAGTTGACGTTAAAAATATGTTTTCCATCTGAAACAAACTTGTCCAGGTCAAATGTTTAACCTTTTTTCACATAAGGCAGAACACTATATTCAAACTCGCAAGAACACAGGACAGCATAATTTAGAGAAGGAAAGACAACTCTTCACTTAAAGTCCGGACGTTTTTCAATCTTACAGAACGAAAAGCCCAGGTTTTTACCGTACAAAATCCGAACCTACAAATTCAGGAACAAAAATTCGTTTTCAAATGTTTTGAATTACATACACGATGGCATGAAATATTTTTTAGAAACTATTCCTTGAGTCGTACAATGTGTTCCCTGATATAATTGCCCATCTGGTATTTTTATTATAATTTTATTTTTTTGAAGAATATAAACAGTAAAGTGCAAGATTATAATAGCTACTGTACTTCATTGCATACTTTCATTTATTTAAGTTCCAAACAAGCAAAGGATAGCTGTGCTTGAGCAATAACATGTGATCATAGAAATCCATCGTACAGTTTCTTTAACGCCGCAATCAGCAGTATTCCAGTTATATGACGGCGGCCGGTAAATAATTAAATCTGGACCAGACAAACTAGTGATTCGTATTATGAACAACGTCCCTCGTGGTACGATGACCTTTAACCAAGTCACCGAGCCTGACCACTCGATCCATCGTGTCGCAACAACAATACGTTGCGGGGGATCCAACTCGGAATCCCTGTACATTTGCTGGCGCACCAATGGCTAATGATGGCCTAGTGTTAACTGCTTGCTCACCGTTTGAAATAAAAAAAATTAAGAAATACGAACTATCATCATCCAAATATGCGAAAAAGCAAGACGAGAAGAAATATTATTCCCATTGCAAATCAGATTTTTTGCAAGTGTTTTGAAGTTCATACTAGTCTGGAATGTTCTAGAGTCGCTTCTCCTGAAATTCGTGAGATGATCAATACATATACATACATGCAGGTATCTACTCTGTATAAATGGCCATGTTAGAAATACATTCATCCAAACGATCTTGATGAAAATCCTACGAGGTAGTTCCAAAAACTATATACCGAATGAGTTTTGAGTGTTTATCCAGTGCTATAACATAACATCCCTTCTTGTCTGCCGAATGGGAGCATTATGCTCCAGTTTTACATATATATTATCTCCTGCATTACCGTGTGTCTAGCAATATGCCACTTAGTCGTACGATGATGAAACAGCTGAGACCGCGCGGACAGCGTGATAAATAGCGCGCTGACCCTTTGGTGTCATACGTCGAACGCCTTGTCTCTCTGGGAGCAGTCCAGTCAGACACTAGCCAGTGCTTAGACGAATCGATGCACGACGGACTCGGATTAAATTCGCTCATATTCGAGAAGCTTTTGTCGGGCTATAATATGTAGGTGGCATCGATCTGAGCCACTTTTCAGGCGACTAGGGTCGACATCCGCACGGAGAAGGATTAACCCTTAAGGCTACAATTAAATTATATTGAGAATTTGAGATTGTAATAAAAGTGATTTTAGCAAAAAAAGAAATTGCGTGGTATTATGTTCGACGTTTTCGCAGATATTCCATGGGTGATTGATTGGAGGGTGAAATAGATAGCTGATCATTTCACCTGTTTTTATTTTTTAAAAATCTAAAAAGACATTGCCCTCCGAAATTACTGTAAGTGGCAGCGGCGATATGTGTCTCTCTAAGTGAAGACGTGTTAAATTCGAGGCTGGTGCAAAACCTTCCTAATTGTATCTGGATCTTTAAATCGAACCCACTTGACGCATCACGTGATGTGCAATTATTCGCAACGTTGTGTTTTGTGTTTTCGCGAACAGCAATCCAGGCAGCTCAGACAAGGCTTAGCCGCTTCAGGACAACCCATTCCCTTGTTTGGAAGATGGGTAAGCCAGAGGATGAGGTGTTCACCCGGTATGCATTGAATCCTGGTTCGATTCCCTGTATGAATAAAACGCAATGAATTGTCCTCTGCAGTTGTTTGTCTGAAAATGTGGCCAAACAGCAGAAAACCATACGGGCACATACTTCCCTGATGGCTTATGTGCCGGTAACCGCGTCAATCCCGTGTCAGTGAACCGTGTCTGAGCCCTTACTGGTCCCGGGAAAGCCAAGAGGTGTTTTCCTCCTAAAATATCAAACTTGGCGCTCCCGGGCCGACCCCCCCCCCCCCGATGGTCATGGCCATAAACCGCCCCCACCACCATCCCTGTATATGGAGCCCAATCCTGCTACAAACATGTTTCACCTCACGCTTTATGCCCTTTATAGAAATAGTCCTGTGATGTATATTTGTGGATCTACAAGGATGTAACATTGTTATAACGCGGGCCACACCTACGCATCGCTATACAAATTGCCGTATGAGGAAAAGCGTTTCTTTTTATATTTTATGAAGTGGACAGAGGAGCGCTCCCAAGGCAGATACGTCTTCCTTTCGGAAAAAATGTTCACTGTTTATTAGTGTCTCCAATTAGGGAGAACGCCCACGTCTCAACAACAACCCAGCTGCAGCAAGCTTGATCTGCAGAGATCAGTAGCTTAGAGTTATGCCCCTTGGCGACGTAGGTCATTGGCACGGCTTTGCTCTCTGCCTCGGGAAAGTAGTCTCTGTACCAGCCACTGCTTGTATCACTTGTATCACTTGTATCACGTGTATCACTCAGAGTTTCCTCTGACAAAACACATCATCGACTTAACCTCATATAGAAGTTGAAACGCCTTGTCATATCCGTTGTTGTTGTTGTTGTTGTTGTTGTTCTAGGATACGTAACATGGTCTGAAGGTCCGGAATAGCAATTCGTAAGAATGTGATACGTTTTATCCTTTTCTTTGCAAAGCTGGAACAGAGTATTAATTAATATATCATTGCTAGCTCGTGTGTTGTAGAACACGAAGTCGTTATTTAATCTCTTCCTATACAGGCGTACATTGCATTTAATATTGGAAACACTACTGGTAATAGGTCATAGATATACTACTCAGATTTATCTTCTATAATCTATTTGGCATGCATGATGAATTATATATTTTCTAAAACGTATTTGTCAGGTAAATTAGCACATATTTACCTTCCATACTGCATTTGTTATATTTGTCATATCCCATGAAGATCCGGATAAAAATTGGTCTTCAGCAACCAATGCTGAGGCGACAGTATTTGTCGTAAAAGGCGACTAACGGGACCGGGTGGTCAGACTTGCTGTTTTGCTGGAGGAATGTCATCGTATCCCAATTGAGTAGATCGATGCTCATGATGTCAATCACTGCATTCTCTGGTCCAGACTCGATTATTTACAGATCGCAATCAAATAGCTGGAATACTGCTGAATGCGGCGTTAAAGAATGTAGTTGTCATATTCAGTGAACATATATTTATCTTCTATAATGTATGTCATATTGTTTAACATGTGCTCTATATATCATCTATAATGCATTTGTCGTGTATAAAAAAACATGTATGTATCTTCTTTGATGTATTTGCTTATATATAACGAATATGTTTTTATCTTCTTCGACGTATTTGTCCAGAATAGTGAACCTATATAATGATAATCTAATAGTATATATGAACATGCATTTATCTTCTATAATGTATTTGCCACATATAATGAACATGCATTTATCTTCTATAATGTATTTGCCTCCTATAATGAACATGCATTTATCTTCTATAATTTTTTTGCCACATATAATGAACATGCATTTATCTTCTATAATGTATTTGCCTCCTATAATGAACATGCATTTATCTTCTATAATTTTTTTGCCACATATGATGAACATGCATTTATCTTCTATAATGTATTTGCCTCCTATAATGAACATGCATTTATCTTCTATAATGTATTTGCCACATATAATGAACAAGCATTTATCTTCTATAATGTATTTGCCACATAGGATGAACATGCATTTATCTTCTATAATGTATTTGCCACATAGGATGAACATGCATTTATCTTCTATAATGTATTTGCCACATATAATGAACATGCATTTATCTTCTATAATGTATTTGCCACATAGGATGAACATGCATTTATCTTCTATAATGTATTTGCCACATAGGATGAACATGCATTTATCTTCTATAATGTATTTGCCACATATAATGAACATGCATTTATCTTCTATAATGTATTTGCCACATAGGATGAACATGCATTTATCTTCTATAATGTATTTGCCACATAGGATGAACATGCATTTATCTTCTATAATGTATTTGCCACATATAATGAACATGCATTTATCTTCTATAATGTATTTGCCACATATAATGAACATGCATTTATCTTCTATAATGTATTTGCCACATATAATGAACATGCATTTATCTGGAATGTGTAACGTACATTATGAACATACATTTATCTTTTCTAAGGTCATAGTCGTGTATAATGAACATGTATTTATCTTTTCAAAGGTATTAGTCGTGTATAATGAACATGTATTTATCTTTTCTAAGGTATTTGTCGTGTATAATGAACATGTATTTATCTTTTCTAAGGTATTAGTTGTGTGTAATGAACATGTATTTATCTTCTATAACGTTTTGTCGATGTTTATGTTATATATGTGTATATTGTATGACCATGTTTTATTAAATGTATAATTATTGAATAGCTGGATTGTATTGTATAACCATTGTATGACCCGATGTGTATATTGTGTGGCCATTGCATGACACGATTTATATATTGTTACTATTGAATGACCCGATGTTAAAAGTGTGTAACCATTTATGACCCGATGTTATTATTTTGTAACCATTTATGATCCCATGTTTATATTTGTATAACCTTTCATGACCTGTTTATATTTGTATGACTATTGCATGACCCGATGTTTATATTGTATAACCATTGTGTGACCCGATTTTTATATTTGTATGACCATTCATTGACCCGATGTATATATTGTATATCCATTGCATGACCCGATGTGTATATTGTATAGCCAGTGTATGACCGATGTTTATATTGTAAAATCATTGTATGACCCGATGTTTACAGTGGATAACCGTTGCATGACTTTATGTGTATATTGTATAGCCAGTGTATGACCGATGTTTATATTGTGTAACTATTGTATGACCCAATGTTTATTGTGTGCAACCGTTATCTGACCCGATGTTTATTGTGTGCAACCATTGCATAACTCGATGTGTATATTGTGTAACCATTGCATGACTCGATGTTTATATTGATTAATCCATTTTACTCGATGTTTATTGCGCAACAAGTCGCTTCTTGAATTTGACAAAAAGGGAATTTTCATTGTACTTGTACTTTATTACTTTTCTGAAGTTTAATTATCAGCGACTTGATCTAATTTCCAACCGCTTCGAGAAACAATAAAACCTCCATTTTAACCTACCTCATAACGTAAGGCAGCGCGACATTTACATGAATGATTTATATATGCGCAAAACTACCAGTTCCGTACGTAAAATAGGGAAAGAAAAAAAGTAATGTATGATGTCAAAAATAAAGATTTACTTTGGACAAATCCGGAGAATCATTTCATTTTCCCAAGTATATGTTAACCTTTTAAATCAGTATGAGACAGCAATTGATGTCATAATAAATAAGTATTTACCACATATGTTAAACCCAATTTTCAAACCACACAATGTTACACATATTTGCAATTAGCTTTGAGGTTAATACGGACATGTAAAGCATAGAAAAGGTGTTTTAACCACAGAGGGGTTAATTTCATGAGAAAAGCATGTTTCCGACCAGTGTCGTTTTTAACTGTTAAGAGTGAGGTGCTCCGACCGAGGTTTAACGCGCGAGATCTAATGAAACTGCGGCTAGCGGAAATTTTCCTTGCAGATTTAACAGTTTTTTCACCAGTTTTGTTGCGAAAGCTGACATTCTGTGGCCTCATGCGGTCATTTCAAGCATACTAGAGACGGCCCCAAAAAAGCTTTTTAAAAGCTTTGATTGATGAATTTGTTTTCGACTGGAGAAATAAATGAATTGATTTCTCGAGAGGCATGGCTGTAGTCGTATTGAACCGGCGGTAATCACACCCCAGCGGAGGAGCACAGGAGTTATGGTTGAAATAAAAATGTCTGGGTGCGACTACTTTATGCGATGTTGGTATTGAGAGGTACTTCAAATCGTAGGAAATCACCATACCCGTTGTAGATTTTTTCTTGAAAAGATTATATAGCGAAACGGGGATCTGAAAGGATGCATAACGACAGTAATTTCACAGTGCAGGCTAACGTAGAACCAAAATAGATTTGTTTGCAGAATGTGGTTGGAATTTATTCGAAGTCAATTTTCCGTTTGGGGTACCTTTTTATGTCTTGAAACTGTGACTTGTTACTATGTCTTGTTACTATGTCTTGTACCCTTGTCAAGCAAAACAGATGTGAAACATGTACCTCACTGGTCAGGAGAAACGATGTGGAACACGTACCTCACTTGTCAAGCAAACAGATGTGAAACATGTACCTCACTTGTCAGCAAAAAAGATGTGAAACGCGTACCTCACTTGTCAAGCAAAACATATGTGAAACATGTACCCTCGTCAAGCAAACAGATGTGAAACACGTACCTCACTTTACAAGCAAACAGATGTGAAACATGTACCTCACTTGTCAAGCAAAATAGAGATGGCAAACATGTACCTCACTTGTCAAGCAAATCAGATGCGAAACACGTACCTCACTTATCAAGCAAAACAGATGCGAAACACGTAACTCACTAGTCAAGCAAAACTGAGATGGCAAACACGCCTCACTTGTCAGGAAAACAGATGTGAAAAATGAACCTCACTTGTCAGGAAAACAATACATGTGAATATTAAGCATGTACCTTATTTGTCAAACAAAACACAGATGTCAAACATGTACCGCATTTGTTGTGTTACCGGCATGGTAGTTGTTGTGTTACCGGCATGGTAGTTGTTGTGTTACCGGCATGGTAGTTGTTGTGTTACCGGCATGGTAGTTGTTGTGTTACCGGCGTGGTAGTTGTTGTGTTACCGGCGTGGTAGTTGTTGTGTTACCGGCAGCAGGAGTAAATACAATGACATTTACCTAATATCACCATGGATCGATGCAGATTGAAATCACCTAAATCCCCTAAGTCACTGTCACAGTCAGTCAGGCTATCGCTGATTCAACATTTTATCCAATTTTACCACCGATTAGCCATAACGTGGCACTGGTCGGTCATTAGACTGCAGTGTCGTTCACCTGATTTTAACCTAAATGGAAATTCTGGTCACGCTGACATTAATGGGATTTTGTCGAAGCGAGCTTCATTGGTTTACTGGTACTTTCTCGAAAACCAATTAAACTGTTTCTTTAATTACAGAGTGTGATGCAAGCAGAATGATGTAATTCTTCATCATGTCAAGGCTTCGACGACCACGTAACGGTAAAGGTTAAAAAGCGGAAAATTGATGGCGCGGGTTAACCGGGCCCGCACGCATGCGTCGTGGTGGTGACAAATGGGTTTGGTTCAAGAGACAAGTGGGTGAGAAGATTAGGTTTAAGTCTATCGAACCCTCCTGACAGGAGAGGTGACATAGCTTCATTGAGTCATGAAGTAACTCCATCATGTCCTCTTGTCTGTCAATTACGTCCCCCTATGAGCACCACACGAGCTCCTCGCATCGATCAGCATCATGGCAATCCGCACCGCGTGCATCTGCAGGTGAGCGATTCCTGGAACGAAAGGAAAATTACAGGGTGCGAAAAATCAATACATGCGATGCTTTTGGACAAATAGAGGTTGTATAAAGACACAGGGAATTTCATACTCTGTAAAGAATGCCAAGATTATGCGTTGTTCATGCGTGTGTGTGTGTGTGTATGTGCGCGCGCGCGTGTGCGTGTGTGTGTGTGTGTGTGTGTGTGTGTGTGTGTGTGTGTGTGTGTGTGTGTGTGTGTGCGCGCGCGTGTGTGCCATGCCGTAGTTTAACATAATTACCAATCAGACACAATATATGGACTCCGAACGGACCAGTCCTTGTTTTATCCCCAAAAGCCGAGCTCCAGGCAGGGTTACAACAAGTAGCATCTTTCATTGTATTGTATTGTTTGTTGTTTAAACCTCAGCAGTGTTCCAGCTATATGACGGCGGTTTGTAAATAATAGAATCTGAACGAGACAATCCAGTGATTGATATCATGAACATCGATCCACACAATTGGGAAAAAATGAAATGCATCAACCAAGTCAGCGAGCCTGACCACCCGATCCCGTAAGTCGCCTCTAACGACAAGCATAGTCCACTTTTACGGGGATCTGGTGGTCAGGTTCCCTGTCTTGGTTGATGCATGCTCATGATAGCCATCACTGGACGCCCCCCCCCCCCCCCCCCCCCCCCCTATTCCTCTCACCGGGGAGACGCTCTATCCACATGATAGATGATAGGAGAGAAGCCATCGGTCTCGTTCGAGCACGCGAGAACATGTTTTCTGACGTCAGGTCAAGATTACTGTCACGTCTTTGATATTTAAACATGAAGTTTGCAATTCCAAATACTTTACAATAATTTGCGAGTGGACGGTAAGGTCCAGCTGTAGTACACGTCGCATGATCGTCATTCGTTTGCCAAGCTGGTTGCCTCGTGGTTAAAGCGTTCGCTGGCCACGCCGATGCCCCAAATGGGTACAATGTGAGAAGCCCATTTCTGAGGTCCTCTGGTGTCATTTTGCTGGAATATTGCAAAAAGCGGCGTAAAACAATACTCATGCACTCACTCACTCATCTGCCAATAAGTGCTAGACACACATGTATCTGACTTTGTTTTTAAAGGCCCGTATATCAATCTGATCCTTTCCATAAGCAGGTCCAGCAGTGGGAGTGCCGGGGCGCGCCCCCTTACCCCCTCTTTCGTTTTGTTTCGAATCATGGTAAACATTTAAAATATACATTTGGGAATGTTATAGTTGGCGTGTGTGATATGTGTACACGTGCATCAACACTTTTACTGATACATTTCTTTTCAACTAGTTTTCAACGAAATTTACACAACGATCAAACGCACAAACGCACAGCTGTATTCTACAGTCTATCTGTATTGGCGTGTTTCGAACTTTTCTAATTCAAAAGTCACTTTAAACACAATGATTCTCAAAGTTGCACGTTGCTAAAGAAAGGTGTAAACTTTGAAATCTTGCATCTTGAATCACTTAAGTTAACACAATTAATATTTTCGTCTTATTTTGTTAACGTGTATCAAGGCGATTCTCTCATAAACGTTGACAAATGCATACGCACGCATGCACGCACGCACGCACGCACACACACATCTTAGAATTATCCAGTGTATCTTATCTTATGATATGCCGTAGTTTTGGCAGGACTTGTATTCCAATGACACGACGCAAATACTAGCAGTCGAATAACATTACATGAGCGAGACCGCCTAGAAGACCCGGGTTGGGGGTCTTCAGCAACCCATGCTTGTCGCAAGAGGCGACTAGTGGCATCGGGTGGTCGGGCTCGATGATTTGGTTGATGCACGCCCTTTATCCTAATTGCGCAGATCGATGCGCATGATGTCAATCACTGTCTGGTTCCAACTCGAATATAACAGACAGCTGGAACATTGCTGGGTGCGGCGTTAGCCAACAAAGACACACGCGCGAGGAAAATTCTGTTGAAAATTTCTCCTAGGAAGTATGGAGACGGTGACTTCAGATTCCAGTCGACTGAAGCCAAGATATTTATCATAGTATAATACACGGGATAATCGAGGATCTGCTGACATACCAAGGGTCATAATCGGGACGAAACTGGCACTGGAACATGACCTGGCACGATAGTTGCCTGGGACTACTTGGCCATGCTTGGCGCCTAGAACAGGATTAGAAGACTATTCACTCCATAGGCCTCTGGTGTGATGGGCAGCAATGCATGTGTACATTGTCCCAAACAAAGAATTATGTTTCTGGTAATTTGCTTTGGCTTAAAATGACGCATCTTCCTTTTTGTTCATTTGGTTTAACAAACGTATTTGCATGATATACCGATATATATCGGTGCATGGTCTCTGGCAACACCGACCCTAACGTCGTATTCGCAGCGATTCATAAAGTTCAGTTGAGTGATATCTGCATATATATATAACTGCACGTAACTGGCGCTCACAAGGTCTTACATTAACACACACACACACACCCACCACCCCCCACCCTCCATCCCACCCCCTCTCCCACCACCACCTCATCACATTTACTACCTCCAAAGACAGGACACTCCTTGGCCATTGTAAAGGACAATATAGTAGATATACTGACCTCTCCTGGTCAAACCGTAGCCAAAACCAATCAACATCAGACATGGTTTAACGTGTCTACTAATTCGGGAGTCTTAAAGAGCGTCGGCTCCACAATCGTGTGGAGTCTAGACAGTGACATTTGTGCCTCGTGTGAGATTTAAGCCGTGTCCCAAGTTAATTATCTTTATTAACATACTGATCAAGACGCTAACTGGTGTTAAAAGGTATAATGCTGATGCATGGGTTTATTTCGAAGAGTAAATTGGTTAGATTCTTGTCTGTCACATCTCTCAGTCTTGAATTCCAGGAATCAAAGTAAGAGTGTTATCTTCAACATTTCGTTATAACGTTGTACACACGCGTCCATGTTTGTGCAGCGAAACACGGCACATCCATCTGCAGCCTTTTTTCATGACACCCTATAATAAATGACAAGTCCGTAAATAATGGTGAAATTAAATTTAAAATATATATATATGAAAAATAGAACTAATTTTTTCATGCCCCTCACCACCATATAGTTGTGATAAATTTTGCCAATCCCCATCTTTCGGCGTCATATTTTCATGACCCCTTCTTATATATCGCTCCCAACGCCAACCCTAACCCCATAAATACATGGCCTCTCCCTTATGCCAAGATGTTGTCAAAACGGAAAATAATATTAAGTTTGTGTGAGATGGCGTGTTTGGTTCAATCCGGCATAAATCCTTGGTGATAAGTCGTTAATGTGCAGCAAGCTGTCCAAGAGCGGTTAAGACCGTTCCTACATCATGGATGACAGAGGGATGTGTAAACGTTGTGGTAGAGCGTCCGCCCGGAGAGCGGAAGGTCCGGGGTTCGATCCCCGGCCGCGTCATACCAAAAGACGTTAAAAGAAGGTACTTGTTGTTACACTGTCTGGTGCTCGGCATTAAGGAGTCAGTATATTGTGGCTGAGTGGGGTATTCATGTTAAACTGCGGCATGGTATCTCAGTGGGCTGGCACTATAACTCGGACAAGTACAAGCAGACAGACAGACACACACACACACAGACACACACGCGCGCGCACACACACACGCACGCACGCACGCACACACACACACGTAATAATCTTGCCCGCTACGTTAAACCCCATTTCACCTCACCTCATCAGAATAACATTTTTTCGACTTTTTGTCCACTTCATTTCTCCGAAATCACTTGGAGGATTATAAAGCCATTTTCTAAGCACTACAGGAACCTGGCAATGTGTCGAGACGTAAACACCACAATTTGCAAGACAATCGTGAAACTACTGAAAAGCCTTAAACTAAAAAAAGTGGACTTTGAGATTCCGAAATTTCAGCGAGGAAATGAGACATGCTTGTTATTAACTCTACAAACATCCCTCTGAAAGATACGGACACTCTTCGCATGTGCATCTGTTGTTTAAAGTAAAAACTTGTACGAAGGTACCATTTTAAAGATGGTTTGCACTAAAAATACATCAATGCATAGTGTCAAGTTTCATTATCAAACATTCTTTTTTAAACCAAACTGTCGTTGTGTCGCCACTCAAAGTCTTATTCAGAGAAAAAACTCAGAAGCTTTCATTCGCACTAATCAATAGAACGTTAACCTGCAATTGAATGCATGCCATTGAAACACCATGATGTGCTTTCTCCTTGTCCGACAACGTGTAGAGCTGAAGGCTGTAGTTCTAAAGGAGCCATACTGATACTGATTATTTGAAAAGGTATATTCTGGAAGACGTGAACACTCGCATCAAGGACGTTGTCGTCATGATGCGGGGAAATTGGATTGCAAATTGTCATCTGAATTCCATTTATCCCCCCGATGTGGATGTGAGATGCAGCAATGGGAGTGCCTGTTTGTCTGGAATCATTTCATTTCCGGACAGACCTTAGAATCCTTTCAGTATTTTTTTCATAAAACATATCAACCATGATGGCGCTGGCGCAGGTTGCTATTAAGACTGTTTTTTGTTTTTTTATATTTTTGTTGTTGTGTGTTCTGTTTTTATGGCATCGAATCTCATTGGACAGTGGGGTTCGTTTCCGAAGCAGAGTTTTAAAAACAGAACAAAAACATGCAAAAGGATTTCATGAAACATCACTCGTATATCGAACGCTTAGTGCCCTGGTGCTGAAGTTTTGTCATTTCCATGGCAACACGTAGGATTTAGAATCTCAAAACCATGCAGTGTTTCTTCATGAAAGATTTCACTGAGCGGGAGGGAAATGTAATTTCCTAATGACTTTTATTTAACAAGAGTGAGTTTGGTTGAACGACGCTTTTTACACTATTCAGTGATGCCACGGCGTGTCAGCTTAATGTTGGAGGAAAGCCGGATGTTTCACTTTGGTGAAACTCACAAGGACGAGTGAGGTGCTGACAAACCAAGAAACATAATCAGGCTACATCTGGGCTTCGAACCCGTAACCATACCTTCCTGGCCACTACCCCCAAAAGCGAATTGCGAACTGCGCCCTCTTCAACAAGAAGCAACACACAAAATGACACATTTTGCTAAGCACAGACGTGGCATCATCACGATGCTTTGCGCGTTCTTCAGTGACCTACCACTCTCACAATTCTGCATGACAAGAGTGAAGATTTCAACTTACCAAAAGTAAACTCCCTTTATGTTGAGTAATATTCCATCAGCTCCAGCCTTTGGTGTCTACATTGAGGTACAATCGACTACGCTCATTATACGTTTACAAAGATCATCAAACGACTCTTGCGTAAAGGTTGTTTCATCAAGGTAACAACATGCAAGGCCTCAGCAAAGCTTTCAAAACGTTTTCTGGTAGACACGTGGACGACATTTCCAAATCTGAGGCATCAGTGACAAAAATGATGTCCAATGCAATATTTTGACTTAAGACATATATTCTCGTGTTTCTTCAGGTGAAGACTTGACTCTCCTTTGCATGTATTTGTGACGGGTACCACCGATGGGGCTGGGTACGAGAGAGAGAGAATATATTTATTTTTTACTTTAAAGAGAGGGGAGGGGGTGGTCAAAGGAAGTATACAAGGCAGTTTGATACGAATGGTGATAAATACATTATACTTTTACAGAACATGGAACAATAGGTCCGCCAGCGTTGACACAATGGAGTATGCACGTGATGGAGCTGTACTGGCAGACAGATGAGTGGTCAAGTATGTTCCGGTCAATCAACAGTCGCACGAAGCCTGTTCCGCCAAATGAACAATCATATTGATGACTGCAAGACTGAGTCGATTGGTCTGGCACAGTATTGCCAAGTCCAGGCAATCATATCACAATTCCTAACGAGATTTTTAAGAAATAGGATTACGATTAGCCGACGCCATTCCGCATCACTACCTTCATACACAAGTGTAGACCCAAGCCTTGGCTGATCCATCAAACGACTAAAATACATTCAAAGGTTAAGTAAAGAGGTTAAAAGTTAACTATGGTCATTCCATAACTTATCTTGTGGGAACACGTAACGTTATCTTCCTCTTTGTGGGGGACACGGGTGTCCCAAACGTCTAAGGCGCCCCATTCGCTGTGCAGAGTTGCGTCCCTTGGACACGACAGAAATCTATGATTGTGGGTTCGAATCCCGGTTCACCCCGATTATGTTTCTAGGTTTGTCAGCACCATACCGGTGCTCGTGGGTTTTGCCAAAGTGGTGAACGTCTGCCACATGCATACCTTGGGGCTTTCTTACCACATCAAGCGGACACGCCGCGATATAATTGGAATACTGTTCAAAACGACGTTAATCCCAACTCACTCACTCACTTATTTGTATTTGAGACAAAGATCGACCGCATGGACTTCTTTAAAACAAATCCACATTCTGCCTCGCTCGTTTTGTTGTGGAAAAAAATGTCTGGTTATTTTATTCCCCATCAAAGATGTAAAGAATTTTGAAAGGGAAAGACTATTAATTTTGTTGTTTGTTGCGTGGCACACCGGTCAATCTGTAAAGCTATTTCTTTCATATCAACAACACTATTATGTCAGTTATATGATCCCGATTTCATTCGATTGCATTATCTTTACCTGAAAAATATGACTTCAGGTACATATAGTGAATTTCTTATAAAAATTCCTTAGTCACTTGTGAAACATATCTTGACGAGATAGGCTTCTAGCTCACGGCGTTATTGAAGTGATTGTTGACGAGTGAAAGATGGCATTTTACCAATCACCTTACGCATCTCTCTTGCTCGTTTTAGAACAGCAAATCATAGATTACCCATTGAAACAGGAAGATGGTATAATATTCCAAGCGAGGAAAGAAAATGTACATTGTGTAAAAATTTGATATGTGATGAAATGCACTTTTTATTAGAATGTCCAAAACTCTCAGAAATTAGAAACAAGTTTTTGCCTCAATACTACTGTATGTATCCTTCTGCCATTTGATGGCATTACTTATAAGCCAATTCTATTAAAACTGGCGAGTTATATAAGATCATGTATGGAAATGTTCCACTGACATGTTTTCTCCTATTGTATCTAATTCCTGTATCCAATTGCCGTGATTTACGAGAATAAACATCACAATATAAAAGGTTATTATATAACTTCGGATTTCAGTGAATGAGTGAATGAGTGAGTGAGTTAGTGAGGTGAGTGAGTGAGTGAGTGAGTGAGTGAGTGAGTGAGTGAGTGAGTGAGTGAGTGAGTGAGTGAGTGAGTGAGTGAGTGGGTGGGTGGGTGGGTGGGTGAGTGAGTGAGTGAGTGAGTGAGTGAGTGAGTGAGTGAGTGAGTAAATAGATGCATGCCAGGTATCTCTGGGCGGCCTGTAAATGATCAAGTCTCCGCCCGGTAGTGACTAAAATCATGAACTCCGGCCCGCGTGCAATCTGTCATGGTTACCGAACATGAAAGCAGCACCATGATAGGATACCGGGCACCACGGCTGCCATTCATTACCTGACAGGTGCTAACGACGAGATTGTCTTCACTCGACAGTGGGGCATAGAAAATCCAAATTAAGCAGACTAATTATAAGTAAATAGACAGTGTTCGCATTTAAGACTTCTGAATTGAAATCGCCGGGCAAATGAAAGTTTACACTGCACTCAGCAACATGACGGCCGTCTGGACAAATCAAGTCTGGACCAGACAATCCAGTGATTGATATCATGAGCATAGATCAACGCAGTTGGGATACCATGACGTGCATCAATCAAGTCAGCGAGCCAAATCAACCATCCCGTTAGTCGCCTCTGACGACAAGCATGGGTTGCTGAAAACCTATTCTACCCCGGATCTTCACGGGTGATGATTGTAATTTTCAAGTGTACAATTTCTATTCCCCGGCAGTTTAGTAGGTTCGTCGTGTTCTTCTCAATGCGAGAGTACAAGATGAAGACTGATGAAGATGGGTTAGGTTCTGAATCATTCAGTGGATACAGGGCCCCAAGGGGGTGGCATTGCCTGGTTAATGAACTGAGATAGTGAAGACGATTGATTCCAAAACAATGTGAGAGGATCGAAATGTTTGATTGAGATCGTGTTCGCCTTCTTAAAAAAAAGCTACTTTAAACAGGAAACCTGAATGGAAAAGGCAATCACAGGAAGGAAAGACTTTATGAGGATTCCTGGTTAGAACGGGCCCCAGTAACCTTTGCTTGTTGTAAGAGGCGACTAAATGGCTCGGATGACTTTCTGATTGCGTTTCGTCGTACTCTGATGCCACAGTCGGCACTATTCAAGCTATTTCATGGCGACATGTACGTCACCGATTCTAGACCTGGTAAACCAGAGGTTGATATCATGAGCTTCAATCCAAGTTGTAGAGGTACGATGGCATACAATAAGCTAGGTCACTAATATTTGCTACCGACCTTCTAGAGGCGGCCAAGACGACAAATAGCGGGGACACATAATACAAGCAGCGGGGTCATATAACCTAATCACCGGGGTCATATACCACAATCAACGGGGTCATACACTACAGGCAGCGAGGTCATATACCACAATCAACGGGGTCATATACCACAAGCAGCGGTTCATATACCACAATCAACGGGGTCATATAACACAATCAACGGGGTTTATATAACACAATCAACGGGGTCATATACCACAAGCAGCAAGGTCATATAACACAATCAACGGGGTCATTTAACACGAGCAGCGGGGTCATATACCACAATCAGCGGAGTCATATACCACAAGCAGCTGGGACATATACCACAATCAACAGGGACATATACCAAAAGCAGCGGGGTCATATAACATAATCAATTGGGACATATACCACAAGCAGCGGGGACATATACCACAATCAGCGGGGTCATACACTACAAGCAGCTGGGACATATACCACATGCTTCTGGGACATATACCACATGCAGCGGGGACATATACCACATGCTTCTGGGACATATACCAATACAAGCAGCTGGGACATATACCACAAGCAGCGGGGTCATATTACACTATCAATTGGGTCATATACCACAAGCAACGGGGTCATATACCACAATCAGCGGGGTCATACACCACATGCAGCGGGGACATATACCACATGCTTCTGGGACATATACCACATGCAGCGGGGACATATACCACATGCAGCGGGGACATATACCAGCTGCTTGTACATCTCAGGCAGCAATACAATAGAGATTATTAACATTTTGTGTTTCCGTATCGTGAGTATTAAGTATGAGGTATAAAACTATTATTATATGGCCTGAATAATACATCTGTTTATTCCTCATATTTGACATTGACGTTATGGAACCATACGAATATCAAAATCTCTTTATCATAAAATCGATCTTTAAGTCGTAATCTCTCTCAATGAAGGAACTTTATTAACCGCGTATGAATCCAGTGCGTGGGTGAACCGCCCCATTTACCAAATAGTGCCAAATGATTTGCAGCCATGTTTGCCTACATAACCACCCATACTTAGAAAAAACCCATCTTAACTTATTTGGAACGTTAGTCAACAGTTTATTAAGCTAACATACATTGAATCCAAAGGTTAATAATCTCTATTGTATTGCTGCCTGAGATGTACAACGATGAACTGTTGTATATATGGTATATGTCTTTTCGTCATGTATTTCTAAGCGTTCCAACTTGTGAAGATTCGGGGTAGAATAGGTCTTCAGCAACCCATGAAAGTAATTCCTGCAAGGTGCTCTCATTAGCTAAGCCTTTTTTTATCAGATCGTGATAAAGACACATTCATAGATCCACTTAAATATATGGTTCCATGCATACAAAGTCAGCCACCTACATGTTTGTTAGTTTGTTTGTTTGTTGTTTAACGCCGCACTCAGCAACATTCCAGCTATTGGAAGGCGGTCTGTACATAATCGAGTCTGGACCAGACAATCTAGTGATTGATACCATAAGCATCGATGCACGCAATTGAGATACGATGACATGCATCAACCAAGTCAGCGAGCCTGACCACTCGATCCCGTTAGTCGCCACTTACGACAAGTATAGTCGCCTTTCACAGCTACCTGCAAGTATACGTGATCCTTCAAACATGGCATTTACCAGGACCTTGTCACACAGTGCAAAATAACACGTAATGCAACACGTTAAAAGTGGGCGCATCACCCCCCACCCCCACCCCTACCCCCTCCAACGTATCAAAAGTATCGCGTTCGGCATGTGTTTTGATGTCTAAATATGATGGATGAAAATTGTTTGGACGCAATGCATAAAGTTCGATAGTAGTGTGAATTCAAGCTAAAACATATTTGAAATGCGATATACGTATCATATATACTATATATGTATTATTTTTAAATGTCTTCACCTATTTCTCATTGCCTTTTTTTTCCGCAACACGAAACACGGAGTCAAATCAGAAAACTAGAAAACGAGTTTCTGAAATACAATATTCCAGAATAGAAAGGCCAGGGGGTAGGTACATTTGAAAAAATCGAATTTGCTTTAGTTTTCAGTGATTTACCGAAAACTGCTGACCGGGTCTGGGCGTGTGTGAAGCTAATGTTGTTTGTGTGTTGTTCAACGCCGCATTCAGCAATATTCTATCTATATGACGGCGGTTTGTAAGTAATTGAGCCTGGACCAGACAATCCGGTGATTGATATCGTGTCACGCAATTGGGATCGATGACATGCATCAACCAAGTCAGCGAGCCTGACCACCCGATTCCGTTAGTCGCCTCTTATGTCAAGCATAGACGAACTTTACAAGCATGGGTTGCTGACCCGAATGTTCAGGGTCTTGAAGCTGATGTTATCGGTTTGCATGGGTGACAGCCATTCGATTACATTTTTCATTTTATTCCTTTCTTTAGAAATACATTCAAGACAACGTGATTATATGTTAAGTTTATTTCAAGACAAAGCCAGGGCATATGATTTAATTATTTACAAAATTACCTTCATCATATTTCGTAATTTAAAAAAAATATGGAAACGTTCAGCTGAGCTTCCCTAATTCATCATACAACACCACCCATCTAAAAACACCTTTCACTAAAGCCCTATTAAAACACGTAGTTAAAGTTTGAATAATTGGACTGTAGACGCACTTTCAGTTTAATCGATAGCCAAAGACGTAAATTTCCCAGAAGCTATCCTCTTTCCACTGTGCTTGTTACGAGGTCTTGGCTAATATCGATTTTGCAGGGAAATGACTGCCATTATTCGTTGGGGTGATTACCAGAAAGCAGAGCCTGGTCGTGGGGAGACTTAAAACTTCAAGCTGTCTGTCTGCCGTTCGCAGGATTTGATGTATCTGCCAAAACCACAGCCCATATGCCAACTGTGGGAGATGCCCTCGGCTCTGTCGTGTTTTAGACGCTAATGTTAAAATGAGAGTCTCGGATCTGGCTTCTAATCTCGCAAGACTCTGCGCGGATCAATCTCCTGTCTCCGAAAGTATAGAATTTAGAAGAATTGAGAGAGAGAAAAAAAGATGAAAAAACTTGAAGGTTGACTGAAGATGGCTTGATGCCATTACTGTCGGCAGATTATTTCTGGTGTCCAGTTCCGTGTAATGTATAGGTACCCGACATGTCAGCTGAGAGTTCCATGTCGTATCCAAGACATGTTCTTCCTATCCCGTTACAGCTGGCAACAAAGGTTACTCTGACTGTGTCAATCCGCTTTGGTCATAATAGCTATTTGCCTGGGGGTAATGTCATGCTTTCCATAAATATGGAGGCGTTTCGCTGGCTTTATCACCTTGTTGTCGGATCGCCTGACGAATTTGACACGTAATCATGGGATATATTGGGAATCGAACACGTACAGGGCAGGTGAACCCAAGTGCTGTTCGGCTACCAAGAGTGAGTGAGTGAGTTGGGTTTGACGTCCCTGTTGACAGTATTTCAGTGATCACGGCATGCCAGCTTACTGTGGGAGGAAAGGCTGAAGTGATTCAGGTCTAAGACTTTTACCACTTTGGCGAAACCCACGAGTACGGGTGTGGTTCTGACAAACCAACAAACATGATCAGACTAGGCTGGGATTCGAACTCATGACCATACGATGTGCGGCGCCTCAGACGACTGTGCCACCCTTGGCCATAGTGACTGTCGACTTACTATTGACTGGTTCCACTGCTGGTACGAGTACCTAGATATGCTCTTTTAGATACATAAGATTCATAGACAGGCACCTAGTAAGACAGGAGTCGTGTCCACCTGTCGACTGCACTGAGTGCACTAAGACTGCACCCAGGCTGCACTAAGCACTTAGTGGAACCTGCAAGGATGAAGACCTCTGGTGATACAGCTACCGTTGGCATGATGCCGACATACGATGCCGAAACATATACGAATCATAACAGGGATGAAACTGGGATTCGAACCTACGACCAACAGATCCCAACCACAAAGAGAAGCATCTGGTACTGTAGGAACTATGAAAGTATACTTAACATTTACTGATCATACTTATGTAATGTAGACTGCCGGAGAAGAGAAAGTAAACAACTGCAAATTACGAAAGGTAGACAATACGTTACTACACTGAAAACACTCGCCGAAGCACTGCAAACTTTAGGTCCAAAACGCAGACTATGATACAAAGAAAATTAATGCATATGTGAATAAGAATTTCAGTTATTGTGAAGTCTATAATATTGGAATTTAGGATGGAAACACAATTGGTCTACCATTCTTCAGAAGGCTCATCTCGGACAAACTCTACGTGTTCCAGTGCCTATTGCATGTTCTTCCAGGACCTATTAGGACCAGCAGAGGATTTAGTGGGGCCGTGTTATGGAATTGTACTCACGCATGTACTGTCTTTGAACCCAAGCAAGAATATGCCCCTTTGATGAAACCAACGGACGTGGCGCTGGCAAATCAAGGATAAGAATCGAGGTGAGTGTGGGACTCGAACCAGGATCAGCGGATCCTGACACGCCTAAAGGAAACAACTCTTCATGGCGAATTGCGACCCTTAAGACGACTTGGTCACCCGTTCCCCGATGAAAGCTCATGCGATTAGTTTACCCTGTCAATGTATCAGTTTGCGTTCAGGTGTATTGGCAGCTCCCGAGGGAGTCTATATGCCACAAAATGTACATATTACTGGTTAAGATGTTTGCATTCACATTACCATCCTACCGGGTACCCATTCGCTGCTGGGTTTCGAGCATACCACTAAAACACGGGGATCAAGGTGAGCTAACGGTTTGGTGAAGGGTTAGTCGTGTTTAACTGCAATCATCTTTAAAGTCTTCTCCGTTGATGAGTTGGAGAGTCATACAGATATGCCGAGTCACATGTTATTAATAGGAAATGTCATTTCTCGAACAAAAGACGAATCGTGATGACAGCCTGACTCATCTCATTGTACGCCATAAACTATCTGAGGCCTGAAGAAACACCACCTTCAGCTGCTTCGTCTTCCTTCACTTTTTCCGATGTTCATTTTGCTCAAGTTGTAGTATGATATAAATTTCAAAACCCGAGGGAGAATATCCAATTTAACCCTTCACGTGGAACTGATTTCGAAATAGGTCAAATAATCCCAAAATTGGCACTCCAATAAATTCAGATTCCGAGCTTCATCATACTCGGAGCAACGAAACACTACATTCACTTGGCGAACTTTAATTTAAACAGATGACTTCATTTCAATACCAAACTTTCTTATTACCAAAGCATCTATAACGTCCTCTTGGAAGCTACAGCAATGAAATCAATTTTCTTTCAACCCGGGCGGAGGTGATGACTGTTTAACGTCACTGCCAAATTATTTCTGCTTTCAAGACAGTCTGTCTATTCTCAATGGAGCAATTAAAGGAAGGAGAGATTCACCAAAATGCATTTGCCCTGATCATCGCGTCTTCTTGGTGAGCACATGCTGCTTGCGAACACAACCTGCGTCTGTTATGAGCGGTCCAGGTTGAGGATTATATGATTGATCCGTTAAGACAATACTCCAGGGTGCTGTCTTGCGTTGGACAATATCTTCGGATTTTATGATAATCAGACATTTTTTTCATAATTTTCAATTCCGTTTTCATGTTCCAAGTTCTGTCTTTAAATCAGCTGAAAGGAATAATGTGTCCACGTCACTGTGTCGCCGAGTTGAAGAATATCCTGTTAGACTCATTTGGTGAGTGAATTGAAGAACATCCTGTAAACCTCATTGTTTCACGCCCCCCTGAACAAAAGGAAGGGGGTTGGGGGTGGCCCAGTCGTCTAAGGCGCCTCGATTCGCTGTGAAGAGTTGAATCCCTTTGGCATACCAGAAACCTATGATTGTGGGTTCGAATTCCGGTTCGCCCCGATTATGTTTCGAGGTTTGTCAGCATCATACCCGTACTCGTGGGTTTCACAGAAGTGGTAAACGTCTGAGACCTGCATCACTTTGGGGTTTCCTCCCACATGAAGCTGACACGCCGTAATATTACTGGAATACTGTTAAAGCAGCGTTAAACCCAACTCACTCACTCACTGAACAGAAGCTCCAGTCAAGGCGTCAGCTGAATGTAGGAAGGTATGCCAAGACACACAGAGGCAAACGTGCAGGCAGAGGTAAACGTGTCAACAGTGTGAACATGTTTGTTTGTTGTTTAACGCCGCATTCGGCATAATTCCAGGTATCTGACTACGGCCTGTAAATTATCGAGTCTGGACCAGACAAACCAGTCATTGGTATTTTCAGAAACGACTCACGATTGACACGCATCAAACAAGCCGCCAGTTCGTACCTCCCAATTCATTTATTCGCCTCGTTAGACAAGCAAAGGTTGCTGTTGGATTAGTTAACGTATGAGTAACTATGGTTCTGAAATCAAAGATGAGAATCAGGTCGAGTTTGGGATTCGAACCCATGATCAGTGAAACCTTGCACGGTTGTGTGTGTGTGTGTGTGTGTGTGTGTGTGTGTGTGTGTGTGTGTGTGTGTGTGTGTGTGTGTGTGTGCGTGTGTGCGCGCGCATGTGTGGCTGCTTGGACTCGTCTAGACAAATGCTGAGTTTATAGTGCTGGTCCAATGAGATACCATGCCACAGTTTAACACGAATACCCCACTCAGACACAGTATACTGCCTCGGAGCCGACCAGTCCTTGTTTTAGCCTCTTAATGCCGAATGCCAGGCAGGGTAACAACAAGTACCATATTTTAACGGCTATTGGCACAGACCACCAGGCCATCCTTCTCTTCAATCATTTTAGTTATTCCACAAGTATACATTTCTACTTCCCCCATCAGTTCTCATGACCATGATCATAATATTCTGAAAGGAAAGGGACACAACTCGTGCACATCGTGTTTTAGCGTACCACTAGAAATACTTCTCTGATTTGGTATACATCCAAAGGGGCTATTCCCTTAATTGACTATGTTATTGACTGAATTATTCACGTTCATAATTAGCAAACGCCTCTAAACATTTGTCAGAAAGACAACGTGATTACAGAATCTCAGGCAGGGTCCTTTCCGAATTACAGACAAGGCCTCATATCACACACAAGCTTGAACACACATAACACGCCTGCGGCGAGATGTGATTTTTTATGTCTCTTTTTGGACTCCTCTGAGGCTCATTATTCTTTAATAACAGGATGCCTTGAAAATAATTGAGTAATTATTATAAACACGACATGCGAATGCAGTACAATGTATACAGTGAATTGTGTTGCTTTATTACATGACATTGCAACACTATGCTGCAAGATAATCATGTGCATTGCGGCATTCAGAGAGTAATTGTTTTTAAGTGAGTGAGTGAGTGAATTGGGTTTAACGCCGCTTTTAAAAGTATTGCAGTTATATCACGGCGTGTCAGCTTAATGTGGGAGGAAAGCCCAAAGTGATGCAGGTCTCAGACGTTTACCACTTCGGTGAAACCCACGAGCACGGGTATGGTGCTGACAAACCTAGAAACATAATGGGGGCGAACCGGGATTCGAACCCACAATCATAGGTTTCTGGCGTGCCCAAGGGACGCAACTCTGCACAGCGAATCGCGGCGCCTTAAACGACTGGGCCACCCGTGCCCCCTAATTGTGTTTAAATAAAAGCTAGTTGAACGTCATCAGAACGAGTGAAATACATTACTTGGACATTACTTTGATAATTACTCGATTCTGATCAGTCAATTGATTGAAACAGCCGATTTGACGGTCGTTTAACCGCGGAAGCAAATATGTAAAGAAAATGCTTCTTTGTCATTATCGGTAGGCATGTTTAAATAAATGTATTTTTAATTACACGTCATAAGCTGCAGATATGCGGTTATCAAAATAGCCAAAGTGCTAGGTTCTAAATAAAAATAAGACGTGCCTATGCAGTCTACGGTGATATTTATCTCACAATTCAAAATTCAGTAGGTTTATCGCCTAAATATACAGGACTAGATAATGGAAACCTTGGTGTGATTGCACATTATAGAAACATCTAAATCGTGCGAATGTGGTCGTACCAGAGCGTCTGGGGCCTTCACTGCGGGCTCACTGATGTTGCAGTGGTGTGACCCTGTATGTACAACGGCGATGTTATGTAACGAGCTATCTACCTTCTCAAAGTACTGTAAAATTTCACATTTCACTTGGAACACGCGTGCACGGAGTCCGTATAAATTTTACTCCAACAAGCCAGGCGGGTTGGTAACTTGCACCCCTAAGTTGCATGTATTTGTACATGCTAGAGTAGATAATGATTATCAGCTTTCTTTGATTTCCATTATGCCTTTAACATTTATAGTTTCATGATATTAACAAAGGTAGCGCTTGATCTCAGGTGCGTGAATCACAAATCACTGTCTGATCCAGTGTTAGTGTTCTGATAGTCGGGCAGGTAGGAATATATTTCACCTATCCCAAAAGCAATATTCCCAGCAAAGGTCTAACAGGCAAGCAGTTCTTTCGGTCATTGTTCGTGCAACCGAGTCCTATGGTGTGGCATCTTCCTGAGGAGTTGACTGACGATAAAAGTCCAGTTTCCACCCTTGCCGAACTAGGCTGGTATTTCGATGTCCTGTTTTGGCTGGAATAACGAGTCAATGCTTAGCCAGCTGTGATACGTTATTTCTCAACAGTCCTGTTATCGTGTATTTGCAAATAAATAACACTTTTTCTGTGAAATGTCTTTTTTCTCTTTTGTGAATTGCTATTATTCGTTACCGTATTTCATGTCCAAAGCGGGAATACCATGTAGTGAATTTGGGGGACAGTTGCCTAAAAGTATCAATAAACGCTCAAGATGGTCCCTCTGATAAGTTGTCACCAAGTTACTATGTAACAATAATATGTGCTCCAAGTTAATACATGCAACAACATAAACTTGATAATAATACAGTTTAAGTCAATATCATAGTGATAAGTAAATTGTATTATTCCTTATCTCATTGAAATATGAGTGAGTGAGTTTTGTTTTACGCCGCTTTTAGTAATATTCCAGCAATATCACGGCGGGGGGCACCAGAAACGGGCTTCATACATTGTACCCATGTCGGGAATCGAACCCGGGTCTTCGGCGTGACGAGCGAACGCTTTAACCGCTAGGCTACCCAAACGCCCCCATTGAAATATGAGGTGAGGTGAAATTGGGTTTAACGTCGCGTCCAAGATTATTGCACTTATATAGCGACGTGCATGCACGTGTATGTGTGTGTGTGGCTGCTTGTACTAGTCCGGACTGATGCCGATTTATAGTGCTAGCTCACTGAGATACCATGCCGCAGTTTAACATGAATACCCCACTCAGACACAGTTTACTGACTCCGAGCCGACCAGTCCTTGTTTAGCCCCTTAATGCCGAGCGCCAGACAGGGTAACAACAAGTACAATCTTTTAACGTCTTTTTGTATGACGCGGCCCGGGATCGAACCCTGGACCTTCCGCTCTCCGGGCATAGGTATTCCCTACCCTCAATAAAATGATGTTGAAATGTGTCTGTGTGTCCCTGCTCCTCACTTTATCTCCTGGTTAAGCAGACACACGGGTATGTTCAGGCATCCGTGAAGTAGGTGGAATAATACCTACAGCGTCTCACTCATGATGTAGCTATATTATGAATGATTACATTCGTCGAAACATTTTCACTTTCGCACTGACCACTGGCTCTTTCCTACAAAATAATAGCAGCGTTAAACAAAACTCACTCAGTCACTCGTACAGAATAAACCACACACAAAAACCTACAGTTACTAAGATGTTTTGATTTGTTTGTTGTGTAACCCCGATTTCAGCAATATTCCAGTTATATTACGGCGGCCTGTAAATGGTCGAGTTTGGACCAGAAAAACCAGTGGTTGACAATATGAGCAAAGTGACGCCGTAGTACGGGGTACGGGGACACACAGTCAACTACGTCACTGAGCCTGACCACTCGACTAATCAAGTTTGCCGAGGAACAAGCTCCGACGTTCACAGAGTTTGGCCCTCACTCTACGAAGGTTCACACTCCATGAAGTCAATTCTTTATTTATGGCCTGACCTTTCGAGAGGTTGTCAATCAGTACGTAGCTGTAGGATTCGTTTGGATTCCTAGACAACCGAAGCCATCGCCTTATCAGCTGATGGAACAGACTTTGCTGTCTTCTTCGGGGGACACGTCAGATGTTTCCACTGCTTGGAATGTTGAGCAGCCTCTGACTGAGAGTGGTGAACCCAAGACTCGTCCTTGGTTACAAACAGCTCAACAAAATCACCTGGGTCTACTTCAAAAGGACGTTAACTCGCACGCGTGGTGATGAACCTGGAGCGTTTCTGATCAGAACCCCAGCGTGCTTCAACCTTTGTCATGCCCAGTTCATTTCCTGAGGGTCACCAACTGTATTGGCTATGTGATGTGTTCTGAGTCGTCCATGTATAATAATATCATGTATTTTATCAACATTTCCCTCTGTGCTGGTAGTGGAAGGTCTTCCTGATCCTGGATCATCTCCGAGTCTATCTCTTGAACTAGGGGGCACGGGTGGCCCAGTCGTCTAAGGCGCCGCGATTCGCTGTGCAGAATTGGACATGCCAGAAACCTATAATTGTGGGTTCGAATCCGGTTCGCCTCGATTATGTTTCTAGGTTTGTCAGCACCATACCCGTACTCGTGGATTTCACCGAAGTGGAAGACGTCCGAGACCTGCATCACTTCGGGCTTTCCTCCCACATTAAGCTGACACACCGTGATATAACTGAAATAATGTTAAAAGCGGCGTTAATCTCAAATCACTCACTCACTCTCTTGAACTCCGCTGGCCCCCTCTTAACAGCGCCAAAGGAAGGAGCATCATCCGCTAAAGTTGACACCATCTGATGGCTCTTGGGGATACCTGATGACGGCGCACTAGGCACAGTTGTCCATTTTCATGGACAGAGAATACTCAGTTACATATTTGCTGCTGCCTGGTTGTGTATTTGGTTCAAATGCAGAATGAAGTCCTGAACTAAATACATGCAAGCTGTACAGGGTGTCCTGTGCTCGGAACCTTTCAGCGGCCTCATATGTCTTCATCGCAACAGAGACCCGTGAAGATCCGGGGTAGAATAGGTCTTCAGGAACCCAGGCTGGCAATGAAAGGCAATGAAATGCTTGTCGTAAGAGGCGACTAACGGGATCGGGTGGTCAGGCTCGCTTACTTGGTGAATGCATGTCATCGTATCCCGGTTGCGTGGATCGATGGTCATGATATCAATCACTGGATTGTCTGGTCCAGACTCGATTATCTACAGACCGCTGTCATATAGGTGAAATATTGCTGAGTGCGGCTTTAAACAACAAACAAACAAACAAACATCGCAACCCGGGAACGTAACATGTCCCTGCAATGAAAGTTCATTACCGGTGAAAGAATTTATTTTTTATCTCTGGAAGTATGTAAACAGGCATTTGTAAACACAAGTAGGATGTGATAAAGGATGTGGGACGGAAAAACAATCCACACCAAATGGGTTAACCGTATGAGCTTGCGTAACGCTAATCGAAATAACATACAACGCACAGCGACAAGACACCTTTCACAACTATGATGACTGGTTCGGTAATTTCCAACACAAGATGAAAAGTACTACAATATTGTCATGACAACGAAACATTAGGAGTGAAACACGTTGCTTGTGGAATGACTAGTTAGTTTATATATGTAATGTAATATAATGTATCATATATATCCGAAAAGCATCCGTTCTGTGTGACATGGGCATAAACAACATCATGATGTTTTTTAACTGTTAATCACACTGTCAACATACTCAGATGTATGCTAGTTGGCATATGTCCATGTTTGACAAGTCTTGGTGACCCTTCGATAATGACGCTGAATATAGTTTTACAGTAGCATTTAACGTTAGATTTGACTGACTTCAAAAATACGCTTTACAATGCGAGTTTATAGATTATCTGTATTAATAATGGCATTACACTAAAATTGAACCACTTAACATTAGATTTTGTTTAATAATCATTTTTGAACAAAAGTACATTTACAGCATATGAAACGCTAGATTTCCTGATTATTTTGCATACTCAGCTCTGTGGATGTACGTAAAAGATTCATGGAACTTCGTAATACTATGAAAGTCAAGGTCAGCGGAACAATACCTCACCTGGTTTCATACGCAAACACAACATAAACCCACGTCCCTTTAAGTTGTGTATTGAGAACAAGCTCTGTCGATCCGAGCTGAGTGACAAGATTGTCCTTGTTTTGAGTGTTTTTAGCTTTAAACGTGGATCGTCTTCGTGTTTCACGTGGGTTTGTATCTACGGAAGCCTTTTAGGGCCATTTGTGCTTTTTTCTTTTTTTCTTATAATTTCAATATACGTAGTTGAAATTTCAAGATAATAAGTTGAAATAATAAGATTATTACTTGAAATTTCAATTTCAATTTCAATTAAGTATCTTGAAATTTCAACTTAGTATCTTGAAATCTGAAGATAACAAGTGGAAATTTTCAAGAAGATGCTGTGCTGAAATTGTTGAAATTGTTGAAATTTTAAGAAATTTCAAGAAACGTAATTTCAAGACATAACTGACCCAAGGGATCGGGTGGTCAGGCTCGCTGACTTGGTTGATGCATGTCACCGATCCCAATTGCGTGGATCGATGCTCATGATGTCAATCACTGGATTGTCTGGTCCAGACTCGATTATCTAGAGACCGCCGTCATAAAGCTGGAATATTGTTGAGTGTGGCGTTAAACAACAATCTAACAGAAGATATAACTTGAAATTTAAAGTCAGTATCAAGAAATTTCAAGAAAAATAACGAAAAAACAAATGGCCCTAAAAGGCTTCCGTAAGTATCACCTGTACGTAAACACCTGATCTAGATTTACGTGTCTATATATACCGAAATACCTGCACAACAACGTTATTGCCAGCACCTGCTGACGAACGGTCATTAATCTATATCATATGCGGTAAACAGTTTTCGTAACCGATTTATGCGTGCAGCACGATGTTCACGCATGACTCAATAAAACCACTCCAAAAAGTACATAGCGTGTATCACTATCACAAAGAACGATCAGCGAACAGGTGTGCGACGTATCGCATACACAACTTCTGCATTGAGGACACGTGAACTGGCAGCCAGCTGACACTCGGCAGACATCGTGGACCTACGCCATTACCCTATTCACCTTGGTTAACCACCGAGATGAGTCTGAACACAACTTGCGTTCCGACTGATTACATATACTCCCCCGAGAAAACGCGGACCTTAAGTCACGTGACACGTCTGCTGATGCAATCGGCGGGGCGAATTCGGTCATTGGAACAAAACAACCGTGACACGCTGTATTCTGATTGGTTTGAAACTAGGGCGAAGGCATCTACTGTATTCTCATGTGTTTGCAAACTACCAAATATTTGAGGTTTACCGACCTCGCCTGTGTTGAAGTGAGGTGTTCGTAAGTCCATACTCTAAACGCCAAAGTAAACATACATGCTAAACCGTTCCAGATGAATATTTATCTCTATGATGATGATGATGATGATGATGATAATAATAATAATAATAGGTAATTTATATTTTTACGGTGTTAAATAGTACTGACTCGCACTGTGTGGACATGTGTCATTTATTTCGGGCTCTTTGTCCTTTGACAGAACAAACTTGATTGATTGATTGATTGACTGATTGACTGATTGTTTGGTTGATTGATTGGTTAGACATGCAGTTGTAGTACCTAGATTCACTAGTAATATTGTTGATTAGGGGTGTAAAAGAGCATTCACTCACTCGCCTTCTTATGGGCCAATTGTTTAAAGGTAATGCTCTCTCATCTCGATTGTCTTTCTTTCAGAAACACTACGTGAGTGAGTATGGTTTTACGCCGCTTTCAGCAATATTCCGGCGGGGGACACCAGAAATGGGTTTCACACATTGTACCCCACCGCAAAGAAACACTACGAGATGAAAATAGCCCGTCTTTCCTTATGCAAATGAGAGAATGAAATGGCCGAAAGAGTGTTCAATATCAACCAGTATCAGTGTGTGGTTTTATGAGTAAGTGAGTGGGCTCCAACGCCGTCAAATGTGGGAGAAAAGCCCAAAGTGATGCAGGTCCATAAACGTTTGCCGCTTTGGTGAAACCCACGAACAAGGGTTTGGTGGAATTCGAACCATCGATCAATGCTTCCGGCATGTTAATAAGGGACGTAACTCTTAACAGCGGCGCCTAAAACGACCGGACCCCCATGTGTTTCACGCAATGCTGGAATAGAATGAAGATCTAATTTCTTTGCAATCTGCACACCTCCCCATACACACTAGTTCACAAACTGTTAGTTTAGTCTTATCCATACACGATGTGATGTTACACTTGTTCCGTAAGTACACAAGTACTCATCACTTGGTCATTTTCTAGCACAATCATTTTTACAAGCCATTCCCAAATTCGGTTAAAGACAAACATTTCTGGGTTGGTTGTTTGATTACGAAGCAAATTTGATGCTGGGCGGACAAACCTTGAAAAGATGGCCTGGCCCTTCACCACTGTTAAAGACAACCGAATCGAAGGGAGTGTTTGTTTCTTATCGCACTGCTTCCTGCTATTTGGAAGAACTTGTACGCATACTCTCGCTAATTTCGTAATGCTCACAGTATGTGATGGAAATCCAATTTCAGATGAGTTATACATAAAGTCTGCTCATCTGCTGCAGATTATTTCTTTGTACAAATGCAAATAAAAACTACAGTGACAAAACGTTAAGGCGACTCGCAAATGGAGCTGACACTGTGGCCTCATTCATCTTGGTTATGCCTTCATTCATCTTGGTTATCCATGTACGTTTATCGTCACGTATTCGCGGAACTCTGTCGCGAAGCGTGTGGCAACTAGATGGATATAAACATCATGTAGATGAGTGAGTTTTACTCAGCTTTCCGTAATAAAGAAACACCACAATTAGGCTTCACACACGTCATGGCCACAGGTGTGTTCTGCTGGTTATGTCATCGTGTCCATGACTGATCAACTCTCAGCTGTTGTTATGTCATCGTGCCGATGATAGATCAACTCTTAGCTTTTGTCTGTGATCGTGTCCATGACAGATCAACTCTCAGCTGTTGTCTGTTATGTCATCGTGTTCATGACAGATAAACTATCAGCTGTTGTTTTGTCATCGTACCGATGATAGATCAACTCTTAGCTTTTGTCTGTGATCGTGTCCATGACAGATCAACTCTCAGCTGTTGTCTGCTGGTTATTGTCGTCGTGTCCATGACAGATCCACTCTCAGCTGTTGTCTGTTATGTTATCGTGTCCATGACAGATCAACTCTCAGCTGTTGTCTGCTGGTTATTGTCATCATGTCCATGACAGATCAACTCTCAGCTGTTGTCTGCTGGTTATTGTCGTCGTGTCCATGACGGATCAACTCTCAGCTGTTGTCTGTTATGTTATCATGTCCATGACGGATCAACTCTCAGCTGTTGTCTGTTATGTTATCATGTCCATGACGGATCAACTCTCAGCTGTTGTCTGTTATGTTATCATGTCCATGACGGATCAACTCTCAGCTGTTGTCTGTTATGTTATCATGTCCATGACGGATCAACTCTCAGCTGTTGTCTGTTATGTTATCGTGTCCATGACAGATCAACTCTCAGCTGTTGTCTGCTGGTTATTGTCATCATGTCCATGACAGATCAACTCTCAGCTGTTGTCTGCTGGTTATTGTCGTCGTGTCCATGACGGATCAACTCTCAGCTGTTGTCTGTTATGTTATCATGTCCATGACGGATCAACTCTCAGCTGTTGTCTGTTATGTTATCGTGTCCATGACGGATCAACTCTCAGCTGTTGTCTGTTATGTTATCATGTCCATGACGGATCAACTCTCAGCTGTTGTCTGTTATGTTATCGTGTCCATGACGGATCAACTCTCAGCTGTTGTCTGTTATGTTATCATGTCCATGACGGATCAACTCTCAGCTGTTGTCTGTTATGTTATCGTGTCCATGACAGATCAACTCTCAGCTGTTGTCTGTTATGTTATCATGTCCATGACGGATCAACTCTCAGCTGTTGTCTGTTATGTTATCATGTCCATGACGGACGGATCAACTCTCAGCTGTTGTCTGTTATGTTATCGTGTCCATGACGGATCAACTCTCAGCTGTTGTCTGTTATGTTATCGTGTCCATGACGGACGGATCAACTCTCAGCTGTTGTCTGTTATGTTATCGTGTCCATGACGGATCAACTCTCAGCTGTTGTCTGTTATGTTATCGTGTCCATGACGGACGGATCACCTCTCAGCTGTTGTCTGTTATGTTATCGTGTCCATGACAGATCAACTCTCAGCTGTTGTCTGTTATGTTATCATGTCCATGACGGACGGATCAACTCTCAGCTGTTGTCTGTTATGTTATCGTGTCCATGACGGACGGATCAACTCTCAGCTGTTGTCTGTTATGTTATCGTGTCCATGACGGACGGATCAACTCTCAGCTGTTGTCTGTTTTGTTTTCATGTCCATGACAGATCAACTCTCAGCTGTTGTCTGTTATGTTATGATGTCCATGACGGATCACCTCTCAGCTGTTGTCTGTTTTGTTATCATGTCCATGACAGATCAACTCTCAGCTGTTGTCTGTTATGTTATCATGTCCATGACGGATCAACTCTCAGCTGTTGTCTGTTATGTTATCGTGTCCATGACGGACGGATCAACTCTCAGCTGTTGTCTGTTTTGTTATCATGTCCATGACAGACGGATCAACTCTCAGCTGTTGTCTGTTTTGTCATCATGTCCATGACGGATCAATTCTCAGCTGTTGTCTGCTGGTTATTGTCGTGTCCATGACGGATCAACTCTCAGCTGTTGTCTGTTTTGTTATCATGTCCATGACAGATCAACTCTCAGCTGTTGTCTGTTATGTTATCATGTCCATGACGGATCAACTCTCAGCTGTTGTCTGTTTTGTTATCATGTCCATGACAGATCAACTCTCAGCTGTTGTCTGTTATGTTATCATGTCCATGACAGATCAACTCTCAGCTGTTGTCTGTTATGTTATCATGTCCATGACGGATCAACTCTCAGCTGTTGTCTGTTTTGTTATCATGTCCATGACGGACGGATCAACTCTCAGCTGTTGTCTGTTATGTTATCATGTCCATGACAGATCAACTCTCAGCTGTTGTCTGTTATGTTATCATGTCCATGACGGATCAACTCTCAGCTGTTGTCTGTTATGTTATCGTGTCCATGACGGACGGATCAACTCTCAGCTGTTGTCTGTTATGTTATCATGTCCATGACAGATCAACTCTCAGCTGTTGTCTGCTGGTTATTGTCGTCGTGTCCATGACGGATCAACTCTCAGCTGTTGTCTGTTTTGTTATCATGTCCATGGCGGATCAACTCTCAGCTGTTGTCTGTTATGTTATCGTGTCCATGACAGATCAACTCTCAGCTGTTGTCTGTTATGTTATCATGTCCATGACGGATCAACTCTCAGCTGTTGTCTGCTGGTTATTGTCGTCGTGTCCATGACGGATCAACTCTCAGCTGTTGTCTGTTTTGTTATCATGTCCATGGCGGATCAACTCTCAGCTGTTGTCTGTTATGTTATCGTGTCCATGACAGATCAACTCTCAGCTGTTGTCTGTTATGTTATCATGTCCATGACGGATCAACTCTCAGCTGTTGTCTGTTATGTTACCATGTCCATGACGGATCAACTCTCAGCTGTTGTCTGTTATGTTATCATGTCCATGACGGATCAACTCTCAGCTGTTGTCTGTTATGTTACCATGTCCATGACGGATCAACTCTCAGCTGTTGTCTGTTATGTTATCATGTCCATGACGGATCAACTCTCAGCTGTTGTCTGCTGGTTATTGTCGTCGTGTCCATGACAGATCCACTCTCAGCTGTTGTCTGTTATGTTATGTCCATGACGGATCAACTCTCAGCTGTTGTCTGTTTTGTTATCATGTCCATGGCGGATCAACTCTCAGCTGTTGTCTGTTATGTTATCGTGTCCATGACGGACGGATCAACTCTCAGCTGTTGTCTGTTATGTTATGATGTCCATGGCGGATCAACTCTCAGCTGTTGTCTGTTTTGTTATCGTGTCCATGACAGATCAACTCTCAGCTGTTGTCTGTTATGTTATCGTGTCCATGACAGATCAACTCTCAGCTGTTGTCTGTTATGTTATCATGTCCATGACGGATCAACTCTCAGCTGTTGTCTGTTATGTTATCATGTCCATGACGGATCAACTCTCAGCTGTTGTCTGTTATGTTATCATGTCCATGACGGATCAACTCTCAGCTGTTGTCTGTTATGTTATCATGTCCATGACGGATCAACTCTCAGCTGTTGTCTGCTGGTTATTGTCGTCGTGTCCATGACAGATCAACTCTCAGCTGTTGTCTGTTATGTTATCATGTCCATGACGGATCAACTCTCAGCTGTTGTCTGTTTTGTTATCATGTCCATGGCGGATCAACTCTCAGCTGTTGTCTGTTATGTTATCGTGTCCATGACGGACGGATCAACTCTCAGCTGTTGTCTGTTTTGTTATCATGTCCATGACGGATCAACTCTCAGCTGTTGTCTGTTATGTTATCATGTCCATGACGGATCAACTCTCAGCTGTTGTCTGCTGGTTATTGTCGTCGTGTCCATGACGGATCAACTCTCAGCTGTTGTCTGCTGGTTATTGTCGTCGTGTCCATGACGGATCAACTCTCAGCTGTTGTCTGTTATGTTATCATGTCCATGACGGATCAACTCTCAGCTGTTGTCTGTTATGTTATCGTGTCCATGACGGATCAACTCTCAGCTGTTGTCTGTTATGTTATCGTGTCCATGACGGATCAACTTTCAGCTGTTGTCTGCTTGTTATTGACATCGTGTCCATGACAGATCAACTCTCAGCTGCTGTCTGTTGTTATGTTATCATGTCCATGACGGATCAACTTTCAGCTGTTGTCTGTTGTTTTGTTATCATGTCCATGACGGATCAACTTTCAGCTGTTGTCTGCTTGTTATTGACATCGTGTCCATGACAGATCAGCTCTCAGTTTTGATCTGCTGGTTATGTCTTCATGGAAGATCCGGTGTCAGCTCCGATATGTGTTTATTACGAACACGAGTTGAGAACAAATTAAACCACCAACACTTTTTGTCATGCAGTTCCATGTGTGTTGCGTGCTATAAGTGATAAAACGACTTAAGAAGGGATAGAATTCTATGAGATATAAGATATCAGCATCGCGCTACATGCGCCTCTCGACGTTCCAACTTTCAACAAAATTGCTGTGATCAGAGTGATTAGAATGTCAGTTACATTATCTTCTGTTCAACCCACGCTAGGGCTAATACCATATGCCATTCTATTTAAATATCTGCACTATTTCAAGAACAGGCAACAAACGTGTGACAATGATATCCCGAAACAAAAATGTATAGAAAGGCTCTTTAAAGCTGTTCTGGTCAAGCCTATATATGCATTCATCTAACTGTGAAATTTGCACAAAAAGTAGTTAAGATGTTCACAGACAACAGGGCATTTTGTACACCACACATAACTGATTTGCCTACATGAGCATATGTTTGCCAAAGAGACAACCGTCTCATGATAATTCATATGTAAAGTAACTTGTTACATACCAAAGGAGAAAACAAGGGACGACATGTTTCGTTGACACCGTAACTTACGCAATTTTACACTGTATCAGTTTGTCCAGCTGATAAACCAAAAGGGTCAGGAATTTTCTTCCTTTCTGTTTAAAGTCACTTTGTGGAGAGCTGTTATACAAATATCGACATGACAAAAGTAAAAGGGTGCATATACCTTTTTGATGACATGACAACTAGGGCCTAGTATTGAAATACACCGCATATGCACTAAGTCTTGACATATGACGTCATGCAAAGACACACATCCCTATCAAGAGTGGAGTAGTATATCAACACGTGGCAGCTGAATAGGGAGTGAGTGAGTGAGTTGGGTTTAACGCCGCTTTTAACAGTATTCCAGTTATATCGCGGCGTGTCAGCTTAATGTGGGAGGAAAGCCCGAAGTGATGCAGGTCTCGGACGTTTACCACTTCGGTGAAACCCACGAGCACGGGTATGGTGCTGACAAACCTAGAAACATAATGGGGGCGAACCGGGATTCGAACCCACAATCATAGGTTTCTGGCGTGCCCAAGGGACGCAACTCTGCATATCGAATCGCGGCGCCTTAGACGACTGGGCCACCCGTGCCCCCAGCTGAATAGGGAATGATAGCAACTCGCAACTTACACATTGGTAAGGATATACCGAATAAATAAATAAATACATTTGTTTGTTAGTTGTTCAAAGCCGCATTCAGCAATAGTCCAACTATATGACGGCGGTCTGTAACTAATCGAGTCTGGACCAGGCAATCCTGTGATTGACATCATGCGCATCGATCCACGCAATTGGGATACGATGACATGCATCAACTAAGTCAGCAAGCCTGACCACCCGGTCCCGTAAGTCACCGCCTACGACAAGCATAGTCGCCTTTTACAGCAAGCATGGGATGCTGAAGACCTATTCTACCCCGGATCTTCACGGGACAAATAATTTCAGTTCATGCTTACAGTTCATCACCCTGACTATGGGACACCGACGATAGGAAAATGCTGACAGACCGAGGATCATTATCAGGCCGCTAATACACCCAGCGGATCCTTGCAGCCAAGGGACGCATTATCATTATCCATTTATAGTGGACGGCAGACACGGACGTATCAAAATGTGCATTGCTATTCATGTTTCTGAGAAACGTAGTTGGGGCATATGCAACCACCTGCTGAAATATTCAACTCCTATCGTCCATTACAGGGCAGGGCATGCTATCTGTTAAACAACTCTTTCACAGTAGTGCTGTTGATAGAAACACCCCGTGTTCAACATCTTCCATGTGTTCTGCCTTGTCAGATAAGATAATTTAATGGACCAAGATAAGTGTACGACTGTTACAAGGGGGTTGCTGATTTTCATGCAATTTCCTGCTGTCAAACATGGGGATTTACATCAGGAGGGACATTGAGTGTAATACTAACGTTTACACGACTCTCCACCAGATTCACTGATTAGATAACGTGTGGATCCAGAGCCGGTGGGGGGCATTGACAATCCTCCCTTTTGAAAATTACACATGCACTTCTCAATGAATAATTCTTCTCCGAAGTCTATATCTTGCCAAACCTGCCCTATGTTAAGAGTTATAAACCTCTATTCATCCTATTGTTTTTACGGGGCCTTGTTGTCTAACCTCTCACCAAGGACTTTCTACAGAATATACTCTGCCCCGTGTATATTCTATAGTCACCAGGTCTTCAAGAGGGTCACAACTACGAAGGGGGTTTGACATGTTTTGCATGTCCTTTGGTTTTGATTTATCTTGCAATTGTACACAATCCACATAACACACATGGCAAGGTTACGGGAAATGTGCACACTGTCACTTTCATGACATGAGGTCTAATGGGAGACATTGCTATCAGAAGTGCACACTGTCCCTTTCATGACATGAGGTCCACTGAGAGACATTGCTATCAGAAGTGTTCATAAGAGAACTTGGGATGTTTCCTTTCCATATTGGACTAGTAAAAGCACCCAAGGTGGTTGTAAAATGGTTGAGGGTATAGCTTTGTGTGCCCCAAGCTGATTGCTTTGTGTATGGAGGAAAAGTCGATACGAGCATACTAGCAGCGGTTATCTTTGAAAATACACAAAATGTTACAACAAATAACTTTACTTCTTTACTATCGTGTTATATGTAAAAGAATAGGCTTCGTATTATTATCATCAAGCCCCAGGGCGGTCGGGTAGCCTAGTGGTTAAAGCGTTCGCTCGTCACGCTGAAAACCCGGGTTCGATTCCCGACATGGGTACAATGTGTGAAGCCCATTTCTGGTGTCCCCCGCCGTGATATTGCTGGAATATTGCTAAAAGCGGCGTAAAACCATACTCACTCACTCATCAAGCCCCAATGCTTTTAATCGGGTATTAAATAATATGCAGTTATGACATTTCAATGAGTCGTTTTTTATCTCTCACCAAGTTCTAGAACTACAGCTTTAGAAATATGGCAGTTCAGGAAATTCAATTATTTTTTTTCCAGATATTTATCACTTCCTACAAGCCTTGCCTTAGCAGTCTTATTTCAAGGTCAAATTTATTATATGTGTGTGTGTGTGTGTGTGTGTGATTGTGTGTGTGTGTGTGTGTGATTGTGTGTGTGTGTGTGTGTGTGTGTGTGTGTGTGTGTGTCGATAGTGTAAGGGGGATAACTCTTCTTAGGATTTTGAAGAACTAAAGCCAGCAAAGCAGGCCTAAAATGAACTAAAATGAATGTTATCAAAACGAGTCCAAGCTACATGGGTCACAGGGGTGGACTGGGGTCATGTCCATCAAAACGAGTAGCGCTAAGTTAATGGAACCAGTTCAGCTTGGGGCCTATTTTAACCTACAAAAACGCATGGTCAAAATAACAAGAACACAATTCAGTGTCACCTTTGACGATCACAGTAAAGCATTGGATGGATTCTATTATTGCCTACAATGTTAATAAACAAATTTATGCACTAGTTGTTTCTCAATGCCTATCTTCAACCTTAAAATAAGTGGCAGTAATACACCAAACGGCTGTTGTGTGATATTTGTTTAATTATTCACGTGACATTTTCAGTCATAACAGAGTCAGTCATTAAGATTTGGTTGGTTGGTTGGTTTGTTGTTTAACGCCGCACTCAGCAATATTCCAGCTATATGACGTCGGTCTGTAAATAATCGAGTCTGGACCAGACAATCCAGTGATTGATATCATGACCATCGATCCACGCAATTGGGATCAATGACATGCATCAACCAAGTCAGCGAGCCTGACCACCCGATCCCGTTAGTCGCCTTTTGCGACAAGCATAGTCGCCTTTTACGGCAAGCATGTGTTGCTGAAGACCTATACTACCCCGGAATCTCAGTCATAAAGAGAACTAGTCCAATTGACTCCATGTCTGGCAACAGTCAGAAACTCAAGGGGGTCTTCATTCCTGCACGGAACTGGTCTTGGAGCCTCTGGTCAGTCTCACTGTACGTCCTCTTGCGGGGTGGAGCGGAACCACGGATCATCTGGCCAAACCTCTTTCTGTTTCTCCCAGCTCTGCAGCACCTTGACAAGAGCAAATACGTCAGGATGTGCCATTGCCATTAGACTAACGCTTCGTCTCTGAAAAAATAATATATAAGTTTGAAAGAAACAACTACACTTGAATTGAAAAGAAGCCCAGTGAGATGGGAGATCACTGTGGAAAATCTAGACTTGCTTCATTTAGTGCTGCACGTTACAGTAAGGGACGGGCGGAAGGGAAAATGGCATGGTTCGAGGACAGTTAGACTACCTCGCTATCACCTTGTTCAAATGAGATCGAGCCTCTACCTGTGGCCATCTAAAAAGACTTATTGACCACTTCTCTGTGACGCGAAGTATTTGACTTTGTGGAATCGCCATAGGTTGACTTAAACAATCCATATCAGGCATTTTATAAAGGTATACATTTCACTCTTCACTTTGGGTTAACCAAATAAAACAACATTCTCACCATAATTATGGTCAAACCAGTTCCTGAATTATCATGAAAACACTGGAGATGCAACAGCAGAAGCTAACAGGATGGTCAGTAATCTCAAACAGTGTCGCATCAGTGAACTCTCAACGCGTGGAGCCACCCACCTGTGTTCAGGGCAAGGTAACAGTGAGTGAGTATGGTTTTACGCCGCTTTTAGCAATATTCCAGCAATATCACGGCGGGGGACACCAGAAATGGGCTTCACACAATGTACCCATGTCGGGAATCGAACCCGGGTCTTCGGCGTGGTGTTCAGGGCAGAGTAACAGCCACAGCACTAAAACAACTTACTCTGTTGCTATTCTCTGCAGTCATTTGTCACTGTGGGCTTTATTATACCTAACCAAGCATATGGGAACAGTCCGCCAAAAAACTGACATACTTTGAGGGATAGCATATCATTTGAAATCATTTCTGACGTAAAAGTTCAGCCCATATGTATACCTATACATGCAAAAATGATTAGTAGATATATTACATGCATTTTGAATGGAACAATGTGGAATCAAATATTTTCTATTGACAAATACATATACATCTTACTAGGAACTAATCGAGAATGTTCTGACCTGTTAACACACAAATTAAATGCAATGCTGTCGGGTAATCTTGATTACCGCCAATAGACAGCATAACGGCTGGATGTCCTCCAATAGTTTTCAACTAATTATAATGTTCAACCTCCAATAGTACAGTTGGTTGGTTGGTTTGTTGTTCAACGCCGCACTCAGCAATATTCCAGCTATATGACGGCGGTCTGTAAATAATCGAGTCTCGACCAGACAATCCAGTGATTAATATCATGCGCATCGATCCACGCAATTGGGACCGATGACATGCATCAACCAAGTCAGCAAGCCTGACCACCCGATCTCGTTAGTCCCCTTTTGCGACAAGCATAGTCACCTTTTACGGCAAGAATGGGTTGCTGAAGACCTATTCTATCCCGGATCTTCACGGGCATCCAATAGTACAGGAACGCATGCAGTTAAATCATCGTAAAATAGCCAAAACGCAACGCATTCATTTTCAAATGAGTGAAATGATAATACAAAACTTTAGAATTGTTTACTGTAAAATAAAACAAACAACAAATAATTAAGCAGTTTATTCAAGAAGGAAAAGGACAACTGTTCCATCAGGCAGATGAACTTCCGAATCCTTCTCCGATGCCGATGTTGACGTTGATTGGGCAGCCATGTCTACCATTCCACCTTTTGAGTCTCCCGTTGAAGCAGGTACTGTTGCCTTCGATTCTAGATGAAACTTTTGGTAAATGCAGTGGCACATTTCAAGGACTTGCCACGGATAACACTGCTCACGCGGTCCTCCATCTCAGCAGATGTTCTCGCAAATAAAGTGTAAACAAGAAAATTTTCAATATTCTTTTTCTGCATTTTTCACATTGATATATTGCCTATCAAATACAAAAAAACTGTACATACTTTTGCAGGACATCTTTTAAAACGTAGTTATTGGCGCTACTCAGACACTGAAATAGGAAACAGTGCATTAAACCGAATATACTGTTCTCATCTACAGGGACACAGCAACCAATATAGCAGGTGCGCCAGGAACACTTCACCGTCAATCATGGCTCTCCATTAGAGCATATGTGGTGACCATATGACATACAAACGGCAAATAAACAATTTGGAACAACAACATCGTCACGCTATAAATTAAATTAATATATTTCACAACTAAATAATTATGCTGCATACAACAATACAATTTGAACTGATATCAATTACATTTTTTTCGAAATAAAAAACAAGAAAATATTTTTTGCTTTCAAATTAATAATGCTTCGATCAGTTCATATTATATATCTACCTTGTACCTACAAATAGCTGTGGTCAGTTCGTTCTGCTATTAACTGTTCGTCAAGGCCGGACTTTCATAATCCTGGTTGCCGCCGTCGTTTGAGTCTGTCGCCCAGGCCTAAAGGAATAAATGAAGAAATGAACTCGAGTCTATAATGATTTAGCAAGTTCAGATGGCCTTAGCTCTGAAATTAAGTATTGGCCTGGTCTCCGTTTATTTTTTGTATATTATATATATTTATTTCTGTGACTAAACATTCGTCTACCGTAGCCCGCAACAATTGGTAACTGAAGAAACTTTGAAAAAAATCATCACCTTTCTTATAGAGCTCAGATACAGATAATCTCAGAGACTGTTTTCCTACAGCAGTCTCAGCACACCGTCGTGTACTGGAGGGGCACAGTTAGAATGGCTTGTATTTGCTTACCTTTCCTTTGCCTGAAGAAAATTACGTAATATATATTAAGTATCAGTATTTTGCAGGAAATATGGAAATAAAACTGAGTTTTTCAGAAATATAACTATGTTAATAATAACTCAGTTTATTACACATTGGCTTCAAATAACCGAGTTCACAATAACCGTATGTGCAGTGGTGCAAATATCACTTCCGGCGCCCCATTGTATTGTGTACGTCATCCGGACGGCATTGTTAACGTCATTTGAATCTTATTGTGACGTAAGGTCGGAATGACGTCTCACACAAAATGACGTCATATCTAAAGACGGGAGCTCAAAGGATGAAGAAATAGTGGGTAATAAGGACATTATTACACCCCGATGTGTACCACACTGATTTTGCGAAACTCACGTAAGATTTCATGTATTACACTCGCCATCGGTCGGGAATTACAAGAATTCTGCCATCCGTTTCCTAAAATCAATATGACACACACAAATGTCATGCTCGTATAATAAGCTCTATATCGCATATGTACAGTATCAACCATTGCATTGCCTATAATTATCAAATGTCATAAACTGATTTATATAATTCAATATCAAGGCAGATACATACGAATGACTGAGCGCCAGGCACATCGACAGATACAGGCATTAGTGGGTTGGGTTTAACACTGCTTTGAACACTATTCCAGTAATATCACAGCCTGTCAGCTTAATGTGGTAGGAAAGCCCGAAGTGGTGCAGGTCTAAGAGGTTTATTACTTTGATACTTCGATTGCTTTACACAGGTATGGTGCTGACAAACCTATAAAACACAATTGGGGCGAACCAGGATTCGAACCCACAGTCATAGGTTACTTGTGTGTAACGTAACTTTGCTCAGCGAATTGCGGCGCCTTTGACGACTGGGCCTCTGGTGCTCCGATAGATACAAAGACGGACAGATAGACAGACAGCTTACCTCTAGAGAGCATTTTTCGAATTTCTTAATTTAAAGATTCAACTCTTTGTGATGCCTCAAGAAGTTCTGAATCACTTCCACAAAAATCAACGTTCAACAGATCGCTCTTAGTTAAATACAAGATCGGATAATATGCTTCTTCAAAAGGAACATTATCACAAAAAGTTTCACCTTATCGTTCGAATGTTTCGCTCACAATGACAAATGCACGTGAATCTCCGGCACTTTCAAACAGATGAAACTCCAACAGTTTAGTCCGAACATAGTTGTGTTTGCGCGCTCAGTTCCGATCTTTTCCGTGTTTAAATAACCAACCTCCAAGAGTCAACCCCGCAATTAACAGCGACTTTGTTTTAAGTTGGATATGGTCCTAAAAGTCAGGATAAGTTTTGCATGTGCAGCTTGTGCGTCTCGTCCTGGCCCAAACGGCCTCGGACGAACCCCACGCGCAAAACCAATCGTGACTTTTCAGACCATATCCTACATATCATGAGCATGTATTAATGGATGACTCTCAAATAGTGATGACACGAGGTGTTCGCAAAAAGGTGAGCGAATCCTGCCCCACCTGCAACGGAATATGTAGATAGTGCGTGAAGCACCCTAAAAATACCTGTATAACAATGTCTAGTTTGACCTGTTTCCACATGCAGACAGTTGGGGATGAAGTGCCCCAAAATAGACAGAATGGCCCACTCTTGAACACCTTAATGATGTCCCACTGAAGCTGAATAGCTGACAGAGCAATAACATTTTAGGAGCGCTCCTCTCTTTGAAATATCAGGACCAACTCTAATCCCAGCATTGTGTAATATCTTGGCAAGGACGAATAGAAAGATAAACTCTTAAATAGCCACAAAATCTCATTCTGTGATTGCTGACATGTTGGAAGTACATATCTTTTAGAGAGGCCCATTGAGGCCCCAATTTGAATGACAATACAAAAGCTATCTCAGAGCTGTTGATGTCCTGTTAACATTATATTTAACTTTAACTTTATTTTACTAAAATTGAGATGAAAAGAAACGTTCTAGTCTTGAATTGGTTTTTGGTAGGGGGTGTTTTCAGGAGTGCTTTGTCTTGAATTGATTGATTGATTGATTGATTGATTGATTGATCGATCCAATACAAAAATACAAAAACTCTGACATTCATACAACCTACAACTAAAAGAACAAACAACACCAAGTGTAGATATAAATATATTTATTGATGCTGAAAAGCCAGAAGGGGTTATTTACAGACAGAAGCCCACTTACTCTGCAACAGGTGAAAGACAGTCATGACTATGTACACACAACAAAACTCACAGCTTGTGTTGCCAGTTACAATTTTAACACATCAGGTAAAATCAAAGCATATATTGTTAAGAAGATGAGGACAGGGAAGAAGCTGTGACGCCAGCTGCTGATGAACTACGAGAGGTGTCATCACATCTCAACACTCAGTGGAACCTCACTGAATTAAACTCGGGTGTGTCAAAGATCAGCTGTAGATGGATGAGTACTATATATAATATCATGTATTTATTATTGCGCATTTCACAGGTGCACAAACAGAAAATAAAAGAAGTCAATTCAATATTTTGTGAATGATGTTAAAAGTCATATTTGATATATATATACATATATGTATGTACTTTTGAAAATGCATGGTTACTTTATGGCCAAATTAATAACAAGAAAATAAAGAAATTAAAACATTTCTTGAAATTTGCTCAATGTCAATTGATATACAGATAACACCAACTTTGTTCTGAATCCAGGATATCACATAAGTGTTAGCTGACCAACAATAGGATAAAATATGTCAGTACGTAATAAATAAATAATAGGCATCCAGTCCATGGACCTCCTATTTCCTTGAATAAAATATCCCCACAATACCATAGCAGGACAAAGGGCTTAAAAGCTATAAAAGAAATAACAGAGTGAAATGATTCTCAATAAAGATGTTATCAGTTTTCCCAAGGCAACAGTGATACAAAGACTATCTCAGCTTCTATGAAACAATGGGGTTAACAAACCGTTTCTGTACATCTTTATGAAGCACCAGTCTCTTGCGAACACTTTCCCTTAAGACATCAACAGACAAATTGTCCATATAGTTGAAGATCAGTTAGTTATTAAATGAAATAAAAGAAGCACATTTTTACGAAAAATATATAACAAAACTGTGACCAAAACAAATGTTTTTTTGTGAAATCTTAAGTGCTTCTATGGTTACTCATACTTCCAGTATGAACTATTGAATCTAACTTTTTATAACAGGACATGCTTTGTGTATGTTTCTAGCAGTATATAAAGAGAATTGATTGTACTGATCGACAAAACAAGGAACTGAGTGACACATTATAATTTTGATTTCTTTTGGACACTTCTTTCCAACATTTAAATCTATTTGGAATTTGGCAGATACAAGAAAAGATTTCCTATCCAGGCTATGAGTATGTACCTGTAAACTGTGCATTATGGTAAAATCACATTTGTTTTAGAGTGCATATGGCAGTGTTAATGGGGAGTATTAATGGCACCATTCTTACATATCCCTGTGAACAAAATTTACAAATGATCTTGAAGAAAGTATTCAATACATCTAGTTTTATTATCGATAACTGTACCATCAATACTGACAAACTCACTGCCACACAAATCTATGGCAGCTATTCATATACCACTGGCCCCAAGTTGATGACAAATGTGCCTGTTCTGATGCCATTTCTTTGAAGCAGAGTCAGTATGAGAAATATCAACTAGGATCCATGACCGCTACTCCCATGGTTAGGGACTGGTCATGTAGTAAAGGGAGGCCATGAAAAAATCTTACATAAAATATTGGAGGTGTCAGCAAAATTGGATACAGTCCAAAGACCAATCCCACCGACGTTTACTCCAATATCTGAAAAACTATCGGACCTACTCCAGTCAAAGTTGGTATGAGATTATTAAACAGTCATACATAACTGGATATTACATTTAAAGACAATCGGTGCATGAATAAAAAATCTGTCTATTTAGCTATCACTATATTTCATCAACAACCAGACCTGTTCGTCACGGGTGGAACGAGCATTCATTGAAACAGCCATCGGCATTATGCTACCCCTGCGTCACAGGGCCATATGACACAGTTGAACCAATCAACTCAACTCGGAAGGGAGCACGGGAATCACGCACGCACGAATATGGTGTAAGCGTTGGGCATCTCAACGTGCGTGATTCCCGTGCACCCTTCTGAGTTGAGTTGATTGGTTCAACTGTGTCATATGGCCCTGTGACGCAGGGGTAGCATAATGACGATGGCTGTTTCAATGAATGCTCGCTCCACCCGTGACGAACAGGTCTGGTTGTTGATGAAATATAGTGATAGCTAAATAGACAGATTTTTTATTCATGCACCGATTGTCTTTAAATGTAATATCCAGTTATGTATGACTGTTTAATAATCTCATACCAACTTTGACTGGAGTAGGTTCGATAGTTTTTCAGATATTGGAGTAAACGTCAGTACCTTAAATTACCTTCCAGACTATAGTTGACGTACAAAATATTCCATACAGCAGTTGTTGGCAAAGAACAAACCAACATCACAATGCCCGGTTACTTCATCACATTAAAGAATGGTTTGCCTACAGACAATGAAAGCTGTGTTAAAGTTACTGGTTTTGAACAAACATAAATACCATGTCACTGGTTTGAAAATTAAAAGTTCAATCATAATCTTTGGAGTACTTATGCTTAAGGACTCAAAAGAAGCACCTCTGGGCTAGAACTCACAGGCAGTGATTTCACATGCAGAAAATACAGACACCTGTTCAGGATACCCACACACAAAGCATGATCGGTACGAAGTAGCTGGTCAACTAGACAACAAAACGAGGAAGCTCAATGGGTTTCTGCACTACACCACAAACATCATCCTCTGTAAGGCAGGGTCTGTTCTCTACATGCCTATATTCCCTGAAGGTTTCCCAGTCATTCCCCTGTAATAATGACACTTGCATACAACCTTAAATGACGAGGGTGAAGATATAGCACTGACTGACACTAAAACTATGCTTGGGTCGGAGGACAGGTGAAGACACTCCTGTGTGAAGGCCATGTGGATCAGGTCAAGGTGGGGTAAAGGCGTAGTCCTCGGAGTCAGCTGGACTTGCCCCGAAGCTAGACTTGCGGAGTCTCCAGCGCAAACACTTGGGGCAGGGCAGGTTCTCCGTCATACAGGTCTTGTGGTACACTGCTTTGCACAACATACACTGAAACACAAAATTTGACCTTTGATACAAGTTTCCTATATAAATGTGTTCATGAATCATAAGTTCAAATCATAGATTTTGTGGCAAACTGGAGTCTTGGGATTGAACAAAAAGAAGAAAGCTATCTGGCTTTCTGGCACCAAAACATTTGATAACTGTTCTGGATGAATTGTATATCATTTATGGAGAAAGTCTTAAAGGACAAGGAAAGTCAACATAGCAACTTTGCAGATTTTGATACTTTAGGGCATACCGAATCCCAAAAACTGACCAAAATTGAATTTGAAAAATGGAAATAGCTTAAAACAAGATGAAAAACGACATGCGAAATCATCCCCCAAACGAAAATTTCGCCACTGAGGGGATTCCCCTTTCTGGGGCTAAAACATGTTCATAGTGTTTGACGCGCAGCGAAATTTCAACACTCATGACAGTTGGGCTGATGCCCAGTCTGCCTGCTTCTGCCTCAGATTTTTCATCCATTTGATTACTGTGTCCATCCATAACTTATGTCACCTCAGTAACAACACTGAAGATGCCTCCACTTGTTAACTCTGCGGATTAATGCCTGACAGCCATCTGTTGTGTGGAATAGGGTCAAGGGCAGCTCGTGTTTTATTACACAATCAGGAAGTTAGTAATGAAACAATAGTTACCAATTGTTAAATACTTTAATTATTCACAAAGCCATGGTCAAGGGTAGTTTCACACATTCAACAATGTACGCAATGCTGTTATTTCTGTTGGATTAGTAGAAATATCCGGAACTGTTCATGTATAACAGCTAAGAATCACAAGACAGATAAATGCAGCAAACATATCAGCCAATGAAAACAGCTGTCAATGCTGTATCGGTAGCTTTAAGCCACCCCCACAAATAGGTTTCTATTGGAAGCCGATTACGGAGTGTGTGATTTCAGCTCTTTGTCAGGCCATGGACAGTACTACTTACAAGGGGTCGTGGGGTAGCCTAGTGGTAAAAGCGTTTGCTTGTCAAAATGAAGGCCTGGGTTCAATTCCCCACATGGGTACAATGTATGAAGCCTATTTCTGGTGTCCCCTGCCGATATTGCTGGAATATTGCTAAAAGCGGCGTAAAATCCAACTCACTCACTTGTGACTTAGTAAATGTATCTAGATTTCCACCAGTCTCAGCATTTTAACTGTTTCACCACCAGACATGGTCACAATGACTGCATCAGTCAAAGATATAACTGGAAGAATACTAAACCTTGTTTAAATGAACCTGTGACATAAATAATCTGTGACATTCATTTCTGTAGTCACCCTTCATGTAATGCTGGAATGTTGATAAAAACGTTAAACCAAACTTACTCACACCGGTGATATTCACACTTCATCATAAACTTGTCATGTTATTTTGTATTTTTTTCACAAGATGAAAATTTAATGCTGGCAAGAGATAACGGGGCAAAAAATAATTTTTATTTTAAAAAAACCCTTAAGTGTCATCATATATACTGATCATTATAGACAACTCTGTAATAACATGATCTGGGCATTTATGAGTACTTTGTTTGTTTGTTTGTTGCTCAACGCCACACTCAGCAATATTCCAGCTATGTGACGGCAGTCTGTAAATAATCGAGTCTGGACCAATCCAGTGATTGATATCATGAGCATGGATCTGCATAATGAGCTTTATGAAGCCATCTTAGATCTAGGCCTGCCATACGTCGACATAGATTCCAAACAATAAGTAAGTACATTTAAATCCATCTGTTGCTTAATCATCATAATTTCTTCATCAAGATCAAGGTGAAGAAGACATTTCTGATCCCAGCCACCTTTTGCTGAGTTAATTGCCCACTGTCCACTTACTGGTGAGCAGATGGCCTGATTACATCCAGCTGTTGTGGTCATTCCACACAAACAGGGAGATCCTGAGCCACTGTACAACCACAACACAAACAACCTGGACAAGGTAAGCCCTGTTTTCTACACTTACAACACTGCATAAAAGCACATGGCTTGAAAGTGAACAATTTGGCATCCTTCTAACACAGCATCATTTTCAAATTATTATTTTTTTCAGATTTGGGGACTTAATTTTTAAATGCTTGAAATGAAAGTCAATTTACAAAAAAGCAGGCATTCGAAAAAGAATAATACTAAAAACATTACAATTTATTTGTTTTTCTTGTATGTTTAAGAATACTCAACTAAATGTAGGTCAGTCTCACCCACAATACAGAAGGGACACTTGTCATGCAAATGATTTACTATATGACACAACATTATCTCAAATTGACCAAAGAAAGCAAGAAATGCTGATTCCTTCATTCACACAAAAGCCTGTTCATTCCGATTCTCAAGATGGAGTTCACTGTGGCTGTATAGTTGTGAACTTCTACAGCAATGCAATTCTACTTTATACAGGTATGCATGTCTTTTTAGATACTGCTTGAGGATGCTGAGACACTTCGTCCCCACGCTCGGGATCCTTGTGGCGACATGCTTGACAACAAACTTCCTAATGTACAGGACAGGTTTGTTCCAAGATAAAAATACAGATATCAAACATACCATTCAGGATTCAGCAGCAGGAGTACACCCAAGGACTCTTTCAAAGCAAGTAGCATATAATCCAGTAGCCACATTAAAGCCATTTTTTCAGAATGATGGACAATCTCAACCCCAACATGAATCTCAACAAAACCTTGATGGAATTGTATCAGACAAAACTGGGAAGCATTCTACCGACAGGTCTGACTTGACTGCATCTACCAACAAGCCTGACCTATTTCCACAGGACCAAACATCAAACTTAGTGTCACCCAACCAAACGGTTGACACTGAACAACACACCAAACGGGCATCATTTCCTGATCTCTCTCCTCAAGAACCAAACTTGACCTCTGATTCACAATCACAGAAAAAGTCTGAAAACAATAATTTCCACCACAGGAATGATTCCTTACCAATTATTCCAAAGGGAGATGATGTTCATGGTATTGACACATGCAGTACAACTACTATCAAACATATAGGATTTTACGACTTGACTGTATGGTTGAAGGATTACCCTGGTCAAGAGATGTTTCAGGGATGTGAGTACTCATGTTGCAGCATAAACACAACTGTGGCCTTCAAGAAGAACATCGAACACCTTGATGCCCTCTTTTTCAATCCTTACCTCCTCAGGGCCGACAAACCTCCAATAAGGCCAAAACAAGATCAAATTTGGATCTTCCTAAGCATAGAACCACCACCCTACACCTCCAGGTCAGCATGGACAAGAGACAGCTGGAAGGGTCTGTTCAACTGGACGATGACTTACAGACATGACTCAGACATTGTCCTGCCTTACATCACCATTGAGAAGGACATGGAACCACACAGGAAACAATATGATTCAATTCTGGCTAAGAAAACAAAGACGGCTATGTGGACTGTGTCTCACTGTAATGCAGTTTCTCGGAGAGACGAGTACATCCGCATGTTGAACAAGACATACAGTGTGGATATATTTGGCAAGTGTGGAACTCTACGCTGCCAGGATTGCGAGGCCATGTATGAAAGGTACAAATTTTTAATTGCTTTTGAGAATTCCTTTTGTCTTGATTACATCTCTGAGAAGACAGGCAGTGGTCTGATGCATGATATTGTGCCCGTAGTGCGTGGAGCTGGCAATCATAGTCAACTCTTTCCTCCAGGAACCTACATCGATGCAGCAGAGTTCAACTCAGTGGAAGAACTTGGGGACCATCTGAATTACCTTGAGTCTAATGACACTGCCTACCTGCAATATCTGAAGAACAAGGAAGGGTACACGTTTCATCGTTTCTCCATAAAGACGAAGAAAGCATCCTACTGTCAACTGTGCAAGAAGCTGCACAACTTGGACAAGTATGGAAACATGATCCCAGATATGGCTACCTGGCTGGACAAATGTGACAAAGACATTGTGATATCGGAACACAAAATGGCCAAGATGGATGATGATCATGATGATAAACAAGATGACACAAAGCATTGACTAAAAACAAACTGAATCCAGAACAGTTTCAGGTCATGGGCTTTTACCAGTATGCTAAGATGCAAGGATAAAAACAGAAATATGAGGCACTGCAGCTCACCAGATTTATTTATATTGTTGCAAAATTATTTTATATCAAACTATAAATATATGTGGCTCCAAAAAGAACACTCATGGAAGCTCACTTCTGGTTTAAAACAACACTTTGTGGATCAAATCCACATAAAGTCCCGGCTTTCAGAGAAAATGAAATGCTGTAGACTCAAGGACATTGGCCATTCACCATGTGGTATGCTTGAGGGACATACAATTTGATGTTATATATTACTGTCTTTCCATTTAATAAATTGTTTAACAATGACAAACATTTACAAATGGAAAAAGAACAGATGTCTATCAGACTTTTGAAACCTAAGCTTAATTCAAAAGTATAAATTTCAAAATGTCCGCATGTGCAGATGTAGCTCAATGTGATTTATGCACCCACAACAAAATGTATTTATGCCTCCGACTATAAAACTTACTATGATGTCATAGGCTTTATGTTAAAAACATCAGGTTGGCGTCGAATATGACTATGTTTTACTTCTCCCTCTATTGTCACTGTTACATCATAGGCACTATGACACCACAAATACTACTGTTGTGCGTCGCCTATGACTACAATGGACATTAACTTTTCATTACACCTGTCAGAAGAGCTGTTGAAAGTTGAAAGATCTTGTGTGCATATAGGAGTTTTGACAAGCACGAATATCTGGATATGTATATTAATCAGTCGTAATCATTGTTCATAAAAGATGAAAAAGGAAAACTCAAAATGTTCAACAATGAGTATTAAATGTTACTTTACTGTTAAGTTGGTTGGTTGGTTGATTGTTTAATGCCGCACTCAACAGTATTCCAGCTATATGACGGCAGTCTGTAAATAATCGAGTCTTGACCAGACAGTCCAGTGATTAATATCCTGAGCATCGATCCACGCAATTGGGATCGATGACATGCATCAACCTTTTACGACAAGCATATTCTCCTTTTACGGCAAGCATGGGTTGCTGAAGACCTATTCTACCCCGGATCTTCACAGGTCCACTTTACTGTTAAGGATGAAAATAAGGACATTAATTATTTCCTACTAAATATACCACATACTTTTCTACATGTTCAAAATGACATTTGAAAACACCTTTTAACAGCTGTTTAAGTATAAATTCAAAAGTCTGAGGCTAAAACATGAAAAAAGACTTATTTTGTACCGAAAGGACAGAGGGGATTTCCATGCTGCCAATCTCTATGTTCTCCCTTATGTAGCAGGTAGAGTAAAAGCAAACACAAATCTTTGCCTGTTGAAATGACATCATTATTTGTAATGTGGTAGACAGGTAAAAGTAGATATATAATATATATATATATGGAAAGAACACAAAGCAGTTGATACAGTCATGGCCTGGGGTAGGTGGGATGGTATTGTGGATGGGTGGGTGGATAAAATGAATACATGATAATGTTAGCAGGAGAGTGAATGTACTGTTTATTTCTATTTCTCACTGTGTGTAAGTGGTCACTGACAACTAAAGACGTCAGACTGATATACAATGTGGCTACTATGGGAGCCATGTTAAGAAGCTCATCAAAATCCTGTGAGGATTATTCATGACATTACATGTACCTGGTTTTCACCTTCCACTCAGTTTTCAAAATTTATTCATGATCAATGTGTAGGTTAGGGTATGGAAATCATGACAAATTTTGTCTTCATAATTTTAAATATCATAATTCAAATCACTCACTATACATAAATAACCAGCTGATATATGGGACATATTACTAACCTTTTCATGATGTTTGTTTGTTTTATTTATTTGTTGTTTAACACCGCACTCAGCAATATTCCAGCTGAATGCTAGTGGTCTGTAAATAATCTGGACTAAACAATACAGTGATTGACATCATGAGCATCAATCTATGCAATTGGGATACGATGACATGCGTCAACCAAGTCAGCGAGCCTGACCACCTGATCCTATTTGTCACCTCTTACGACAAGCATAGTCGCCTTTTATGGCAAGCATGGGTTGCTGAAGACCTATTCTAACCTGGATCTTCACACATTTTATTCATTATGACTGCCACAGCAACCATGAATCACATTTCTGTCAAGTTCCATGCGTCCACCCTTGTCCTACATTTCATGCTTGTTTTGTTTGTCAAGCTGAATGACAGCGGTCTGGAAATAATCAAGCCTCAACTTTACAAATTAGTGGTTGATATTCTGAGGAACAGCCCACTGTGTTGGGTCACGATGACATGAAATCAACCAAGTCACTGAACCTGAACCTGACCACCCGAAGCATCAAGTTGTCTCATACAACAAGCACAGGTTGCTGGGTGCTACTCGAACCGAGGTCCCCACAGGAGTGTGGTCAAACCAAACAGCAAATCAACCTGTTGCTATATTCAAACATCTGTGGTCAGTGTAGAGTGAGTGAGTTGGGTTTAACGCCGCATTGAACAGTATTCCAGTTATATCACGGCTTGTCACCTTCATGTGGGAGGAAAGCCCGAAGTGATGCAGGTCTCAGACTTTTACCAGTTTGGTGAAATGAATGTGTCTGGTGCTGACAAACCAAAAAATATAATCAGGGCAAACGGGATTCGAACCCACAGGCACAGGTTTCTGGCGAGCCCAAGGAACGCAACTGTGCACAGCAAATAGCGGCGCCTTAGATGACTGGGCCACCCATTATGTCAAGACAAACATAGCATATACATAGCAGTTATCCTTGCTTTCATCTGGCAAGATAATTTTTAATCCCGAAGTGGAACACATCTCTTGGGGAACAAGTGTTTTTTTAGAGGAATACCCCAGGGATATATACTCTAGCAGGTTAAGTAGTGGGATATAAAAGCACATGGTCAGTGTGGAGATGATCAAACTCTGTACCATTTCATCGCATCTTGACGAATCTCTTGTGGTGACATCTAAATGAAAACAAGATGAGATGAGACATTTGGAGCATGAAGTCTGTGATCATTTTCCAACCATCATTTTCTCGACTTTGGAGAATGATTTAAATAATTGAATGGCAGGAGTGACAGACGGATGATGAACGATTTTGTTTGCATGTTGTTCAACTCCGCCCACAGCAATATTCCATCTATGTGACTAGAGTTGTAACAATATGGTGGGGTTGCGATACGATTCGTATCCCAATACTATGGGTGCGATACATTTTGTGTCCCAATGCCGTACTTTCATTTCACAAGTAGATATTCTCTCTTTTTGCTGGTGAGTCACAACCCTGAATTATTAGTTATTAAATTTCAAAGATCAAAGATGGGATATTGTAGGGCAGACATATCTGCTGGAGGGTTCTTTGAATGTTATGGTATTTATGTCCAACCATGAAATACTGGAGAATCTGCGTACGTTGTTGGTTGAACAGTTTCTGTTATTATTCATGTGTCTTACACCAATATAACTTGTAATGTAATGTATCGTATGTATCACAATACAGGGGTTGTATATCGATATATTGTATTGTGGGCCTCATATCGCAATGCAATTCTGTATTGCCGTATCGTTACACCCCTATATGCAATGCCGGTTTGTAAATAATCAGGTCTGGACCAGACAATCCAGTGATTGATGTCATGAGCATCGATATACGCATTTGGGATACAATGACATGCATCAACCAAGTCATCGAGCCTAACCACGAAATGCTGTTAGTCGCCTCTTATGACAAGCATGGGTGAAGACCAATACTCACCGGGATCTTTACAGAGTGGTTAGTTAATGAACAGACAGACAGACACAGTTGTCTGCTACAAACTTACTTCATGTGGTTTGGTTTGGTTTTGGTTTGGTTTGTTGTTTTACGCCGCACTCAGCAATATTCCAGCTATATGACGGCGGTCTGTAAATAATCGAGTCTGGACCAGACAATCCAGTGATTTACATCATGAACATCAATCCACGCAATTGGGATCGATGACATGCATCAACCAAGTCAGCGAGCCTGACCACCCGATCCCGTTAGTCGCCTTTTACGACAAACATAGTCGCCTTTTACGGCAAGCATGGGTTGCTGAAGACCTATTCTACCCCGGATCTTCACAGGTCTCTTCCCCGGATCTTCACAGGTCTACTTCATGTGAAATACTGTTATACATGTACTGTCAAAAAATTAAGAAATGTCATAAAGAACACTGCTATTTGTGAACAGTAGGTTTCTGCCTGTAACAGATGAATCCACTTCCAATAACCGGAGATTGCAATGACTTGGCATGCCAGGTAAGCATAAATAATTCAATTCCATGTAAATGAAATAAAAGTATCAGCTGAAACACTTCTGGTTTTAACAATTATCCCAATATATTCAGACTGAACTAAACATATGTCACACTGTGATGGGTTTGAAGAACTGAAACAAACACTGTCTTCTGCGAGTCGTATTGAAAGTACGAAATGATACACTGGAACTTAATTAATGCTTAAAAAAATAAAAGAATTCTCAAGCAATGTTTTTGAAAATATAGTGCAGGCGGGCGGTGTCATTTTTTGTTGTTGTTCAAACTAGTTTGTAACCAATAAACAGTTGTGTAATCAATAAACAATTGTGTACAATGAACCTGGGAAAGGGCCTCCCAACATAAATGTATTCCTTTATGAGTAAAATACTGGAATACACTATTTGACTACCGTTGGACTTGGAATATCTAAAGATTTAAAAAATAATAATTTTTAAATGGAAATAAAAACGAAACATGTGGCAAACTTTTTAATGATGCGGGCGGTGCCTGAGCCTAATTTAAGCATGTGTAAGATTTATTTGATTTCTGTTCTGATAAGAAATACATTTTGTTTCTTTGTTGTTTGCCACGCTCAGCAATATTCCAGATATATGACAGTGGTCTGTTAATCGAATCCGGACCAGAAAATCCAGTGATTGATAACATGAGCATCAATCCACGCAATTGGGATACGATGACATGCATCAACCAAGTCAGCAAGCCTGACCACCCAATCCTGTTAGTCGCCTCTTATGACAAGCAAAGATGCCTTTCGCAGCAAGCATAGGTGCCTGAAGACCTATTGTAGCCCGTATCTTCGTGGCTTTATAAGAAATACAATGTCTGAACAGTCCTGAGAATTTCTTCCCTTATTCAAGTTTCCATTCAAACAAGAAATCACCATATAATAATAAGCATAAGGCATCATGCACACGTTTCGTTTTATTTGTTGGTACAGTTTTCACTTAAACACCCCCATTGAATGTGTACAACCCACAAACTGTGTTTGGGAGAATCCCTGGACATACAAATGTAGAGGCTGAGGAAAGTCTCGGAATAAATTGTATAAATAACCACATTTGAGTCTGGTAATCAGAAGCACAATATTGGATTTGACACTCTAGGCTTCGAGATACTCCAGATAGCCAGACTGAGATGACAAGTCTGTGTTAATACCAAGATGCTGCACCATCTGCCACCACCACCAGCAGCATCTGTCACGAGCCCCTCCTGCATCCCACTCTCCTGGACCAGCCATCATGGGAACACGCTCTGTGATCAGGTAAGACTTTATATCACATTACCAGTATACAGGTATATACCTTTCAGTAACAGGAAAAGTTGTGAAAAAGCAAAGTTTGAAGGAAATTTGACTGTAAAAATATTTGTGTTTGTTTTCTTGTGTGTGAACTTACTTTGAAAAAAAGTGGACAAGCAATAATTATTAGAGGAGCCGCCATGCAGAATTGGTGAGTTATTTGTTTTTTGTGTACTCATGCCTATTCCAATAACAAGTGGCTAACATAATACATCTTATTATCAGTATCTGCCAGCAATATACCAGCAGGTCTTGTTCCACAAAGCGATCTTAGTGTTGAGATTATCGTAAGCCTATGTTAAGGTATGTGAACTACCATCATCTTAGCCCTAAGATTGCTTTGTGGAACAGCTCGGGCTCTGGACATTATTTCTTGAATACTTTTAATCAGTGAGAATAAGTTTGGAGAACAATTATAAGTAATGCATATACTGATGCTGGGTATATTTAGTGATTACATAATACTTCTTTTTTCTATCCACAAGTGGAAATGGTTCATGTTTTCTATGATAATGAAACTACACATTTGAAGACATTTGTGCAAAAATTAAATGTTGACTTTATTTTTGCTCCAAGGAAACAAAATTTTCTCATTTTAAAAATATTAATCCCAGAATGTCAAATGCCCAGGTTGTGCTCAATTTTTAATCTCAAATAAGGTCAATTATTAACTTAAGAAACCAGACAATGAAGATAAAAATACATTTAACCAGATTCAGACTTGTCTCTTGTGGTTGGAGTAGCACGTTATACTGATCTGTCCCACTGCTGGCCAACGTATGACTGTTTGATCGTCACCCTAAATGTCAATGAGCTGTTATCGGTTTTGCGCCAAAGGTTGTTTGGGTGTAATACCACTTTCAAAAGTGCCTCAGTTATACTACACCATGTCAGCTCACTGCGAGCAGAAAACCACAGTCAAAGAAGCACATAAACAGGTGATGAGAGGTAAAATGGGGTTGAATGTCTTTTTAATTCACATTGCAACATGCACTGCGTGTGTGTGTGTGTGTGTGTGTGTGTGTGTGTGTGTGTGTTTGTGTGTGTGTGTGTGTGTGTGTGTGTGTGTGTGTGTGTGTGTGTGTGTGTGTGTGTGTGTGTGTGTGTGTGTGTGTGTGTGTGTGTGGTCATGTCCAATGCTGGTTTTATAGTGCTAGCCTGGAGATACCATGCCACAGTTTCAACATGGATACCCCACTCAGACACATTATACTGACTCCGAGCTGACCAGTCCTGGTTTTATCCCCATAATGCTGAACGCCAGGCACAGTAACAACAAGTACCATCTTTTAACATCTTTTGATATCATGCAGAGAGGACATAAACTTTCGACCGAATTACTTAAGGATGTTAAGGCTTTGTTTGAATCTAACAACACAAGTTGACATGTATCTGTACCATCTGTGCCAGCATCTGCCTGAGCGTTTCTGTCATGAAAGATGTCGCTACTTCAAATTAACATGCTGAATTCTTATGATTAAATTTCAGATTGGGCAAGAACTGTTCCTCTTGTCAGACAGTGCTGGGAGGAGTGTTGTTCTTGTTCCTCCTGTTCCTGACACTGCCTGTCCTTAGACAAAGCATGGGGACACAAACAATGACCATTGCCACAACACAATCACAAGATATCACTGTGAAAGCAAGTATGGAAACAACAGGACAATCAGAGACAGTGGAAGAAAGTCTTGAAACAACAGGAGGACAATCAGAGAAAGTGGAAGAAAGTCTTGAAACAACAGGAGGACAATCAGAGGCAGTGGAAGAAAGTCTTGAAACAACAGGACAATCAAGGGGAGTGGAAGAAAGTCTTGAAACAACAGGCAGACAATCAGAGGCAGTGGAAGAAAGTCTTGAAACAACAGGAGGACAATCAGAGAAAGTGGAAGAAAGTCTTGAAACAACAGGACAATCAAGGGGAGTGGAAGAAAGTCTTGAAACAACAGGCAGACAATCAGAGGCAGTGGAAGAAAGTCTTGAAACAACAGGAGGACAATCAGAGAAAGTGGAAGAAAGTCTTGAAACAACAGGAGGACAATCAGAGAAAGTGGAAGAAAGTCTTGAAACAACAGGAGGACAATCAGAGGCAGTGGAAGAAAGTCTTGAAACAACAGGCAAACAATCAGAGGCAGTGGAAGAAAGTCTTGAAACAACAGGAGGACAATCAGAGGCAGTGGAAGAAAGTCTTGAAACAACAGGAGGACAATCAGAGAAAGTGGAAGAAAGTCTTGAAACAACAGGCAGACAATCAGAGGCAGTGGAAGAAAGTAGCCAAACACCTGCTGAACAAATTCAGACTGACAAAGAATCTTCTTCCAGTTCATGTACATCCTCTGACTTGAAGCAGATTGCTTGGTTCAAAAAGCCAGACTGGCTCTCCGACTATCCAGGACAGGAAATGTTTGAAGGCTGTGAGTACAGCTGCTGTACAGTTAAAGAAACCTCCGTTCACAATAGTATTACTGACCTTGACCTTGTGTTATTCTCTACTGACCACATAACCCAACATCCACCTCCACGGCCTTCAGCCAATCAGATCTGGGCTTTCTTTTCCATTCATCCACCATCTAACATTCACCAATCTCTTTGGGGAAAAAACTCATGGAGAAGCATTTTCAACTGGACAATAACATATCGCAGAGATTCGGATCTCATTTTATCCTCGATGAGCACTGAAAAAATGGATGCAGATGCTGAAAAGGACTATGGAAAGATCATGGCCTTGAAGGACAAGAAGGCACTGTCTGTCCATCACCTGTGTGGAGGGACTTCAAAACGTGTTGAGTTTGTGAAGCGTCTCAAAACATTTGTTGATGTTGACATACTGGGACAGTGTGGAAGGGAAATTGACCTTGGATGCTACATTGGCTGTGATGTATTTTTTGAAAGGTATAAATTTGGTCTTGCCCATGAAAGGATATTTTGCCAGGATTTTATGTCCACCCAGTTTTGTTACTTACTGCAACATGACATTGTGCCTGTGGTTCGGGGTTTGGGGAATTATGATGACTTTGCACCCAGAAATACCTACATTGATGCTAACGACTTTTCTTCGATTGAGGAGTTGGGGAATTATCTACAGTATCTTGACAAAAATAACACTGCTTATATTGAATACCTCAAGAACAAAGAGGGGTACAAGTTTAACCTTTTTTCGATGAAAACAAGAAAGCCACTTTATTGTGAAATGTGTAAAAAGCTCCATAACTTGGACACAAATGGCAGGACTTATCCTGATCTGATTTCCTGGTTGATGGATAACATGTGTCCAGATCCTGTGGTATTTCAATGATTGTGAGTGAATGCATTGTTACAGCACATCCAGCAAGAACCAAGTGGTTGATAGTATGAGCAGCAGACCATTGAGAAACAATCGGCCAGGTCATCCAGGATGATATAGACAGAGCTCCAGATAAGCTGCATATCTGCGTAAAATACGCATCAGAAATGCAGAAATACGCAGTAAAATAAAATCCAGGCGTATCAAATACGCAACGAACATTACAGATACGCTACAAAAATAAAACTTGTGCGTATCATCAAAATATTGTGAAGTAACCCTGCATATTCGATTAGCAAATCAGCAACTTATTTTGAAATTATAAACGGGCATTCCGTCAACCTTGCTAAACTCAACGATGACAGTTACATCATGATCATTTGCCATCACACTTTCTTGTGGAAGTATTGTGGTATTATTGAATCTTATAAAGCTCTCGAACCAACACGACACCAGTTTGCAGGGACAAGATGAATAGTGTTTTTAAAAATTTAACTTAAATACCAACATGTGTAAAAACTAGTGGGTAACAGAAATTTGAATACCTAGAGAGAATTACTGATACCCAATGATTTTAAAATGCATGGGTAAAAGACCCACAACGCCAAAAGCTTATCTGGAGCTCTGTATAGAGGGCACTTACAACAAGCATTTGGCTCTACGTTCCTCTCCTGCCTCTGAACCGGCACTAATCCAAATGATGAGTCAGCTGCCTTACTGTCTTTGGTATCTAATGGAAGATATTTCTGTCAGGAAGTTTGGTGACTGATAAATATGTGGCAATGTCTCAGGATCTAAGATAATCAAAAGTCATAAGAATAAAGTTTGAAGGTATATGCAAATAAAATGTATTTTATTTTGTACACGGTAAGATCACACATACCCCATTTTAGTTGTTACATTTGTGTTGGTAGTATGGTAGAACATACTTCAGACTACGACTCCAACATATTTCTGAGTTGACACCATGAAAAAAATATTTTTCCGAAAAAACACTTACAAAAGATCAAACTTTGCACTGCACCTCTCCTATTAGTGTAGAAAGTGTTTCTTAAATTTGAAAGGAATCCATGAAGTTGTTCTCAAGTTATAGGTCGCACAAAAGTAAAAAGATTCTAAGTAAAAAAATGAGAAATAGCTGTATTTTTTCCAAATCCAAATACATTGTATTGAAATCAAACTTAACACTGCACCTCTCCTAATGGTATAAAAAGGGTTCACTAAGTTTGAAAAGAATCTATGCAGTAGTTTTCAAGTTCGCACACAAGAAATGTGCTCGGACGGACAGACAGATGGATGGAATTCCTTGGTATAACTATATACCCCCGCCCTTTTAAGTCAGGGGTATAAGATATGGTCCAGTCTTGCCTTGAAATACAATTTTGTTGGAACTAAAAAGTTTTTAAACAGAATAAAGAAACTGAAACTTTTGTAAACATCTCATCATAAACCTTGTATTCAAAGCTGTTCAGCCATAAATTTTGGGAGCACTGCACACTTCAATGTCACATTCAGATAATGTAAGTAAACAAGTTCTCACAATTCCAGACTTGAATAAAAATCAAATGTGATGTTATATCCACCCTTGAATACGAACTTTGAACCATGCGATTGTAATGCCATGAACAGTTCTGCATACAGGGGGTGGTGGATGGCGGAGTGGATAAAGCGTTTGCTAGTCACACAGATGACTCAGGTTCAATTCCCCAAATGGGTAAAAAGTGTGCAGCTCATTTGAGTTCCCGGATGTGATATTGCTGGAATTTTGCTAAAAGCCTCATAAAACCACACTCACTTATACAGAGGAAGCATTTATAAACTATTTATGTTTTAAGAAAAGTCTTTGAGAATATTTGATGTCAGTTTCAGTGACTTCTGTCAGCTGTGATAGATACTCCCACAGATAAAGGTGTATTGGCAATTGTACACACAAACACTTTCTTATCCACTACATGGTTGAGTCTATTGTGAACAAAGGTAACACTCACCCTGTAGGTAGATTCCACTTCAAAGGGGTAAATGACCTTGGGGTTGTTGCACACCTCACAGATGAATCCTTTCTGGGAGCACAGGGAACAGTCATACACATGCTTACTGGCAAACTTTACAACCTCCTTCAGAAACCTTGCCAGCTGGCCGGATGGAATCTGCAGCAAGTCCTGTGAAGAGGGAGACCTGATATGTACAAATGTTTGTTTGTTTGTTGTTTAGCGCCACATTCAGCAATATTCCAGCTTTTTGACGGTGGTCTTGAAATAATAGAGTCTGGACCAAACAATCCAGTGATATCAAGAGCATTGATCTACCACAAGAAACAAAATTAGTGAGCCTGACCGCCCGATCCCATCAGTCACCTCTTACGACAAGCAGAGTTGCCTTTTATGGTAAGCATGGGTTGCTAAAGACCTATTCTTACCGGGATCTTCACGGGTTGTACGAATGTCTAAAACACAGCAGGATTTATAGTTCTCTTGAATAAGGACCAAATGAATAAAGTGCTTCCCTGCACATAGACTGACACTTAATCTCTGAAATGAACATTTTTAAGATTATTATTTTCAAACTCCATCACTTGATCCTTGGATGATGGGTGAGTAGCATCCAAACTCTGTTAAGCCAACCAACAGGATTTTCTATCAAACCTGCTTCTTAGACTAGCGCCAGTGCCATGGTGGCCACAAAGGAAAACTAACTGTGCCTCTCGGGACCAAAGGTACTTTAATAATGACAAATATTTAATTGAAAACATGAAACCTCCAAATGGAAGGGTGCGTAAAACAAGGAAAACTTTCTGAACGACTACAAGCTGTCATGTTTGGCACCTCTGATGTGCCCCTTTCAACAAAAAAAATGATATACTGCTTTGAGCATAGTTTACAAATTGAAAGTCTGAGTTGCTTCCCTTGACTGTCCTGCTTAGTTAGCAATGAAGAGAATAATGACATGAGGGGGCGTGTCTTCCGACACCAGGTGTCACGAGGGTCACGTCGGGCTAAAGAGTTACTGAAGACACGCAGAGATTGTCATTCATTTCCAGTTAGAACCCGTGATGAGTTGGGTTAGAGTGAGTGAGTGAGTACAGTTTTACGCCGCTTTTAGCAACATTCCAGCCATATCATGGAGGGGGACACCTGAAATAGGCTTCAAACATTACACCTATGTGGGGAATCAAACCTGGGTCTTCGGCATTATGAGCCAACGATTTAGCACTCGGCTACCCCATCACTCCGTCCAAGTTAGAATAGGTCTTCAGCAACCCATGCTTTGCCGTAAGAGGCAACTATGCTTGCTGATGAGGCGATTAACAGGATTGGGTGGTAAGGATCAATGACTTGCTTCATGCATGTTATTGTATCCAAATTGCATAGATCAATGTTCATGATGTCAATCACAGAATTGTCTGATCCAGACGACTGCCGTCGTATATTGCTGAGTGCAGCGTTAAACAACAAACTAGCAAACAAGAAGCAATGATTTCCAGTTTGGGATTCAGTGGTAAGAGTAATGTGCAATATGTAATGCGGGACAAGTTACAGCAAAGTCTACAAATTAACAGTCTGAGTGGCTTCCCCTTGACTCTTAAACATATGGGCATAGAAAAACAGACACCAGGGCACTGTCATTAAAATTTAAAAAAAAGGGTTTATTTAGCATGGTTAAATTGTCTTTTAACATAAAAGAGAAAGGAGCCCTGATGTTTTCATTTTCAGTCTTGCCACACTATTTATTATACCTGTAGACTTGGTGTGTTTTTCATTACCTGACCAACCTTAATTAGAGGTGAAAATACTACATGCAATAACTGTATGTTATTACCATGATTACTTAGTTCATGACAGACATACATGACAACCATATGACCACCTGTGTATTCCTTGCCATAAGTGAGGTGAGGTGAAATGGGTTTTAACGTCGCGTCCAAGATTAATGCACTTATATAGCGACGTGCATGCATGTGTGTGTGTGTGTGTGGCTGCTTGCACTAGTCTGATGCCGATTTATAGTGCTAGCCCACTGAGATACCATGCCACAGTTTAACATGAATACCCCACTCAGACACAGTATACTGATTCCGAGCCGACCAGTCCTTGTTTTAGCCCCTTAATGCCGAGTGCCAGACAGGGTAACAACAAGTACCATCTTTTAACGTCTTTTGGTATGACGCGGCCGGGGATCGAACCCCAGACCTTCCGCTCTCCGGGCGGACGCTCTACCACAAGACCACGGAGGCAGCCTTGCCATAAGTACTTACTGAAAGAGAACAGAGGTGTCTGCTGTCATACAGGTGTTCTCGAGGCCACACCTTCTTCCTCAGATCGACAGCCACTGACTGATGACAGGTGAAGAGATACGTCTTCAAAGAACACAGCTGCTGACGTAGAAGCTAAATAAGAAATATACAGTAGATGTTTGGGATTATCGGCCCCTTAGCAGAGTTATAAATACCTTCCTACTGCCTCTGGCAACACCCAAAACATATTGCATTTTGTAATTTTAAAAGAAAATCTGACAAATCTTGGAAAAAAGGGATGAATGCTAAAAATTATGACAAAAATAATTGTACCAAAAATGAAATGATATAAGTATCGCTGAACTATCCTATAAACTATAAAATGTCACAGAATGACTAGTCTTGATTATCTGACGAAATAGATTCCATTCAGTGTAAAAGGCTACATATCTGTGAAAATTAAATGAATGAATCGCTGAAAATCAGTGATGACACTAGGTGTTCACCAAAAAGAGTAAGCATGCCATGCCCTACCAGTAGCACCCACCAGTGACACAACCGTCCAAAGTTGTTGCAAGAAGAATTTTAATACTAAGTTTGTGAGGAAAATATCCTTGTACCTTAACATTCTTGTTTAACATTTTGAACTTAAACATTTTCAACTGAAAAAGATCCAATCATGAACAAATATTTTCAAACACCAAACAATTAATAGTAGCTGTCATTATTAAATGAAACCCAAATCAATTCCGATTTGGGGCACATTCTGGTGTCCTTACTCTGACGTCCTCCATCTCCTGGATGTGATCATAGATCTTAGGGTTGAGCTCCTCCAGGTCCAAGACCGGCTGGTCTTCCATCTGTTGGACGTACTCCTGGCTAAACTTGGACACTGCAACAGAAAGTCATTTATTGTAGCATTTTGGATGTACTCCTGGCTCAACCTGGACAAAGAGAAACACAGAGGTCATCTATCCTGGCTCAACTGGGACACTGCAACAAAGAGAAACACAGAGGTCATCTATCCTGGCTCAACTGGGACACTGCGACAAAGAGAAAGACAGAGGTCATCTATCCTGGCTCAACTGGGACACTGCGACAAAGAGAAAGACAGAGGTCATCTATCCTGGCTCAACTGGGACACTGCGACAAAGAGAAACACAGAGGTCATCTATCCTGGCTCAACCGGGACACTGCGACAAAGAGAAAGACAGAGGTCATCTATCCTGGCTCAACTCGGACACTGCGACAAAGAGAAACACAGATGTCATCTATCCTGGCTCAACTGGGACACTGCGACAAAGAGAAACACAGATGTCATCTATCCTGGCTCAACTGGGACACTGCGACAAAGAGAAACACAGAGGTCATCTATCCTGGCTCAACTGGGACACTGCGACAAAGAGAAACACAGAGGTCATCTATCCTGGCTCAACTGGGACACTGCGACAAAGAGAAACACAGAGGTCATCTATCCTGGCTCAACTGGGACACTGCGACAAAGAGAAAGACAGAGGTCATCTATCCTGGCTCAACTGGGACACTGCGACAAAGAGAAACACAGATGTCATCTATCCTGGCTCAACTGGGACACTGCGACAAAGAGAAAGACAGGGCATCTATCCTGAATCAACTGGGACACTGCGACAAAGAGAAACACAGAGGTCATCTATCCTGGCTCAACTGGGACACTGCAACAAAGAGAAACACAGAGGTCATCTATCCTGGCTTAACTGGGACACTGCAACAAAGAGAAACACAGAGGTCATCTATCCTGGCTCAACTGGGACACTGCGACAAAGAGAAACACAGAGGTCATCTATCCTGGCTCAACTGGGACACTGCAACAAAGAGAAACACAGAGGTCATCTATCCTGGCTCAACTGGGACTCTGCGACAAAGAGAAAGACAGAGGTCATCTATCCTGGCTCAACTGGGACACTGCAACAAAGAGAAACACAGAGGTCATCTATCCTGTCTCAACCGGGACACTGCGACAAAGAGAAAGACAGAGGTCATCTATCCTGGCTCAACTTGGATACTGCACTTCGAGAGAGACAGGTCATCTCTTGTAGCATAGTGGATTCAGTCATGGCAAAGTGTGGACACTGAAGTATTGTTTCAGTTTTCACTTTCTTTGAAGGTAGACATGGCAGATGAATCTCGGACTTGTTTTACCTTTCTGTTTGCGGAAGTCCCAGTTGAAGATGATGTGTGCTGGGATGTAGTACTCGTCGTTCTCATGGCACTCAAAACAGTAGTAGCCACCATCAAAGGAACACACTCGGGGGTTGCCGTAAACTGCAACACATATCAACCATTCTTCTTGAGGTGCCTGGAAATGTCTTGGAAAAAAAACCTGGCTAACAAAATACCTTTTCTCAGTTTCCTAAGCATGACCATTTGTATGACATTAGCACCTTGTTCCCATATAAGACCATATACATAAAATATGTATCATGTTCCCTAAGTACGATCACATATATGACATAAGCACCATGTTCCCTAAGTACGATCACATATATGACATAAGCACGACATATATGGCATAAGCACCATGTTCCCTAAGTGTGAGCACATACATGACATAAGCACGACATATATGGCATAAGCACCATGTTCCCTAAGTGTGAGCACATACATGACATAAGCACGACATATATGGCATAGGCACCATGTTCCCTAAGTATGAGCACATACATGACATAAGCACGACATATATGACATAAGCACCATGTTCCCTAAGCATGACCATGTGCATGACATAAGCACCCTGTTCCCTAAGTATGACCACATGCATGACATAAACACTATGTTTCATTAAGTATGACAATATACATGACAGAAGCATAACACATATAAATTATATAAGCACCATGTTCCCATATAAGACAACCTACGACACTGGCAATACATGGACGCAACACGTGTACAGTAACTACAAGAAGCATCAGCTTGCACTGATATCAGAGAATTAGGTGTTATTCTTATCAGGAGATGTGGCCCAGTTGTGCGAGATGCAGCAGTTCATGAATCAAACAGGAATGCCAGAAACCTATGATTCTGAGTTTGAATCCTAGATTCACAATGATTATGTTTCTAGGTTTTCTACTGTTCAAATCCACGTGGCAAATCCAAGTCCCTGACTGATGTGCCGACATGGACTTACTGAGTCCGACTGGTCGTGAACATCCTTTACACTGGTAGTTCTGGGAGTCCAGCCCCTTCTCCACGGCAATCTCCTTGAAATGGGTCAGACGGGAGTTGGGGTTCTGAAATACCAACACAAACATTATACTTTAGTCTGTTACATACAGTAAACTAAAGTTACAACAAACTCAAAGGGACCACTAATTTTAGTTCGTAATAACCGTAGTTTCTTATAAGCATATAAGCATATATACAGCATATATACCATAAAAAAAATAGTGGGACTAAAAAATAAGTTTTAACGGTTATATCGGTCAGTTAGTGATATGCGGTTCCTTAACATAGTTTACTGTGTACATATTTCAAATATCTAATACCATTACACATCCTTCAGTTTGTTAGCAAGTGTTACATATAGTTTGTGCATGATCTAAGTATATATAATCGTGGTACTCATGTCAAACACATGTGGCAGTTATATGGCAGATTGATAATATCAAGTGTGAAAGGGCTGGCTAAATTGCCGGTGCTGTTGACTGTGAAATGGACAAAGCTGAATGAGAAGTTTAACTTTCCAAGAATTTTGGTGCAGTTCATAACTGGGTTCTGTTCATGATTCATTACACAGTAACCTGCTGTACGTCTGTCACCTTAATAACTAAACCGGCCACCAGCATAACAAGATTTTAAAAATTGAAAATATAATTAAAACAAGGCAACATACAAAAAACCTTTTGGGTTAATTAAGCAGCATGCGTCATATAAAATAGTACAAAAAGAAGCATGATAAATTCATGCAATAGTGTTTGGATCAATCAGGCTAATAGCATGAATAGTAGCTTGTCTTGTCAAATGAAAATGAGTAGTCAATGAGTAGTTTTATAGCTGATAGAAACATTTGTTCAACTGCTACGTAATGGACATGATAAACACAAACAAGATATTGCCTGTGGCTGAATCTGCAACTTTCAAGCTACGGTCACAATACACCTTTCACATTCTAGAAAACATATTTAGAAATGTTGAAAAATATTCCTCTGTGCATCTTTTCTACAATCTCTGTATTATCTACTCTCTATTATTACAAGCTTTTAAAGCAATGAAATTAGTAGGCAACAAACAGACATACCACATATCGGTATCATTTCCTAAATGTCTTCATTGTCTAGCCAATATATGTGTGTCTCCAGCAGACAAACAGATTATCTAGCCAGTATGTGTGTATACAGCAGACAAACAGATTGTCTAGCTAGTATGTGTGTATCCAGCAGACAAACAGATTATCTAGCCAGTATGTGTGTATCCAGCAGACAAACAGATTGTCTAGCCAGTATGTGTGTATCCAGCAGACAAACAGATTGTCTAGCTAGTATGTGTGTATCCAGCAGACAAACAGATTATCTAGCCAGTATGTGTGTTTCCAGCAGACAAACAGATTGTCTAGCCAGTATGTGTGTATCCAGCAGACAAACAGATTATCTAGCCAGTATGTGTGTATCCAGCAGACAAACAGATTATCTAGCCAGTATGTGTGTATCCAGTAGACAAACAGATTGTCTAGCCAGTATGTGTGTATCTATCAGACAAACAGATTGTCTAGCTAGTATGTGTGTTTCCAGCAGACAAACAGATTATCTAGCCAGTATGTGTGTATCTAGCAGACAAACAGATTATCTAGCCAGTATGTGTGTATCCAGCAGACAAACAGATTGTCTAGCCAGTATGTGTGTTTCCAGCAGACAAACAGATTGTCTAGCTAGTATGTGTGTTTCCAGCAGACAAACAGATTGTCTAGCCAGTATGTGTGTATCTAGCAGACAAAAAGATTATCTAGCCAGTATGTGTGTATCCAGCAGACAAACAGATTGTCTAGCCAGTATGTGTGTATCTAGCAGACAGATTGTCTAGCCAGTATGTGTGTATCTAGCAGACAAACAGATTATCTAGCCAGTATGTGTGTATCTAGCAGACAAACAGATTGTCTAGCCAGTATGTGTGTATCTAGCAGACAAACAGATTGTCTAGCCAGTATGTGTGTATCTAGCAGACAAAAAGATTATCTAGCCAGTATGTGTGTATCTAGCAGACAAACAGATTGTCTAGCCAGTATGTGTGTATCTAGCAGACAGATTGTCTAGCCAGTATGTGTGTATCTAGCAGACAAACAGATTATCTAGCCAGTATGTGTATATCTAGCAGACAAACAGATTGTCTAGCCAGTATGTGTGTATCTAGCAGACAAACAGATTGTCTAGCCAGTATGTGTGTATCCAGCAGACAAACAGATTATCTAGCCAGTATTTTATTTGTATCTACCAGACAAACAGATTATCTAGCCAGTATGTGTGTATCCAGCAGACAAACACATTGTCTAGCCAGTATGTGTGTATCTAGCAGACAAACAGATTGTCTAGCCAGTATGTGTGTTTCCAGCAGACAAACAGATTGTCTAGCCAGTATGTGTGTATCTAGCAGACAAACAGATTATCTAGCCAGTATGTGTGTATCCAGGAGACAAATAGATTGTCTAGCCAGTGTGTATCTAGCAGACAAACAGATTGTCTAGCCAGTATGTGTGTCTCTAGCAGACAAACAGATTATCTAGCCAGTATGTGAGGATCCAGCAGACAAACAGATTATCTAGCCAGTATGTGTGTATCCAGCAGACAAACAGATTGTCTAGCCAGTATGTGTGTATCTAGCAGACAAACAGATTATCTAGCCAGTATGTGTGTATCTAGCAGACAAACAGATTATCTAGCCAGGATGTGAGGATCCAGCAGACAAACAGATTATCTAGCCAGTATGTGTGTATCTAGCAGACAAACAGATTATCTAGCCAGTATGTGTGTCTCCAGCAGACAAACAGATTATCTAGCTAGTATGTGAGGATCCAGCAGACAAACAGATTATCTAGCCAGTATGTGTGTATCCAGCAGACAAACAGATTGTCTAGCCAGTATGTGTGTATCTAGCAGACAAACAGATTATCTAGCCAGTATGTGTGTATCTAGCAGACAAACAGATTATCTAGCCAGGATGTGAGGATCCAGCAGACAAACAGATTATCTAGCCAGTATGTGTGTATCTAGCAGACAAACAGATTATCTAGCCAGTATGTGTGTCTCCAGCAGACAAACAGATTATCTAGCTAGTATGTGAGGATCCAGCAGACAAACAGATTATCTAGCCAGTATGTGTGTCTCCAGCAGACAAACAGATTATCTAGCCAGTATGTGTGTATCCAGGAGACAGATTATCTAGCCAGTATGTGTGTATCCAGCAGACAAACAGATTATCTAGCCAGTATGTGTGTATCCAGCAGACAAACAGATTATCTAGCCAGTAGGTGTGTATCCAGCAGACAAACAGATTATCTAGCCAGTATGTGTGTCTCCAGCAGACAAACAGTTTATCTAGCCAGTATGTGAGGATCCAGCAGACAAACAGATTATCTAGCCAGTATGTGTGTCTCCAGCAGACAAACAGATTATCTAGCCAGTATGTGTGTATCCAGGAGACAGATTATCTAGCCAGTATGTGTGTATCCAGCAGACAAACAGATTATCTAGCCAGTATGTGTGTATCCAGCAGACAAACAGATTATCTAGCCAGTAGGTGTGTATCCAGCAGACAAACAGATTATCTAGCCAGTATGTGTGTCTCCAGCAGACAAACAGTTTATCTAGCCAGTATGTGAGGATCCAGCAGACAAACAGATTATCTAGCCAGTATGTGTGTATCTAGCAGACAAACAGTTTATCTAGCCAGTATGTGAGGATCCAGCAGACAAACAGATTGTCTAGCCAGTATGTGTGTATCCAGCAGACAAACAGATTGTCTAGCCAGTATGTGTGTATCTAGCAGACAAACAGTTTTTAGCCAGTATGTGAGGATCCAGCAGACAAACAGATTGTCTAGCTAGTATGTGTGTATCTAGCAGACAAATAGATTGTCTAGCCAGTATGTGTGTATCTAGCAGACAAACAGATTATCTAGCCGGTATGTGTGTATCCAGCAGACAAACAGATTATCTAGCCAGTATGTGTGTATCCAGCAGACAAACAGTTTGTCTAGCCAGTATATGTGTTTCCAGCAGACAAACAGAGTATCTAGCCAGTATGTGAGGATCTAGCAGACAGATTCCAGCTCCCCTTTCCATAAAGACATCTTAGCATGAGAGTATCAAACGTTTATGTTAAAGTATGGGAGTAAAGACATCTTAGCATGAGAGTATCAAACATTTATGTGAAAGTATGGGAGTAAAGACATCTTAGCATGAGAGTATCAAACGTTTATGTGAAAGTATGGGAGTAAAGACATCTTAGCATGAGAGTATCAAACGTGTATGTGAAAGTATGGGAGTAAAGACATCTTAGCATGAGAGTATCAAACGTTTATGTGAAAGTATGGGAGTAAAGACATCTTAGCATGAGGGTATCCAACGTTTATGTGAAAGTATGGGAGTAAAGACATCTTAGCATGAGGGTATCCAACGTTTATGTGAAAGTATGGGAGTAAAGACATCTTAGCATGAGGGTATCCAACGTTTATGTGAAAGTATGGGAGTAAAGACATCTTAGCATGAGAGTATCCAACGTTTATGTGAAAGTATGGGAGTAAAGACAGTCTCAGCTCTAAGTCTGCACTGAGGGAGGAAAGCAAGAGGATCACAGTTCAGCAGTTACAACAAACAATTCATCATGAAATAGAATAATGAAAGGAAGGCAGACATAGACAGCCACATGAACAATCAAGAGTGGAATATGCGCACACTGAACCAGTCCATACACATAGAATACAAACAAAACACATACTATGGCTAATCTACTGAAACTAATAACATCCCGTTGCATGCACATGATACAAAAATGAGAAAACAACCCCCAGGACGTGGACAAATGTAAGGCTTTTTAAACAAAATACTCCTTTTCCTGAACTACCTGACCCTTAATCATGTTAAATTGCCCCTTCACTAATATTTACAGTTTTATACATTTATTAAATAAACACCTATTTCAAGTCAAATTTCATTTTTGGACCAGATTCCAACTTTTTGCACACACCCCTGCTCCACCCAGTCAGCAGCACAAACTGGCACAAGTCCTTGCCAAACTGCCCTATCGTTAAGGTATCCTGAGAACTAGTAGAAATTTGCCCTTTTCAAGGGTTTTGTTATATGTTATCATCACAAGGACCAGTGGACTTAAAATATTAGTTTCTAATGCTAGTCAGTATTCACTGTTTTTGAGAAACAAGAACATTTTTGTATAACTGTCTTAAATGAGATGCAGCTTTCTCTTGACAAAGGGAGCTAGTTATATTGATGTACAACTTCTTTACAACAATTCTTCATACCAACTTCGAAAATGAAACTCAAACATGTTAAAGAAGTTAGCTTTCTCCTGTTATCAATGACAATACTTCTGGTACTGCACACACAAAAATTGCCAAAATTCTAACAAGTGAGATGGTTTTAATGCCACTTTGAACAGTATTCCAGTTACATTGTATATCATGACGTGTCTGCTTAATGTGGGAGGACGGCCTGACTTGAAGCAGGTCTCAGACGTTTACCACTTTAGTGAAACCCAATAACAATTGTATGGTGCTGACAAATCTAGAAACATAGGTGAGGTGAGGTGAGGTGAAATGGGGTTTAACGTTGCGTCCAAGATTATTGCACTTATATCGTGACGTGCATGTATGTGTGTGTGTGGCTGCTTGTACTAGTCCAGACTGATGCCGATTTATAGTGCTAGCTCACTGAGATACTATGCCACAGTTTAACATGAATACCCCACTCAGACACAATATACTGACTACGAGCCGACCAGTCCTTGTTTTAGCCCCTTAATGCCGAGTGCCAGGCAGGGTAACAACAAGTACCATTTGTTTTACGCCTTTAGGTATGAGTGAGTGAGTGAGTTTGGTTTTACGCCGCTTTTAGCAATATTCCAGCAATATCACGGCAGGGGACACCACAAATGGGCTTCACACATTGTACCCATGTCAGGATTCGAACCCGGGTCTTTGGCGTGACGAGCGAACGCTTTAACCACTAGGCTATCCGACCGCCCCTCTTTAGGTATGACGCGGAGGGAGATTGAACCCCGGGCCTTCCGCTCTCCCACGAGACCATCATAGACCATGGAGGCGGCCCCAAAAAACATAATTGGGGTGAACCAGGATTCGGACCCACATCACAGCATCAGGTTCTGGCTGCAAATTCACACAAGCAACTCTTTGAATGAACGCATGGGTACAATATGTGAAGAGAACTGGTATCCACTGATGTGATATGATTGGAATTTTGCCAGAAAATGGAGTAAAATCAGTCTTCATGCACAGCTCAATTTTGTATCAGCAAACAAAAGATGACGCCAAAACCTATCAGTCTAATACGCAAGTGTCAGCAATAAGAAGCATAGAAGCAAGACAACCAGGATTAGCAGATAGGAAAATAAGAAATGGAAAGGATGTATCACATATTTCCAAATCATCAATACCCAGAGTCTTCCATGTGCGCCAAACATAATAATTTATCATTGATCATTTCAAGGAAAGAAATACATCCATCCATCAAATAGGCATCATAGCAATCAATGGCAGATCCAGAGGTGGGGCTCTGGGGGGAGTATAGGACAAAAAACCCTGTGGAAAGCATACAACATAAATTTTTTGTATAGGGGAGGTTTTGGGGAAATTTGGGGAAAACAGCAAATACAGTCTATTGATAGTTTTATAACAGATTTTATGATACGATTGAAATGTAGGAGGTCGTGAACAAAACTTGCACGGTGGTTCTAAAACATCTTTCTTTGAGGAGCCTTATATTAATTCTTTTTAAGTAAATATGTTTCGCCAAGGATCAGCTCAGTTCCATTGCAATTCCCATAAGTTATACAGAAGAATTTGTAAAATATATCATTCTGAATATAGAGAAAATGAATATCACTTTTTGCTTGTTTGTGTTGGGGTTTGCGAAAAGAAGAGACTGCAAGACTACAAAACCTGCATGTTGAGGGCAGTGACATCAAACTCTCTGTTGAGGAATTTAGGAATGGTGTGGGACACACTGAAGTTACAAATGGCCCCCCCCGCCATTATTTAAAATCCTGGATCTTCCCATGAGGGTGCAAATGTTTTTCATTAGTTTCTACCTACACATGCCAATAGGCATGCAGCTTTCCCCTCAAATACCCTGTACACCCCTGAGGATGTAGGTGAGGCTGACCAAGCATTCCCATCTTGATGAAATTGTCTTAAACATCAATGTGACAGAAACCACAAGAGGAAACCACATGCTGTGAAGGACTCTTCAACGGGCACACAATTGAACTGATAGGTTAGTAAGAACGTAGTACACCGACACCACACAATATCTACACTCACTGCAGTGTCCAACAAAGACACACGCCCACATTCAACTATTTCAAAATCGTGGTCCTCGGGATCTTCGCTGGACTGAAATTCAAAGTTATCACATTCTACAGTTTGAGGACAATACATGAACATTTCAGGGGCAAGAAGAAGCCCTGAAACATTGTTACAAACAATTAAAAATTTGATCAAAAATCAATACAGACAATCTCAAAAAGCACTAGTATAACGATTCAGAACCACATGAACCCCAATAGCATTAGAGAGCTAACCTGAAGGTGTCAGTTCATTGGTTATAGAAGCAACAGTCACCATGTTTACAAATGACAGGGAAAACACAGCTTAACTCAACCATGAGACAGATATGTGATGAAAACAAAACGTTATAGTAATTCTGTGGTTTAGTGGTGAGAAACAATTATGTCAAATCACACTGAAACCACAAACCAAAAGAGTTATTGATTAAGAATCTTTTCATACAATATACTTATATTACAATATGCTGTTTAGTGTACATGCTTGATCACCTAACATTGGCATAACAAACATGATAAAGCACCATTCATAACCACCTGTTGCTGATGCTAATATAAGCAGGACAGGATACTCTGAACTCTGTTAAAACCATCATACACCATCTTAAAGTTCCTCAGCAGCCAACTTATACACATAAGGGTGGAAGGGAGATAACCGTGTCATTGCTTTGTGCTCTCACCTCTTCCAGAGTATGCCAACATGATATACTGATACACAATTTTCCATCTCACCCGTGTCTTCATCACTCCCGCCAAGTATATGATGTGTCACTAGTGTCTTCATGTCCCACTCCCACTATCTGTCATCTCACCTGTGTCTTCATGACCCCCTCCCACTGACATCTCACCTGTGTCTTCATGACCCCCTCCCACTATCTGACATCTCACCCGTGTCTTCATGACCCTCGCACTATCTGACATCTCACCTGTGTCTTCATGACCCCCTCCTACTATCTGACATCTCACCTGTGTCTTCATGACCCCTCCTACTATCTGACATCTCACCTGTGTCTTCATGACCCTCTCCCACTATCTGACATCTCACCTGTGTCTTCATGACTCCCTCCCACTATCTGACATCTCACCCGTGTCTTCATGACCCTCCCACTATCTGACATCTCACCTGTGTCTTCATGACCCCCTCCTACTATCTGACATCTCACCTGTGTCTTCATGACCCCTCCCACTATCTGACATCTAACCTGTGTCTTCATGACCCCCTCCCACTGACATCTCACCTGTGTCTTTATGACCCCTCCTACTATCTGACATCTCACCTGTATCTTCATGACCCCCTCCCACTATCTGACATCTCACCTGTGTCTTCATGACCCCCTCCCACTATCTGACATCTCACCTGTGTCTTCATGACCCCCTCCCACTATCTGACATCTCACCTGTGTCTTCATGACCCTCGCACTATCTGACATCTCACCCGTGTCTTCATGACCCTCGCACTATCTGACATCTCACCTGTGTCTTCATGACCCCCTCCCACTATCTGACATCTCACCTGTGTCTTCATGACCCCTTCCCACTATCTGACATCTCACCCGTGTCTTCATGACCCTCGCACTATCTGACATCTCACCTGTGTCTTCATGACCCCTCCTACTATCTGACATCTCACCTGTGTCTTCATGACCCCTCCCACTATCTGACATCTCACCTGTGTATTCATGACCCCCTCCCACCATCTGACATCTCACCTGTCTTCATGACCCCCTCCCACTATCTGACATCTCACCCGTTTCTTCATGACCCTCGCACTATCTGAAATCTCACCTGTGTCTTCATGACCCCCTCCTACTATCTGACATCTCACCTGTGTCTTCATGACCCCTCCCACTATCTGACATCTAACCTGTGTCTTCATGACCCCCTCCCACTGACATCTCACCTGTGTCTTTATGACCCCTCCTACTATCTGACATCTCACCTGTATCTTCATGACCCCCTCCCACTATCTGACATCTCACCTGTGTCTTCATGACCCCCTCCCACTATCTGACATCTCACCTGTGTCTTCATGACCCCCTCCCACTATCTGACATCTCACCTGTGTCTTCATGACCCTCGCACTATCTGACATCTCACCCGTGTCTTCATGACCCTCGCACTATCTGACATCTCACCTGTGTCTTCATGACCCCCTCCCACTATCTGACATCTCACCTGTGTCTTCATGACCCCTTCCCACTATCTGACATCTCACCCGTGTCTTCATGACCCTCGCACTATCTGACATCTCACCTGTGTCTTCATGACCCCTCCTACTATCTGACATCTCACCTGTGTCTTCATGACCCCTCCCACTATCTGACATCTAACCTGTGTCTTCATGACCCCCTCCCACTGACATCTCACCTGTGTCTTTATGACCCCTCCTACTATCTGACATCTCACCTGTGTCTTCATGACCCCTCCCACTATCTGACATCTCACCTGTGTCTTCATGACTCCCTCCCACTATCTGACATCTCACTTGTGTCTTCATGACCCCCTCCCACTATCTGACATCTCACCTGTGTCTTCATGACCCCCTTCCTCTGACATCTCACCTGTGTCTTCATGACCCCCTTCCTCTGACATCTCACCTGTGTCTTCATGACCCCCTTCCTCTGACATCTCACCTGTGTCTTCATACCCATACCCCCTCCCACTGACATCTCACCTGTGTCTTCATGACCCCCTCCTACTGACATCTCACCTGTGTCTTCAGGACCCCTCCTGCTATCTGACATCTCACCTGTGTCTTCATGACCCCCTCCCACTATCTGACATCTCACCTGTGTCTTCATGACCCCCTCCCACTATCTGACATCTCACCTGTGTCTTCATGACCCCTTCCCACTATCTGACATCTCACCTGTGTCTTCATGACACCCTCCCACTATCTGACATCTCACCTGTGTCTTCATGACCCCCTCCCACTATCTGACATCTCACCTGTGTCTTCATGACCCCCTCCCACTATCTGACATCTCACCTGTGTCTTCATGACCCTACCACTGTCTGACATCTCACCTGTGTCTTTATGACCCCCTCCCACTATCTGACATCTCACCTGTGTCTTCATGACCCCCTCCCACTATCTGACATCTCACCTGTGTCTTCATGACCCCCTCCCACTATCTGACATCTCACCTGTGTCTTCATGACCCCCTCCCACTATCTGACATCTCACCTGTGTCTTCATGACCCCCTCCCACTATCTGACATCTCACCTGTGTCTTCATGACCCCCTCCCACTATCTGTTATCTCACCTGTGTCTTCATGACCCCCTTCCACTATCTGACATCTCACCTGTGTCTTCATGACCCCCTCCCACTATCTGACATCTCACCTGTGTCTTCATGACCCCCTCCCACTATCTGACATCTCACCTGTGTCTTCATGACCCCCTCCCACTATCTGTCATCTCACCTGTGTCTTCATGCCCCCCTCCTGCTATCTGACATCTCACCTGTGTCTTCATGACCCCCTCCCACTATCTGACATCTCACCTGTGTCTTCATGCCCCCCTCCCACTATCTGACATCTCACCTGTGTCTTCATGACCCCCTCCCACTATCTGACATCTCACCTGTGTCTTCATGACCCCCTCCCACTATCTGACATCTCACCTGTGTCTTCATGACCCCCTCCCACTATCTGACATCTCACCTGTGTCTTTATGACCCCCTCCCACTATCTGACATCTCACCTGTGTCTTCATGACCCTCCTTGGAGGCTCCTCACCATCCACAGAGTCGAGCTCTGACACGGAGGAGATGGGCAGGTTCTGTATCACCTGGTCCAGAGAGGGGCCGGGGGACTGGGAGCTTGAAGGGGCATAGTTCTTCAACAGGGTTCGGAAACTCTCAGCTGTCAACAAAAACTTTTTCTACAGTGGATTTCATTGGCATGGCATGGCATGGTTCACTATGGAAGAAGAGGAGGAGGTTACATACACCGCACTTAGTGTCCTGCTTTTGACACAAGCTCATATTTTTCAAAAGTGAATTCCACATATTCCAGCTATATCAGGGTGGTCTGTTAATAAACACATCCCCTGGTTGATGATATCACAAGCAATTAGCCCCTACCTTTAGAATTCAGCACCACAATGTTTACAAACATGTCACAATACCCAATGATGTTATTTGTGAAATTTTGTTGCAATATATACCGTCGAAACAATGTCCTGTGACGGCAGCATACCAACAGGGTTGCTGGGGTCATTGTTGGTACACAAGCTCCTCTCAGGGATTTATCATCTCTACACACAATGTCTTTGAATAAGCCCAGTGACGTTGAGAGTTTTCAATATTTGTTCACTAAATATATTTAACATTTTATAGCAAGCGCCAGTTTATGAACATGATGAACATGATGAAAGAAATTTACTCTCAACATATTTTGTTTTGGGTTCATGAAGCCAAAGGGAGGGTTACAGACGGGAACAAACATACAAAAGTGTGTTTTTATACAGTAATCATGGTAATATTCATTGTACAGGATAGCCATGATTGCAGTTTTATGTTAGGCATTTATTTATTGACACTGCACATATCCAAATATCACCCGTCCAAACAACATCTGTCTACCGTGGGACATCTTTCCCAAAAAATAAATTCGCTTTGTATTGACAACAGTGGATAAGAACTGTGCAGGGGGTCTTAGGAAATTGAACCTTTAATGACATGCATTTTACAGCACATAAACTGATGCATGCAAATATAAGCACTTTTTTTCACAGGGTTTTGAGTGTATGGATCAAGACAGCATATCAGATGTTTCCCTCAATGCCTATGACAGTCATCATGGTCATATGCATGAAGAACAGGTTACATAGACATGATAGAAAGACATTTTGTCCCAGTAATAGAGATATCTTTTAAAAATTTACATATATCATGATATATACATCTTCAAAATAAAATATAAAAATCAAAATGGAGCCCAGAACAATCCCCAGTTTCAGCCTACAGCTGAGGCAATCTAGACTTACCAAATCATTCTAGACTTGAGTTAGACTACTTTTTTAATTTTTAACAGGTTAAAGTGCTTGCCCATCTGCATCTTCTTGTATCCAATTATACATGTAAAACTTAAACAAGAGCATCAATGACCAGTGGACATCAAGTTATTTCATGGTGGATAGTCATGATAATCATGATAATGGATACAAGGTCATGCACATCGCACATTTCCCTCCCCGACACCTCCTCAAAAATACCTCATTCAACAGAATTCAAATTTAGAAATAAAGATCACTAAAAGTAGAACTATTTACCGAAGTGTCTTACTTTTTTTACGTCGTGAGATTTCTTCTGTGGAAGCTTCAAACCGTGCCAAGTTCCTTTCTGATAAATATTCCCCACTGTGTTCAAACTCGGAGGACCACCCTGTCATGTCACTCAGCCTGTTCCCATACGTTCTTGGACTTCCTGCCAGTTCCATGGGCACATTGGCGCCGGTTGCAGGATCATACACATGAACACCAGAGCTCGATGGTACCGAGCGTCCAGCATTCTTCGAGATCAGTTCCTGAATAGCTGACAATGATGACCTCCGTCTTTCCGTGACAGGAGCCGTAACAATCTCACTGGCAACCACAGACGAAAGCACTGGTTCTACTGGCCCACTCTTTCGTCTGCTTGGACTCGCCGGTTGCGTGAAGTGGTGAAGGGGAGGTAACTCAGAACTCGCTCTCAATGGAGGTAGTTTTTCTGTGGAGGAATTTGCTTGAGCATAAATATCGAGCACATCCGGTTGAGGAATTGTTAGCTCAGAAACAGCTCCATCAGTTTGACCATCTTGATCCGTATCACACGGCTCCTCACTTTCTCCTACAAGAGTATCACAGCTTTTTGAATTAAGATCAACGTTTGTGGTTTCTGATGACATTAGTTCTTCAGTTGGGGCTGCTGGAACACTGTTTTCAACATCCTTTACACAATCTTCATCTGTTTTTCGTTTGACTTTTGGAGATTTTTGAACATCATTTGCATTTGGTTTTCTTTCAGTCTTTGGAGATCTTTCAAAGGCTTCTTTTTCTGCTGATTTCCTCAATACTGTCCCATCTTTTACGTTTCTTAAATCAGCTGCATTTTGTGCCATGATTTCTTGCAAAATCTGATCCTCGATGAGAGAGGGATCTAAACTCGGGGCATTGCCATTGCTGGGATCTGGGCAGGAGATGTGACTTGATGTAGAACACTCTGATGCAGCGTATGGAGAAGATGCCATTGCCATTTTCTTAATTGCTTCCACGTCGGCCCTAGTAAAACCTTGCATGTCATACGGTGTGTTGGGTGGAGTGCGCAAACCATCAAGTGGACTGGAAACAATCTGTGAGTTGCCAAGGCGATCTAGATCATGTGACTTTGAGCGTGCAGTCCTGGGAGGCAGCTGTAAAGAGGATTTGTCCTCTGAAATTGGCTTCTTTCCTGAAAATTGCAAAACCAAAAAAGAGTGAGTGAGTGAGTGAGTGAGTGAGTGAGTGAGTGAGTGAGTGAGTGAGTGAGTGAGTGAGTGAGTGAGTGAGTGAGTGAGGACGGGAGTGAGTGAGGGAGTGAAGGAGTGGGGGAGTGAGGGAGTGAGGGAGCGAGCAGAGTTGGGTTTAATGCTGTTTTGAGCAGTATTCCAGTTACATCACAGCATGTCAGTCTAATGAAGGAGGAAAGCCCGAAGTGATGCAGGGTTCTGACGTTTACGTGTGCTGACAAACCTAAAAACTTGGAACCGGGAAACCATTGGTTTCTGGCATTCCTAAGGGACACAACTCTGCACACTGAATTGCAGGGCCTAAGATGACTGGGACATGAATTTGATTGATGAATAACTGCAACTCTGGAGCTGAACAGGGTTTTACTTCTGCCAACTTTCGTCATGCCATGGCAGTCAAAGTTGAGCGATTACACCCAAAAGTAGAAAAACCTGTGGTTGATGTTATGATCAGATGCTGATGCCAGGTCAACAAGTTCAAATGACAGAATCTTACCAATGTTAGTAGGTGGTCATACAACAAAGACCTACCAGCAATTATATGGTCAGACACATTTTTATCTTCTGAACTTTTTTCAAATGAAAATCAAAAACTTAATTCAACTTCATGAAAAAATTACGGAAGCCTTTTAGGGCCATTTGTTTTTTTCGATACTATCTTGAAATTTCAACTTCCGTGTCTTGAAATTTCAACTTGGTATCTTGAAATTTCAAGATAGTATCGAAAAAAATAAAAAACAAATGACCCTAAAAGGCTTCCGTAAAAAATATATGTTTTATCATAAATATTTTTAATGGTTGCAACAGCCTGTGGAAGATTCTAACGGTACAAGTGAACAAAGCAATAACAGCAGTATGGTCTGCAGTTACCTGCCCCTGGCTTGACCGTGAAGATGGGGGTCGGAGTCTGAGAGTCAACAAATCCGGCCAAGACGAGTGGAGTGGACATCCAGTCATTCAGGACACTTGAGTTGAAGGACAGTTGGAAGGTCAAGGTCATCAGGCCTGACACGAATAAACATAAATGACATCACCATATGTCTTGCACATGCATACCAAAAATGAATATTGATGTGAAAAGTAATAGCAATGATTAAATGTAAGATTATGCATCCACTTTGTTACTAATTCTTCACAAGTAGCTACTGTTATTGGGTATTGACAATCAGGTAGCATAAAATTGCTCTACCTTTTTGAAGCAACAACGACCAGAAGCTTACCAGAGAGGTAACTTTTTAAAATGCCTGGATGTTCATGGTCCCTCAGATAGGCTGTAGTGTTGTAGAAATACCTGCAGACAGATCACACTTGTCAGCTTGCACTCAACTCACTACTTACAGATAGGGTTGCGACCGGGTACGAAAACTGAACTCGAGTACCCGGCAGACAATACCCGAACCGGACTCGAGTACCCGTAGTTCAATGTTGTCCCACTTGTTTGTAATGCTTTTGCGAATAAAAGGACATCAAACATCTATTGATCTGTTCTAAGGTTTTTTATTAAATGCCTGCATGGCTTACCTAAAACATTTGAACGTTTGTCCGCTTTGTCGTCCATTTGGAAGTGACTTACGAGTTACGAAAGGCGATTAGAGTTATCTCCCCTGAACAGGTACTCGAGTCCTGAAAATTGGACTCTAGTCCTAAGCTACCCGACCCGTTATCGGGTACTCGAGTACCCGTCGCAACCCTACTTACAGAATGCTGGCATCTACGAACAGGATGCTGGTAACCCTATCAATAAACGTCCTGTAAAGTCCCAACTTCAGGACACTGACTGATAAGCTTAAACAATATGCTCAAGAATACAAGAATTTGGCAAGAAAAGGCTACATTTGAAAATTGATAAACTCATGGCCTTGTTTCCTGAATATTACAAATAACAGACAAGAAACAAGAGTCATCAGATGACATATACTAGCCCAGGGCAAGTACAAATTCAAGCAGGCTGGTACAAGTTTCACCATTGTTATAACAATGCATGGGCATTTTATCTTTACCCGGGCTAGTAAAGCTTTGAGTTTAGTTCTAATCCTATCTGGTGCAATTAGGAAATGGAGTTTGGGTACTTCTACCCCACTTTTGGGTCACTGCCATTGAATACCTTCCGTTCAGTAAAGAAAATAACAATGCTGTTTAGTATTTCTCAAGTCCCAAATCATCAAAAGCACCAGTTCACCACTAGACTGATCTGTATTGCGAGTTTTATCCAGAAATATTCAACAGTTTTGGAGTTCTCCTCCGGAAACAAGCACTCCCTTCATTTGCAGTAAACTCTTCTTCATGAAAAAAAATATAATTAAAAATAAATAAAATCCCAAATCGTAACAACACATCAGCAAAGAAAACATCTTAATCCAGCAAATTTTCTTGACCATATGTAGTGAGTGCGTTGGGTTTAACGCCACTTTTAACAGTATTCCAGTTATATCACGGCGTGTCAGCTTAATGCTGGAGGAAAGCCCGAAGTGATGCAGGCCTCAGACGTTTAAAACTTCCGTGAAACCCACAAGCACGGGTGTGGTGCTCACAAACCTAGAAACATAATCGGGGCGAACCGGGATTCGAACCCACAATCATAGGTTTCTGGTGTGCCCAAGGGTCGCAACTCTGCCCAGTGAATCGCGGCGCCTTAGACCACTGAGCCACCTGTACCCCTGACCACATGCAGAGCTGATGGTTGTGTGGGCAACTACTTACTGCAAGGTCTTGGCATCAGCAACCACGGAGTCGACGTAGCTCTCCATCAGCCCATCATTGAGTGCCAGCCTCACCCACGCCTGTGACGCACAAATACAGACATTAAACCCCATCCCTCCAGTGAAGATAACACCCCTTGCACAACCCTTGTATCTAAGACGTCAACATACAATACCGAAAACTGAAATACAGTAGACTATGTTTATAATGAATAGTGATGGTACTCACCAGACTTGTATATTGCAATTTATTGCAATAATGATTGAGGTACAGTAAACTACGGTTATGACTAACTCAAAGGGACCACTAATTTTAGTTTGTTGTAACCGTAGTTCGTTATATGCATATATACAGCATAACGACAGCAAATAGTCGGGACAAAAAACTAGGTTCGTTATATCCGTCAGTTAGTTGTAAGCATGTTCGTTATAAACGTAGTTTACTGTATTGTGATATGTGTCGCAATACACTGCATGCATTCTTTCATCTGTAATTTGTTATAAACCTGTATATAAAAAGGGTCATCAGAAGATGACATATCGGCATCCTTCCGAGGCAAAGGCGTTTACTGACTATCAAAGTCCAGTTTCCACCCTTGCAGAACTAGGCTAGAATTTCCAGACTCAGTCGTAGTGCCACCAGTGGCTTCAAAGCCTCCTGATGTCCAAGAATTCATTTTGGAATTATCATAATTCTAAAATCACTGCATACTCACTTTGATGATGTGAACAAATTAAGTAATAAATACATGGTCCATTAGTCCTTTTTTAGGAAGATAGTAGGTCAACTTTTAGATAACGACAGCATTACCCTGCAGAGTCCTATGTCTGTTGAGATCTGTGGAAGTTTCTTCAGCTGCGAGATCACATCTTTGTGTGTGAACTTCACAACGAAGTTCCAGAAGTTCTGAAAATATACAAAGACTTCACTGCAGTGCATGGGATACTCCTACAGCTTTCTGTAGGCAACAATGCCTTGCTGCATGGAGCTCGGGCTTGTCGTGTACACAAAAACCTGTGATGTCACAAATGGAAGTGCACATTGGTGAATTGATTGGTTAACAATGGTTAATGAGTTGATATATGTTGACAAGAAATATTTGTAAGTCATTAAAAAAGCTGGCCGATGAGGCTCTCCTAAAGTTGATCATTCATTCACCTTCAAGCATGTTACATAGGAGTTCTGGGGATTTGATAGTTCTGTAAAACCTCAGCGTATCCCAACGTGTACAAATTTTGGACTGTAGAGAGTAAACTGCCTGTTAATGTGAATTCTACAATTGAACATGAACAGGCGTTGCGGGGGGGGGGGAGAAACATCTAAAGGAAATCTGTTTGTGAATATTTTTACATGGATTTACACACAATCACATCGTTATAAAAGTTTACATCTCCATAAACAAATAATAAATGATAAATGCAAATAATATTGCAGTCAATCCCTGAATATATATCCTGACTGACCACTGGTCCTATACTCACTACGGTGACTGTGCTGTCTGCTGCAGGTGTTGAGAAGTTCATGTAACTGACCAGCTGCAAGTGGACAGGATGACCATGATGACCAGTAAACATTTACTACATTCAAACAAAGAAATCATGTTTGTTTGTTGTTTACGCCACACTCAGCAATATTCTAGCTATATAAAGGTGGTCTGTAAATAATCGAGTCTGGACCAGACAATCCAGTGATTGACATCATGAGCATCGAGCCATGCAATTGGAATACGATGACATGCATCAACCATCAGCGAGCCTGACCACCCGCTCCCATTAGTCGCCTCTTACTACAAGCAAAGTCGCCTTTTACGGCAAGCATGGCTTGCTGAAGAGATGTTCTAAGCCGGATCTGTACGGGTCAGATCACACTGGCTGATCAGAGAAAGAGTAAATAGAATTAGTGCAGTCAGCAATATTACAGCTAAATCATGATTCACGTTCAAAACAGGTTTTTCTTGTCGCCAGGCAAGTCTGTCAGTGACAAGTATAATACATAAACAGGACTCTGTGTCCAGCAGAAACAAGCATTGGCATTCACATTAGCAAAAGGATACATTTCAACAGTGATCAAGAAAGTCAGACATTTTAGTCTCAACATGATCATGATGATGTATTAAAGAAAGAGAAGTTTACAACAATAACATGAATAGAAACAACAATATTGCTTGTTTGTCTGGTGTGATGATGAAAATGATTAAATTAGCTATGATTAACACAGATCATGATGATTAAGACATGGTGATGTGTCAGCAAAATGTCCAGCTGTTGATAATGACAATGCTCAAATCTGAATCACTTGTCACTATCAGTCACTGTCGGTGATTCATAGGATTCACATAGACTCGAAGCAGTCTCTGTTTCAAATATGAATTTAAGGAGTACTTAAATAGAATAACATACATGCATATCTGAGATGCATATTTTCCCAACTCTGGTCTGTACAGAATACACGAAAAACATCTTGAAGCCATTATACAAAAATATTTTTCAACAATGTTTCAAATTAAACATGTTTTGTTGCATTTGATTTTAATAAAAAGGAGACTTCTTCAGTCCAGGATACACATTTCTCTCAATTAAACAATTCATTATGCAAACCAAAGCTTTAAACATAGTGGGGCGGTCGGGTAGCCTAGTGGTTAAAGCGTTCGCTCGTCACGCCGAAGACCTGGGTTTGATTCCCGACATGGGTACAATGTGTGAAGCCCATTTCTGGTGTCCCCTGCCGTGATATTGCTGGAATATTGCTAAAAGCGGCGTAAAACCATACTCACTCACTCACTTTAAACATAGTTCCATTTAGCACTACAATTACTGCACTGACCTTGCTGGCCACGGAGTCCTTGAGACCATGCAGGAACACAGCCTCCAGGATGTTGCAGAGGGAGTTGGCCTCATCATCACTGAAACATTGACGATAGATATGAGGCTGAGAGGCGATGACAGACACTTCCCGTTTCACTTTCAATGATAAACGAGCATGATATGGTGTTTCAATCATGTTAATATTTTAAACCATGTGAGACAAAATATTTGCAAAACTGTTCTGACCATTTGGCTTTTTCAACCACTTTGTTTACCATGTTTACATATCTTTTATCCAAAATTTTGGCAAAGTAGAAGCACTTGATGACATGGTTACGGGTAAAAAATAAAAATGAAGCTTTTTCAGCATGCGTACAACAGAGCTAATTTCCAAAACACAATTACGAGCTAATTTACTTTCCGAGTCAAGCCTATATCTAGAACCGTTATAAACCATGAATACATCTAAAACATAATTTCATTTTTTGTTTAAATCTCAAAATGCTTACTCATTTTGGGAAAAACCCAATAGAGTGATGAAAAGATGAGTGAAAAAATATTGGATACCCAATGAAAAATGTAATAACCCAATTAAAATAGAAACCTTCGAGTTGAAACTCAGTTGCTCAAAAAGTTATCTGGAGCTCTGGAGGAGAGCCAGTTTCCATTCCTGGTTACAGTGTAGAACCTGTAGTGTAGTGTCAGAATGCCCAGCAACCTATGTTTGCCGGAAGAGGTGACCAAATGGATTGGGTGGTCGGGTTCAGTTACATGATTCATAATGCATGTCATCATACACTGACAGGGTGGATCGTTGTTCATAATATCAGTCACTGGATTGTCTGGTCCAGACATGATTATTCACAGACTGCAGCCATACATATTAGCTGGACTATGGGTGCATGCGGCGTCAAAAAAAATTAAAAAATTCAATACACTGAGGTCTGTATCACAACAATAAATGTGGCAATATTGCAATATACATTCCAACACAAAACTGAAATTTAATATTCATTCTCAGAAATACCCCTCTGTAATTAGTTTCTTTGCAGGAATTTCCAGCATTTGTCAAATTTGGAGAAAAATCTTTTAAAGTCTATAGTATAACTATGCTGATAAAAGTATTTAGTCAACACAGCCTTATTCATGTTATTAGCTGACACAAATATATATTTATTTTCACAATGTTCAAATACGAATTGGTTAAAATGGTTTACCAAACAATGACAAACATGAAATATATAAACTTTGGCTTTGTTATCCATGTTTACAAATATGGATTTACTGAAATAGTAAAGAAACAAACCTGTAGATGGGAACTTCATTTTCATCATTGGTATGTCTGTGCTGGAGGACTTTGAGAACTTTAGAGAACTCCTTGGTGATGTTGCGTTTGAGTTTGGTCTCATGGATGACTTCCTGCTGAGAGGGCCCTGAAGACCGTGTAAGATGGCACACGTATATTGTCTATCCATGTAACACGGTTTTTTTGTGGAACAAAGACTGATTTGAAACAGTGCATCAGCATTCAGCACAATATTGGGATTTGTCGTGTGCAGGCAAAAGCGGCACCACTGCAAAACGTCACCGATTTCTCTGGCGAAAACGTCACCGCATTTGGCGAAAACGTCACCACATTTGGCGAAAACGGCAACTATGTGACCGGCGAAAACGGCACCTCTATATTTAATAACGATAAGAACGATTTATGTAGTAGTATATCTGCATGATCTGATTTATGTTATTTGTTGCATATTATTTGATGTATTTACATGTTATTTCCTATTTTCCAGTTGTTCACAGATAACTACATACATTCACACATATACACTTCTTCACCATGTTCACAGTTTTCATCTTCATCATGTGTTCATCACAGTTTACAATATCGGCCCACCGAGCATTGTGATAGTAGCTGACTCAGGGGGCTAATTTCTAATGTAAACATGTTTTAACATTTCACTATTATTGGTGTTTGTAAGAGACGATGTGAGTTTAATTTCATTTATTTTACAAAGGTAAAAAATAATAGGGTGCCGTTTTCGCATGAGGCGAGGTAACGTTTTCGCCAATCGGTGCCATTTTGCTGAGGTGCTGTTTTAGCTATAACCTGATTTGTCATGTGACTCATTTCCATGGTTTTTTTTAAAAACTTGTCTCACTGGGCAGCTGACCACATGCACCCTCATCAATCATGCAAAAAAACAATCTAAAACCCAAGCTCTGACAATCACACTGCAGGCACAATCCTTGTATCACTGCTTCTTGATAATGATGATAATGACATTATGTAGACTATATCTGGCCAGATATCATGTATATATGCTTCGACTATCCATACATAAAGACATAAGCAGGTGTGGTAATTCCTATCTGAGCAGTGATACTAGAGCCTGTGGTTGAGGTTAGTGACTGGAAAGTGGAATACGCAGGACTGCATACACACGTTACAAATGGCATTGATACGATGTGACAGTCGTTGACTTTTGTAAATCCTTGTATTATCATGATTATCGCTTCTCCCCATACACAAAGAAGTGAGCAGGTGGCATGTGCAGATGATGTAGACAAATAACTTTATGATGCATCTGTTTAATCTATAGTTTCCACAACTGAAACGTAAATATGGTCAACTGAACTAGGCTAAACGTTTGAAGTTAAATTATCAAGCTGCTCAGATTGCTCATTAATAACTCCTAAAAAATATACAAACAAAACTTAAACCATCGAGAACAATGACAAGTAACTCCATCTGACCTCTGGTCTACTTCGTGCGTCATTCTTAGATTCAGTCAGTCAGCTGATCGATCATGCTTCTGAATCTGAAAATGTTTCAACTTCCCGTTCACTGTTCAGACTGTGTTAAAACAACGAGACTCGTATAATCGCTTGAGTTGACTGGAGGAAACGTTTAAATATTGCCGTAATTAGTCGTACCTTTCTTCTTGAACATATTCATTTGGGATAACATGAGACTGCCCCTTATCCAGTGGGTGTTATGTTATTTCCATCATGTGTTTGTAAACAGTATAGATGGCGTTGTAATGCTGAGCTGTGTCATTCTTCCGGTTGGGATAGCCTTAGTTTCGCATTTTCTTCTGCTAGTGCAAATATTTCTAGATCTATATTTGTAGACTTGAAAAACACATTTCCAATAACGGGACAAGAAATGTAGCAAATAGTTGCAATCTTACGTGTTGGTCAAAAATAACTTCATGCCATATATGGGGACTTATTTAATGCAATATATCACTAAAAACGTGTGTCTTACTTACGCGAGTTTTATGTGTCACTCAATATATATTATGTAAGTAATTTGGTTATTTCATCAATGCTTACAAAAGGACATTTGGCAACAAATGCTGCTAGTAATTATATAAGACAAGGAAGTAATGTTTTCTTTGTTGGGCTTGAACTACACTTTTTATGAAAGAACTGATCATGAACCATCCAATTTCAATAATACTTGAAATAGCTGTGTGGTGTTTTATTAATTAAAACATTTTTTTTTTCTTCTTGAAGCCACACACACACGTGCATGAACGTCGCTACATAAGTGCAATATTATAATCTTCGACGCGACGTTAAACCCCATTTTACCTCATTACGCCGCCTTCAGCAATATTCCAGCAATACAACACGAAAAAAAAGAAAAGAAATATAAAATGAAATCTAACTATTTGAATATTCGTGTCCAAACTTTGATTTTTCACCACGTGTTTTATCTACATCTACGCTATGATTGGCGGAAGGGGTGGGGTACAATTCCTGGTATCTTACCTTACACGAGAATGCCGGATTCTGGTCGAGGTTAATGAAACCGGATGTTTTCTCTATGGGACCCCGAAAAGCGATATGTGTACACGCAGCAAACTTGAAGTAAAAACCAAAATGAAGGTTGCGTACCACTTAAAGCGATTATCTACACATACGGAGACGAACATAATGACTGAAGCGTTCATAAAATATAAACCATTTCCTGCACTTGCGGGTTTTGACAGCGAGTGAGTTAAAATTGAACGTCGCATCAGCATTATTTCAGTCATTCAGCGACTTGTTATGACTGAACGAACAGTGGTATATTTAAGAATGATATATACGAGGGCGCCAAGCGTAAGGTTTTCACAAATACATACTTTTGTTTTATTCAAACGACCCTTCTTGGTATCCTGTTGGTATGTGGTAACACAATCAAAGACGTGAACGCCCTCATAACAAAGAAACACGGGCCTGGAACAGTCTATTATTGTAACGGAGGGTTAACTGTTCAATAATTGATGACCTCACACTACTAAAAGTGAGTGAGTTGGGTCTAACTCTGCTTTGAACAATATTCCAGTCATATAACGGCGTGTCAGATTAATGTAGGAGGAAAATAGTTTTGCACATCTGGAATCCTGGTTATCATTAACAGTTTGTTGAGTACTCAATAAAGTTAACCCACATCGCGAACCCCGTTAGGTTCTATCCCACAGGGGCCGGCGTTAGCCCCAGCCAGTGTTAGCCCCAGCCAGTGTTAGCCCCAGCCAGTGTTAGCCCCAGCCAGCGTTAGCCCCAGCCAGTGTTAGCCCCAGCCAGCGTTAGCCCCAGCCAGTGTTAGCCCCAGCCAGTGTTAGCCCCAGCCAGCGTTAGCCCCAGCCAGCGTTAGTCCCAGCCAGCGTTAGCCCCAGCCAGCGTTAGTCCCAGCCAGTGTTAGCCCCAGCCAGTGTTAGTCCCAGCCAGCGTTAGTCCCAGCCAGCGTTAGCCCCAGCCAGTGGTGCTGAGTCTTCAGAACATGCATCCGAAGCGAAGTTTTGTTTGTTTGTTTGTGCAGATGCAGGTTTAACGTCGCACTCAACAATATTAATTCTATATGAGGTAAGTCTGTAAATAATCGCGCCTGGACCAGACAATCCAGTGATTGATATCATGAGCATCATTTCTCGCAATTGGGATACGATGACATTCATTAACCAAGTCAGCGAGCCTGACTATCCGATCGCCTCTTAGCACAAGCATTGGTTGCTGAAAACTTCTTCTAACCCGGATCTTTCACAAAGTAATCTAAGTGCAACGATGATCGTAACTCGCATACTTTAGCATTGGCTTATGGTAGTCTTAGCGATAACATCGCTTTGTGCAAGTGGACCTTGGGGTAAATGATCCACACAGACAATACAGTACGTGACGTAAATCTATAAATACTGACATTGTGACACTATCGACTTTAATAGACACTGGACTGTCCAGATTGACGATGGCGTTGTCTACTCCAAGCTGTGTATGAACAAAAATCCCGGTTAGTTCAAGTCCCCATACATATGCTGTTCGTAAGTGGCGACTCAATGGATCGGTGGTCAGACGCGATGACTCAGTTGATAAAAGGTCATCGTACCCCGACGACTCACAACATCAATCACTGGATCGTCTGGTCCAGACTGGATTATGTTCAGACCACCCTGATTGAGACGGCGTTAACCAACAAACAGACACAGTCTGTAATGCTAGGGTTTTTCAGAACGTGAACTCATTATTATATAATTAAAACAGATTGATGCATGTTATGAAGAAATAAGAATGTAAATATCGTGAAAGATTTTATCCAATTTAGGATATGTTATACGAAGTATCTGGGTAACACCTACCATTGTTCAGTCCATTTAACCGTTAGCTCTCAACACATCAATTAAGGCTGTCAAGCCTCTAAGCGTATCTCGATCTTAAGAATATCCAGATGCTTATTTGCAAAGCAATTATAGAAATAATTCGTATAAGGAGGACTTATGTCATTAGAAATTCAATTTACAGTTCACAGTAATTACCTGGCCTGTCGTTTCATAGGTAATTATTAGTCCGATGATATAATTATTTTTACTGATTTTTGTGTTCCGATCGATGACGGTGCACTTCGTAGCAGGAGAGACATGGTAATGACATTCTGAATTTGTCGGAAAATTCCAATCTGCCAACAGAGGGCGCTGCCAGGCTTGACGGAAATAGTCGAACGTGAGATTGGATACAATCCGCAATATTCTTGTACATATATAGAGATTATTATACACGAATGTGTTCCATACCTATATTTAACAAACGAGGGATAGAATAATGTTTGATTCTGGAACGATATTGGTGAAGTTAATATCACACCCAGACGGATTAACGCGTTCTTTATTGTGTAAAATTTAGGTGTACTGTACAGTGTCGTGAAATGACTGCATGTAAACTCGATTACATGTACATTACTACAGACTGACTGGCTACCCCACCGCCCAACTACATCAATGGTCGGATGCTTACAGTACCTCACCTGGCTGCTGTCATCGCATCCTACTTTGCGAGGATCGATGCTCATACTTTCAACCATCGGTTTGTCGGGTCCAGACTCGATAATTTGCAGGCTGCCGTGATATAGCTGGAATATTGCCGACGGCCGCATATTCCACCTCACGTCATTGATGTAAAAGAAAGGACATTGATGGGGGCGGCACGGGTAAGGCGCCGAGATTCGCTGTTCAGAGTCAGAGTTGCGTCCCTTGGGCATGCCAGAAACCTATGGTTGTTGGTTCGAATCCCGGTTCGCCCCGAATATGTTTCTAGGTTTGTCAGCACCATATCCGAGCTCGTGGGTTTCACCGAAGTGCTAAACGTCTGAGACCTGCATCACTTCGGGCTTTCCTCCCACAGTTAGCTGACACACCGTGATATAACTGGAACACTGTGAAAAGTGGTGTTACACCCAACTCACTCACTACTTTACTATCACAGCGAAATCAATACATACGAATTTTCTTGGAATAGAAAATCCTTAAATGTACATTTCCGTGGGTGTTTTGTGGGTTTTTTTTGGTTGCTTTGACGTTATCATACACATAAAATATTTATTTATCTGATTCGGCAAATTCCTACCCGACTCTCTGTTGACAATATTGCATGAGTTCAATGGAATATTGAAACAGGGACGTTCAAATCATAAGACTTCATTAACACCAAACAAGAAAATTGTGAAATCAATAAAAATATATATTGGTAATTAGTTCCGTTAGTAACTCCCGACTTAGGGCTCCTGTGTGACCACCCAATCCGCAGGCAAAGTAATCGATGATAGAACAATACAAACAATTTGTATAGTAGACTATAAACAAGTCTGCCTCGGCGTATCTGTACCAAAGTTGTATTTGTTCATTGATTGATTGATTGATTGACTTACGAGAATGTTTCGGTACATATTGCTAATTTTAACAAAATCAATATTTGTATACCTTTACATGCATGGTAATGCATATAAGAGTATACATACGTATGTGTAGATGTTCAAGTTGAAGTTCATAATATGAAAACACATTCGTGTATACACATTGGAAAATCTGCATGGATACTGAAATATTATATGTAAGTATTTTAAGATTCCAATAACACCAAATAACTATATGCTGATTAAAGATATGAAATCGAACTATTTTAATCGGTTATTAATTTAATCGAAGTAATTTTATGTATCTTAACTACACAAATACGTGTACATGTTCATATTCATTGTATTTTCAAATAAGTTTTCGTGATAACCGCTCTCACAAAGGTTTATATAGAGCTGCTATATACGTGTATGTTCTTTATCCAAAGCAGGTTATTTGCATATAAATACATAAAACAAACATGAAATAACTAAGGATAAATGATCTGGTTTCTTCACTTTGATCCGTGACGAGTAGCAAATTGTCTGTAATTTTCCAAGCGCGAACCAAGAAAGAAAACTTCAGAGGCATTGTCCCTCGTTGTGCGTCCTGTGAATGAATTCAGTTTGTTTGGCTGGAGATATTGAAAACCGACCGTCCTAGCTTTTACACAAGCCGATATGCTGAACAGAATGAAGCCAAACTTACACTGTCCCCTATTGTCGAGAGTCCCAGCGAAAGGCTATGGGCGAGATTCCTTGTTGGCCGAGTAAGTCGTTTCGACACAGGACCTGACAATGGTTGCCAAAGGCGTACGTTTTAAACCTTTGGTATGAGGGCAGGCATTTACTTCAGCGACTAACAGCGAGAAATTCACCCCCAACCATGAGACGCAAATGGAGTATACCGCGGATTCGATGTTTCATTTTTTGTGTGAATTTTTTGTTCGTTAATCCGTGTTGATTTTGGATTATCTGTGTTGATGTTGGATTATCCCTTATACGTGTGGCTGTGTCGACAGTGGGGATATATATTCAATGCGTGACTCATCACAACGACAAAATGCCCGCGGCAAGATCCACAAACGTAAGTATACCTATGTCAATACTCCAGCCCCTGGACAAACAAAACGTCAAGTGATACACGCTTTATTCCTGAATAGGACGATTAACCTATGTTGAGAAGGATGTTTTTTCTCTGTTTTGTGGTGTTTGTTTTTATCAACCAGATACCTTTATAGACGTTTTAACCACTAAGAATATTCCAGTTGAAAGTGAGGAGTAATGAGTTATGGTTACGCCAGAAGGTAAGTCTTTATGCTGTGTGCTATTTTGTTATATTATGAACAAGGTGCGAAGGTGTGTCCGGCAAGCCTTTTCTGCGTTAATTTGATCGAGAACATTTTAAATATACGCTGGTAGGTTTATTTTGATACTTTCACACTTTAAAGGATAACCCACATAAATGAGTCGACTGTTCACATAAATTCTTTGATACTTGTCTTATTGCAATATTTCATCTTCATTGCGGCTGTCATTGTTTTCATAAACAGTCCCCACTTCACCAAAGTAATCATATTCACCCCGTTTTCAGTGTGACCCCCATGTGCGTTCTAGTAAACACGATGTCATACTTACGGCCACTCCAGTCAGCTTGTACACTGAGACGGCATGTGTTCTTCACGTTCAATCTGAAGCGTTGTGTTCGCAAGATTCGTGTAGAGGCATGTGAATGTCTGTCGTTATTTGATGTGTGTGGCAGTAACTGCAATAAGTACAGGGGTAAACTATGTTTACAAACGTCACTGACAAAACTATTTTCTTTGTTTGATGTTCCACTCTCGCAACTAGACATCACCCACCATCCCTACTGTCCTGCTCTCACCTTACTTGCCTTACTCTCATGTCGATTCCTTTGAATACTTATCAACATCAGAACTTTATCCACCTTCATCAAAGTCTCGACCCCTCCCATCAATCTTCAATATCTCGACCTTATCCATCCTAATCTACATCTCGACATCTCCCATCCTCGTCAGTATCTCTACCTTAAGCATCCCAATCTACATCTCGACATCTCCCATCAATCATTAATGTCTCAACGTTATCCATCCTCATCAACATCTCGACCTTATCCACCCTCATCAACATCTCGACCTTATCCACCCTCATCAACATCTCGACCTTATCCATCCTCATCAGCATCTCGACCTTATCCATCCTCATCAACATCTCGACCTTATCCACCCTCATCAACATCTCGACCTTATCCATCCTCATCAAAATCTCTAACTTATCCACCCTCATCAAAATCTCTACCTTATCCATCCTCATCAACATCTCGACCTTATCCATCCTCATCAACATCTCGACCTTATCCACCCTCATCAACATCTCGACCTTATGTATCCTCATCAACATCTCCACCTTATCCATCCTCATCAACATCTCGACCTTTACCGTGACCATCAACATCTCGACCTTATCCACCCTCATCAACATCTCGACATCTCCCATTAATCATCAACATCTCGACATCTCCCATTAATCATCAACATCTCGACATCTCCCATTAATCATCAACATCTCGACATCTCCCATTAATCATCAACATCTCAACCTTTACCGCCACCATCAACAGCTCGACCTTATCCATCCTCATCAACACCACGACCTTATCCACCCTCATCAAACACCTCGACCTTATCCATCCTCATCAACACCTCGACCTTATCCACCCTCATCAAACACCTCGACCTTATCCATCCTCATCAACACCTCGACCTTATCCATCCTCATCAACACCTCGACCTTATCCACCCTATCAACACCTCGAACTAATCCATCCTCATCAACACCTTGAACTTATCCATCCCTATCAACACCTCGAACTTATCCATCCTCATCAACACCTCGAACTGATCCACCCTATCAACACCTCGAACTTATCCATCCTCATCAACACCTCGAACTTATCCATCCTCATCAACACCTCGAACTTATCCATCCTCATCAACATCTCTACCTTATCCATGCTCATCATAATCTCGACCTTATCCATCCTCATCAACATCTCGACCTTATCCATCCTCATCAACACCACGACCTTTACCGCCATCATCACCATCTCGAACTTATCCACCAAATTTCGACCTTTACCGCATCATCATTTCCCCCTCCAATCACCCAGAACTTCCACTTCACATACACCCACCATCTCGACCTCGCCCTTCTTGTGTCTCCATCCACCCTCCCTCGCATGACGGCACCAACTTGAAACTCACCTCTCATCTCTGTTTAAGTAACATAGCGCTATGCTTCATCGTCTCAAGAAAACATCGCTTCAAGGCTTCATATCTTACTCATATAATTATGTTTAAATGTTAATTCAAATGTACTTCGCAGTTTTTACACAAAGACATTAATTGATTAGCTCATACTCACTAGAGAGCTTGTAGAGCTCTGACACCGTGCAGTGACGTGCCCTTTCTCTGTTTAAGCACTAGCTGGTAAGTTGGATGTCTTCGTTTCTGAACGTTTGTGACACAATATGACTGACATTTGGGATTTCTGAACATCTGGATAAAGTCTACCCATGTGCAAAACCATGAACATGATACGTTTTCGACCTTATCTTTAAAAGTCTTTACTTACACCTAAGAAAATTATAGTTGTTTTCAGACTTAAATTTATGAAAACGATCCTCTCACACTCATTAAACGATCCTTGAAATCTTCTGAAGCTATTTGACCAATGGTAGCTTTTCTTTGGATTTTAAAGGAAGAAAGTGCAAGTTACATTATACCAGTGTTCGTGGGTTTCACTGAAGTAGCAAACGTCTGAGACCTTCATCACTCTCCCACAACATTAGTGAGTGAGTGAGTATGGTTTTACGCCGCTTTTAGCAATATTCCAGCAATATCACGGCGGGGGACACCAGAAATGGGCTTCACACATTGTACCCATGCCGGGAATCAAACCCGGGTCTTCGGCGTGACGAGCGAACGCTTTAACCACTAGGCTACCCGACCGCCCCTCCCCTAACATTAAGCTGACATGGCGTAATATATAACTGGAATACTGTTCACAACCCACATCATTTACTCACTGAATAGCTACCAATGCTATGGACACTTTTGGTGTCTTAATAATTCTTTTCAGATGTTTACCTCATTGTATCTATTTTGCTGTCCGAGAGTACGACAATAACCTCATCATTCTTTTATCATTGGACGAAATATATCGTTTCTATGGGGCATCAATATTTTACCAATGCAATCCGACTTACTCATTTGTCAAACTGTCAATGTGCGCTACCAGGATGTTAACAAATGTGTTGATCTTGGCAATTGACCAAACATGCATTAAAGCAAACAAACGATCTGTCAAAACCCAATGAAAGGGTCGTTAATATGGAACGGAAATTATTTAACGACCACAATCAAAGCAAACTTGCAATAGACACGCAAATACGCGCTCGAACAACATTTTATAGATGTAATGTGTCAGATGACAGATCCCTATGTGATTAAGGTCCACATGTGATACAACAGGTGATTTCATTCGAGGGATAAATATGGTGTTATATTTTAAAGTTTAAATGTTTATGTCTATCAGTCCAACATGACAGTATGGCAAATTGTTCAGTATTAACCGACATTGCTGAATAGAACACTGGCTATAAAACGTACCGCCAGAGATTAACCAGACTCCATCATCCGACGAAACAGATTCCATTGGGCATAAGAGGCAAAATAGCGGTGAAAATTACAGGAATGGATCACTGAAAATCACTGATGATAACAGGTGTTCGCCACTTCGGAAGATCGAAGCCGAGGTTTGTCCTCTTAAACACATTCAATAAGCACGTGATGTGAACCTTGGTAGATTTACGTGTCGACTTCCAAATTGAAACAATAAGTTAACCAAGAAATCTATGCGTAAAAGAATTCAACGTGAAACCAACTAACAACAAAGAAATGGTATTCAACAAACAATTCTATTATACATTGAACTAGGTTTACAAATCAATACAAATTACTGCGCAGCAATTACAGTTACATTGGCAGTGGTGATGGCAATACAGTCAGTGATAATAATATTCAACTAGCAGCAACGTTGGTCAAGCTTCCAAATTAGGCCTAGGCTGGATATCCAGGGTGAAAGGTGATCTTCACACAACCTCTGCTCTTGATGTAATGTGAGATATAATGTGAGATTATAGAGACATGCTCTTGCCCTATTATATAGTCTAAATATCTTCCAGAAGGTTTTATACACTGCTAGATTAGTCTAGCTGTTCTGGATACATTCCAGATAAATACAGCAACTTCCACACCACTGCTTACAATAGATAGTACTACATTCCTGACAACTAATTATAGTTAAAATAATGCTACGAGCTTCAACTGAATCTCAACAGAAACACAAGTACAATACCAACACTGTTTAACATCACAGTAAACTACGTTTATATCGAACACGCTTATAACCAACTGACGGATATAACGAACTTACTTTTTTGTCCCGACTGTTTGCTGTAGTTATGCTGTATATATGCTTTTAACGAACTACGGTTATAACGAACTAAAATTAGTGGTCCCTTTGAGTTCGTTATAACCGTAGTTTACTGTATATTACACAGCCAAAAACTGTAGTTAGAACCGAATGTTCATGACATGTATACATGTCTTGTTAGTTACCAAAACACGAATGTAGATCTTTGAAATGAAATGTTTAAATTATATACTGCCAGTGCCAAATCTGAACTGATAGCAATTCATCACTTATGGCCTATTTTGCTTTCTTTTTGGTGTTTGTAGTTTACTTAGAACCTTGCTGTGCCACAGGAGTGTCAGGGTCGATGGAAGGCCAATAAACAACACAGACTTCGTGTTATGTACGGGACAAATCGATTAACTGTAAAGAATGGAAACTCGAATGAAGGAAGATACTTTCTTCGTGAATAATACAATCATGATCAATAGTTAGAAGTCAAATATTTATTCCGATATTTGTAAGGGAGAAGGATATAATTGACTTCGAGGAGTTGTCTATTGTCGCCGTGATACAGCTGAACAAGTAAAATGGTTTAAGAGTTAGGACCGTAGACTCATTTCGCAACCAGAGCAATTAACGGAGCATTTCAACAATTGGCGTTTTGCCATAGATGTTTGGACAATATCTTTGCTATAGAACACGTTTAATGTATTTTACATCTGGAATTAAGGTAACCTAGAGTGCAATATTCACATTGTTTTTATCCCTGTATTGATTGTCTGTGTTCAGATCTTTATTCACCAGAATGGCATTATTAACATAAGCACGTGCACATTTATTCACAAAAAACAGTGAATTTTTTACCACAATGTAAAATACCAATACCAATCCTCAGGCGAAATCTGTTTTGTGAAAGTGTAAATTCTTGTTGTAAAGACTCATTGATATGAATATGAATTATGCCTTCTTCTGGAGAATAAAATCCATCTACAAAAGTACATGTATATGTTACTATAAAGCAGGGGCCTACTATTATAGAGCAAATATCAACGCAGTCAGGAGTGTTATATTGAATCGATGTGCATGTCTGGTTGTGTAATTGCATTTTCGTGGTGGACAGATATGTTATTGATTATAGCGAGTTATTTGACAAAATGACTTTGTGAACTTTGGACGAATATGTGACTCACCATTTCACATATGTCAATAGTCAATTTCACGAATAATGATGATGATGCTTATCATCATGTTTCCAGCTAAAGGAAACAGGAATGATGTAAGTCTCAATATTGCATTTTATGAGGCGTTTTTCATTGGCCCAGATATATCATATTCTGGTAAGAAATGTCTCAGCCTACGTTTCACGTTCACGACTGTAATTAGTTAAAGGCGGAATGCACGCTCGATCGCTGACGTCACATTCCCCCAAGTTTCCGCGAAGCGATATCTTGTTCACCACGTGAATAGTAATCTGTCCCAAGCTACCCTTCTCATATAGGAGGGTGTTTTTATGATATATTTATTTGAAAATTCACATATGGAGAACACACAAGACTTTAATTAATTCATTATTTCTTTATTGAAATGCGGGGGCACGGTTGGCCCAGTCGTCTAAGGCGACGCGATTCGCCTATGATTGTGGGTTCGAATCCCGGTTCGCCCCGATTATGTTTCTAGGTTTGTCAGCACCATACCCGTGCTCGTTGGTTTCACCGAAGTGGTAAACGTATAAGACCTGCATCACTTCGGGTTTTCCTCCCACATTAAGCTGACACGCCGTGATATAACTGGAATAACATTTCAAGCGGCGTCAAACCCAACTCACTCACTCACTCACTCATTGACATGCTCTATAAAGACATTTGCCAATGCAAAGCATCTGCTATACATTGATAAAATTGAATTACTGTAAAACGTTGAGGGTACGAGTATTTTCCTTAGTATGGTTTTAAATACAGTTTCTTTAGGATATCATACCGTGGACATTTAAGAAGGAAATGAAATTTATTCTCTCTCCCTGTGGTACATACATGACATATTCTGTCGCAGAAATAGAAACCCTGGTATGTTCCTATGTCATATGATAACATACTAGAGGAAAGCCTACACAAGATCTGAACATGTTTAGGAATGTTTTTAAATGCTAATCGGAATGCACATTTGGTGGTTCATCTAAACACGTTTTTGGTCTAAGCACATAGTTCACAGCCTAAACACCAGCTAAACACAACATCCACATCATCTAAACATGTTAAGAATTTAAATATGTTTACATTTATAAACATTGTGTATTATCGAGGAAACGGGTTTAGACCCAAACACGTTTAGCTGTGAAACACAATCCTAAACATGTGAAGATCCTAAACATATTTAACGCGTCACAATTATTGGACGCTTAGGTTTGTTTTAGAGTGCAGGAGCATAAATCAAAGACCATTCAATATTTTTTGTTTCATTTTGCGCGATCTTCCCTCAGGAAGATGACTTCACAGATATTCGTCAAGCCATGAACTAGAGCCTTTTGCTATGTAGGAATATATTTTTTTTAAATTCGGCTTAAGGATATATGAGATTCCAACAAACGGATCTGGTGATGCCCCATTGGTCATCTCACACAAACACCTTCCTACTTTGATGGCGTAAGCAACCCGTCAGCTTGCAGCATATTAGTCAGATTCATGTTCAGTTTCATTGACTCTATAACACAATTCTCAGGTGAAATGCGTATCTCACGCTGATCGAATGCAGGCATCAAAGACATGACCTCAGCAGGGAATAACGCACAAAGGATGACACAGAAACACATGTATACATTACTGTTGTGGCAGCGTTGGAGTGGCATAGGGACATATGCAAATCAGATGTCACCTGCAGTTAACGTCGTTGAGAGACGTTTAGAAGTTGGAGTACTGAGTAAGGACAGGATATATGGATGAACAACTTCTTAACAATTAGGAGCTACGTTTCGGTGAAGGTTCTGACACCTTTATCAAGCAATATAACGGTGTTAGAACCTACACCGAAATGTCGCTCCTAATTGTAATAAATAAGTTGTTCATCCATATGTCTTATCCTTACTTACACCTGAAGTTAAGTGGAAGTGTAATTTAAAAAAACAATCATTGCAAATGCCTACGCGTTGGATGACATCTAATAAATCTCTGTATTGTGTATTTTAGACCATCTGGTCTAAACGCACATACAACTCTGAATTTCAGAACTATTTGTTTATCAAAACAAGTAGGGAAATGTAGTATTGTTAAGATAGTGGTGTTCATTCGTTCAAAGCTATCAGTGTTGTCGATGGGTTGTCGATAGGATGTCAGCACAGAGTGGTATCAATTTACTGGCAACGTTGCAACATGAATTTCATATACGTCCTCACGCTGTTGCTAAAGGAATGGTCATGTGACAGTTAACGTTGTCGCCAATGCGCATGTATCTTTATGAAGGTCAAGGGCGGTACGACCTTAACAACCGTCTGTAGGTCAATACAGGATGAAAAAAAATCCAAGGAAGCTTAATATTTTCATAGTTTCATGTACAAACATTCACAACCACATAAACAGTCATCTTTTCTCAAATACATCTGTACGCCACATAAAGAACTGCGTGGAGACAATGGAGAGGCATTGTTTATACCGTACGCGTCTAGCGTTATAGCGCACTTTCTAACCACACATATGTACACATGTTTATAACCGGGACTTGTATTCATGGTCACAATACAGGCTGATGCTTCACATCCCCGAGACACTACGCCCCTTCACCTGACCATGGCGTTTGTGTAAGTGATTCGTGCGGATTTATTTATTTAACAATTCAGAGAAATAAAATACCACTTGTACCGTAATAAACATTGAATGTTCCGACAATATCGATACTGACATGTCAACAAAGCTGTGTATTGATCGTGAAGGATAAGTATTTTGAAGGGTTACAACATTCAGTGACCGACATAATGTTCTAAAATGGTTCTGATTGTATCAAATAATATTTACGTTGATTATTAAATCCTTGCCGTTACCTAGGGCGGTGGGGTAGTCTTGTGTTTAAAGCGTACGCTCGTCACGCCGAAGACCCAGACTGATTCCCCACATGGGTACAATGTGTGAAGCCCATTTCTGGTGAATATTGCTGAAAGCGGCGTTAAACCATACTTACTCACTCTTGACGTTACTGATTACAAAACGTGTCATGTCATTTTGAATTAAAAAAGCACATAATTTCGTACCGTCCTGAAATATCAATGACAATGGCGGTTTATAATACGGCCATTTAAGAGAAACATCTGTGATAATGGTTGTTCTAAATATTGTTTAGTTTAAAAAGAAACAACTGAAACGGGAATTATATCATCCAAAAATGGCTCCCACGGGATATATCGCTTGGGTGAGGTCAGGCGCTAGGATATATCGCTACAATAAAATCTGTAACGATGCTTTGCCGATCATCGGTTGCCATGACGTCAGAATCAAATGACGTCACTATACTCTGTCACTGATGCTGGTTAGCTGTACCTTACACTCAAGACACTTATTACTAATTACAAACTGAACAAGATGAAGAATGATTTGGAATGATAAATAAAATCTCACCTAAATATATCAAGACTCGTTGATAAAAGTAAAACTATCCCCGGCAATCGTCAGATATTGTAAGATTTATCTACTCGTGACCTCGGAAGACACGAAGGTAAAAGTCTTTCAATAACCATGTCTTTTCATGTAAACCATATCAATTTACAAATCAGAGGTACAAGATACCAAACAAACGCCATTAGAAAAGTTTATATTTTACAAGCAAATCGTGGCAATGAGGTCTGCAAGTTCAAGAAATAAACAAGAAACATTTCAATGTTTTATTCAGTACCAATTTCATTTGACAGATAGCATTATTTGAGTGTAGTCGCAATATTTGCTGACAATGAATAAGTCAGCCAGCCATTGTGAACCCTGAGAGATATCGCCATTGTGTCTGTGATACAAAATGTCACGTCAATATTGCCGATGGAGGAATGTTGAGCAAAGCTAATCAATACACGAAATGGCATTACGCTGCTGGACTGTGGATCGAGGTAGATTAGGCGTGTTGTTTGTCAATAATGTCTGTTGGAATTGTTGCCAGTGATGAATAATGTGCAGCTATATTGCCCATAGGGTTAGAAATAAATGTTGATAATCACATGTGCACGAGTGCATATACCACCACACGCGCACGCGCACCGGTGTATTCACTAGAATCTTATTGTGACGTAAGGTCGGATTAATGTCAGACTAGAAATGACGTCATAGCTCCAAATTGCTGACGTCGTTCCACAATTGTGGATTTCTAAGATGGCGGTCGTGATCAGTGCATTTTTCTAAAGGGGAGCTCACAAGGATTAAGAAATAATGGGCAATAAAGAAATTATTACACTCGCATGTGTGTCATACTGATTTTATGAAACTCGTGTAAGATCTCATGTATTACCCTCGCTCGGGAAATACAAGAATTCTGATACTCGTTTCGTAAAATCAGTATGACACACATGCTCGTATAATCATCCCTAAATAGTGTCAATTTACCCCACAAAAATAATAATACATACATAATGTCAATTGTCGTAGTTTGATCGATATGGTGTTCAGGTGGATAGTGAGTGCATATTGTCAAGAACTTTGTCAAAAGTTTCAGACATCTGTGTTAGAGATGGAATATACGCGTGTATTTCAAATAATGTTCACTAGGTTTCTCAAACGATGATTTTAAAAGCTATGAATTCTTTCTTGTTAGCTAGATTTAATATACACAGATGTAAAGTAACTGTAAATGACTGTCACTTTAATATATTCCAAAAATATTTGTTACTACCTACAAATTACTGAAGAATGTCAAGTCACCATCTGCATCCAAGCTAAAAACTGTTCTTGATGTTAATTAATAAATAGTTTCATATTATTTACTTTTAACATGGAGACAACATCCCCTGATACGCCAGCTCATTTCTGGTGTCCCCCGCCGTGATATTGCAGGAATGTTGCAGAAAGCGGCGTAAAACCATATTCAGTCAATGTCCACGTGGTATTGTACAGTGTTAAACGTGGTATCGTGGTGTAATAAAAACGCTGAAAAAGAGAGAAAGAAAGAAAACATACATGGTTAGCTTCTTTAACAAAATTTCATCATCACTGCAAATGGTATATATCGCGATGCTGTTCCATGTTTGGTAACACAATTTGATTAAAATCAGATCTTACTTCTCCCTACCGCTAAACAAAGGATCTACCTGTAGCGGTAGCTATTTAATGAGATTGGTCATCATTTGTGAATTATAGTTATAGTATAAATGTTTTATTTTCTTTTAGATTCGTTTATTCTCTTTTAGATTCGTTTATTCGTGTTTTACATTGGAAGAACATATGGTCTTAACTATATACATTCGATTAGCGGTTAAATATTATATATTTTTATAAGGCTATGATAAAGTCCATCAGATTTTCATGTCCTACGGCCTCAATACGGAAGTCAAACCTTGCATCGTTTTTTTCGCAAGGTACCTACAAACGACTTAAATAGTTCCATGTGTTGCCTTCTTCTTTACGACCGCCTCCTTGGTCTAGTGGTAGAGCGTCCGCCCGGAGAGCGGAAGGTCCGGGGTTCGATCCCCGAACCAAACCGTCATACCAAAAGACGTTAAAAGATGGCACTTGTTGTTACCCTGCCTGGCGCTCGGCATTGAGGGGCTAAAACAAGGACTGGTCGGCTCGGAGTCAGTATACTGTGTCTGAGTGGGGTATTCATGTTAAACTGTGGCATGGTATCTCAGTGAGCTAGCACTATAAATCGGCATCAGTCCGGACTAGTACAAGCAGCAACACAAACACACACACGTACACGCACGTCGCTATCTAAGTGCAATAATCTTGCACGCGACGTTAAACTCCATTTCACCTCACCTCACCTCTTTATTTGATGAAATACACCCTGTCGGTAATACAGTGAGTGAGTATGATTTTACGCCACTTTTAGCAATATTCCACCAATGTCACGGCGGGGGACACCAGAAATGAGCTTCACACATTGAACCCATGGCGGGAATCGAACCCGGGTCTTCGGCGTGACGAGAGAACGCTTTAACCACTAGGCTACCCGACCGCCCCTCGGTAAAACAACAAAGCATTAAAGCTTCATGTGAACCACAGCAGTTATCACGGATGCCCTGAACAATTTTAAAATATACAAAATGTTTCCCGACTCACATTTAATTTGTTATTTATGTATCGTGACATTATGCCAGCCAAGTAAAACAGTTTTTAAAGATTTTCGTTAACATCTCCGGGGATTTGATGGAAAGTAAATGCACACATCATGTGACTTACGAATTATTCAGTTTCATTGATTCTAAATGCACACAAGGACTTTGTTTTCTCTCGAACAGGCACAATACACGTTGGATCACTCCCATCGACAAACTGTTCTTCCAACCCGGAAACTTGGTGATGTTGACACACGAGGCATTATAATAATAGTCAACAAACAAAATGTCTCATTTCACTTAAGCTGTCATAACATCTGTTTTGCATCCTGGAGCAATTTTGTAATCCAAAGGAATAATTCAAATACAGGAAGTTGCTGCAATTAATCAGAAAACAAAATCGAACACCTCCCCTTTCATAATTCATCATTCCACAAAAAATGTATTCTGTCGAATGCTTAAACGTGTAGCGTACGTACAGGTTCGTGCATATTTGTGACATTGGTGACAGTGTCGATCAATCACTGTCAATGTATAGCAGAGTAATCACAAAGTATCGACTACCAGGAAATTGATACATCGTTGTCATCGATACTCAAATGGATGCTTGGACGGGTGAAATCAATGCTATAGACCGTAGGATGGTGACAAGTTACTGCAGAATCATGGTCACTTTGATATCAACATCTTTGAGCTTCTAGGAAGGGTGGGGCGCGAGTTGCCCAGTCGTCTTGGACGCCGCAATTCGCTGTGCAGAGTTGCGTCCCTTTGGCACACCAGAAACCTATGATCGTGGGCTAGAAACACTATTCGCGCCGGCTATGATTCTAGATTTGTCAGCACCATACCCGTGCTCGTTGGTTTCAACGAAGTGGTGAACGTCTGAGACCTGCATCACTTCGGGCTTTCCTCCCACATTAAGCAGCCACGCCGTTATATAACTGGAATATTGTTAAAAGCGTCGTTAAACCCAACTCACTCACTCAATCCAGGAAGGGTTGGTGGTCCAGCGGTTAAAGCGTTCGCTCCCTACGCCGGGTTTGATTCTCTACATGAGTACAATGTGTGAACTAAATTCTGAGCGTTTCACTCACTTTTTACCTCCATGTTCCAATTCACACGGTACAACTAGTTGTATACAATTTGTTGTATGCAACACATTGCATCGTGTGAACAGGCAAGACAGTAAAACGTTTGACGTATGCAACTGGTTGGACGTGAGTTGTACGAAATAGGACATGCTCTATTTTCATACGACACGTGTGTGGACGCAGCCAATCTAAACGCGTATGAAAATCACGTGATGTTTACACGTCAATTTGTAAAAAGAAAACGACGCCGATTCACGTGGATAAGTTCTGCTTTTCGGTTTTCTAAGTGTCACCACTCAATGAAGGACCTATGAAAACTAGGTACGTAGAATAACACTGTAACAAATGATATATTTTGACATTTGCGTCGGTCTTATTCTCCAGGTTAAACTGTTCACAGTGTTATTTGAAACGACGGGCTATGTGACTGTACACTGAAGTGATGAGATTAGGTCCATAATACGTTAAAACTTTCTAAAACCTAAAATGCACCATACCCACAAATACACGTCACAGTTTTGGATTCTGTGGGAAAGTATACATTTTGTGTGTGATTATTTATTCAAATAACTTATAACTACATGAGAAGTGTAATTACAAAAAGTATCGGGTGTCTGCTCTTTGTCCAAACACTAATTATCATTCCGAAAAGACTCCAATCACTCCATATTCGTAAAAACTCCATGTTGGATAGTGTTGCATAATCCCGATTCGTTTCGCGTCAGTCGAGATGCCTGTCACATCACATGCATTTCACACTCAGCTACGATACATACATCCCTGAATTCATCATACCATTAATAATAATCAATTGACACATTGTCGAAGTCACTTACACACACGGCCCAAATGAAATCAACCGAAATATTCACGTGTCATACGACCCTGAAACCAAACCCTGTGCTCTAAAACCAAGACTCCGGCAGTCTGAAAATGTAAACAAAGCTAACTTCTGGTTTAACATTTTATACTATTCCGAGAGATTCGGTCGTCAATTTGATGCATACATTAGCTCAGATTATTACGAATATGCATGGATCGACAAACGTTGCAAGAATTGAGGAATTAATAATTAGATACTTATTTGGATAAGTCAACAGAAATCGTTCCACGTGACGCCATGATTGACGCAAATCACGCACACTGACGACGCTATTGGTCTGCATTTCCACGTAGTATCAGGGCTAGAATGGAAACATGAAAACAAATATAACATGTTGATTTCAGATTGATTCTGATCACTTAACTTAAGGCCCCTTTACACAAGGCTGCGACCTTTGTGCCACCTTTGAGCGATCAAAATCTGGCCAGGACGCTCAATGGTCGCCTAAACCCAGAAAATCATATTTCTATGTAACTGCTCCAGCTCAATCGCCCAGATTGACGGGAAAATATTTCAGCAGAACACATCTGTTACCTGGCGACCATTGGGCGACTACTGTGCCTTCATTCTGCAACAACGGCAATGCTTGTGCCTCCCTTCTGCCTCCTGTGAGCCTCCAACGACGACCTGGCAAATTCTATGGTCGCACACGGGAGGCACAAAGGTCGCCATCCTGTGTAAAGGCCCCATTACATTACCCATTTACCCTGTTTCGAACAGTTCTCAACACAATTCTTGCAGGTCGGCATTAAAACTCAAAAAGTAATTGATAGTTTGAAACAAAATATGAATACTTGTCACATGATTGTGTTCACCTTGTCCTACTCTTCCGTTTCATCATCACACGGGAACCAAAAGTCTGAACAACGACGGACTGTTCTGACAGGTGTACAGTACTTCACAAACTCAATTTTGACAGGCATTCTCAAGTCGGCAGCTTTGATGACGTCACACCTCTCCCTATAATGCGACAAATCAATATCAAACACGGCTGTTGGAAAATAGGTGTCGTTCGAAAATAGGGTACTCGACGATAAATATGCTATCCCTGCATCGCGGTAAAACCTACTCTAAATCTTCCGCGTATCAGTGAACTCGCGTTGTTATGAAGGGAGGTTATCGGTAGTGATATATTAGTATACGTCAACATCAACAACGTTACATCGTTGTACACATTTGGGTTTTTTCTTTGAGGTGCGGGTGAATCAGTACACAATGAATTCATTTCATGAAGTAGGTTACTGTTTCAATCTTGAATTATAATTTGAATATCTCTTGAATATCTTTTTTAACCAAGTACAATAATGCACTGTACTGTTACAAATATTGACTAAATATCATAGAATTTATTGTTTTAACAATAAATTGACATTCAACGTGACACTGTTATTCTTCCTATAAGATGCTTTGTGAATGTAACACTGCAGCATATACATATTTCCTTTGGAGAATTGTGAAATATTCATTTTGGCAAATTTATATAGATAAGTTAAATTAAATAACCACTTCATTTCTTAAATTAAAAGTAAATGTTCACCTAAAGAAAATTCGTCACGTTATATATTTTTTAATGGTAGTAGAGCGTCCGTCCGGGTTCGATCCCCGACCGTGTCATGCCAAAAGACGTTAAAAGATGGCACTTGTTGTTACCCTGCCTGGCGATCGGCATTTAGGGGCTAAAACAAGGACTGGTCGGCTCGGAGTCAGTATACTGTGTCTGAGTGGGGTATTCATGTTACACTGCGGCATGGTATCTCAGTGAGCTAGCACTATACAATCAGCATTAGTCCGGACCAGTACAACCACACACACACACACACACACACACACACACACACACAGAGGGACACACACACAGGGACACACACACACACACACACACACACACACACACACACACACACACACACACACACGCACACACACAAACACACATACACACACACACACCATATATATATATATATGCATGGGTCGTTGTTCATAATATCAATCAGTGGTTTGTCTTGTCCTTTCTCGGTTATTAACAGATTGCGTCATATAGCAGGGACAATGTACAATGAAGCTTTAAACAACAAAGATACCAACACACATATCTTTTACCCACAAGGGGAATCGAACCTGACGAAACGAGCCAATGCTTAACCACTAGGCTACCTGTTACAGCTCTAATTATGACATTTTGAATTCGTGCCAAGGCTTTGAATGAAATATCCTCACACGAATGTGGGCAGATAGGGTATCTGGGATTCCATCACCTAAATAGTGTCTGTATATTAGTTTGTTTGTTGTTCAACGCCGCACTCACCAATATTCCAGCTATATGACGGCTGTCTGTAAATAATCGAGTCTGGGCCAGACAGTACAGTGACCCAGAGCGCATCTGTCGTGACATTATAATGAGGATAAACAAGATTTACAATCATGGTAACCGTATGTGTACTTGTCACTGGAGGTCAGGTGAAATTGTTTAACGTCGCGTTCAACATGGTTACCCTTGTATAACGACGTGCATGTGTGTGGCTGCTTGTATTAGTCCGGGTGTTGTACAGATGGTACTTGTTGTTACCCTGTCCGGCGCTCGGCATTAAGATTGGTAAGTTAGTTTGTGTTTAACGCCCCACTAAGCAATATTACAGCTATATGACGGCGGTCTGTAAATAATCGAGTCGGGACCAGACAATCCAGTGATTGACATCATGAGCATCGATCTACGCAATTGGGATATGATGACATTCATTAACCAAGTCAAAGAGCCCGACGACTCGATCCCGTTAGTCGCCTCTTACGACAAGCATAGTCGCCCCTTACGACAAGCATGGGTTGCTGAAGACCTATTCTCTTCCCGGATCTTCACGGGGGTCTTCACATGAGGCAATATGAATAAATGTATTGAGTGTTTACGTACAGTGCATACTTAACTGCATGTACAGTCAACGTATTTAAACAGGATAGAACTGAAATTATCTTCATGGATGGGTGCGGCGTAAAACAAAAAAGAAAACAAACAAATATACAGATACTAGCTAGGTGATGACATCTCAGATCCGCCATCTGCCCACAATATTGACAATGACAGTTTGTCAAGGAGCTTCCCGAAAAAGCTATTTTCACCTGTGACGATATGTTCCTATTGAGATTTCATGTTCAAATAATCGTAAAATGAAATCGATGAGTGAAATGTATTAGTTTTTACTTTTCATATTGAAACAAGGGTATTTAAGCCCAAGCAATGCATGGGTGGCCATTGATGTTTTGTGTGTGTTTATCTGTGTCTGAACACTTCATAAAACAACTCGGATGTGTAACGTTTGTAACTATTTAATGTTTTAAGGGTATCACAATTATACATTGTACCGCGGGTGGCCCGATCGCCTGAGATTGGCTATGCAGAGTTGCGTTCCTTGGGAGTGCCAGCACCCTATGATCGCAGGTTCGAGTCCCCATTTCCTGATAATGTTTGGTGGTTTGTCAACACCATACCCCACCTGTGAAGATCCGGGTTAGAATTGGTCTTCATCAAACCATGTTTGTCCAGACTCGATTATTCACAGGCAGCCGTTATATTGCTTTAATATTGCTGAGTGCGGTATTAAACAACAAACAAACAAAACCACACTGTACCTGTCGAGGAAGATTTCACGAGAGTGGTCAACGCCTGAGACACTTTTGTACGTCCCCCCACATTGAGCAGTGAAATACCTGACAAACTACTCAAGGCTGCGTTAAGCTGTGTCCCGTTCTCTCGCCCTGCCGACGTATGATTTCCCACATGGGTACAATGTTTGAACCCTGTTACGTGAGGTGAGGTGAGGTGAAATTGGGTTTTACGTCGCGTCCAAGATTATTGCACTTATATAGCGACGTGCATGCACGTGTATGTGTGTGTGTGGCTGATTGTACTAGTCCGGACTGATGCCGATTTATAGTGCTAGCTCACTGAGATACCATGCCGCAGTTTAACATGAATACCCCACTCAGACACAGTATACTGACTCCGAGCCGACCAGTCCTTGTTTTAGCCCCTTAATGTCGAGCGCCAGACAGGGTAACAACAAGTACCATCTTTTAACGTCTTTTGGTATGACGCGGCCGGGGATCGAACCCCGGACCTTCCGGTCTCCGGGCGGACGCTCTACCACAAGACCACGGAGGCGGCCGAACCCTGTTACGATTCATTGACTTTTGACATACAGATGCCCGGTGCGCCCTGATCATGTTTCCAGATTTGTCAGCACCAAACCCCTGCTCGTGGGTTTCAGCAAGGACCTGTATCACTTCGTGCTCGCCTCCCATGTGAAGCTGGATATAACTGGAAGGCACAGGTTCAATTCCCCACATGGTTAAATTGTGTGATGCCAATTTTCTGTTGTCTCCCGTCATGATATTACTAAAAGCGACTTAAAACCATTCTCACTCACCTAAACAAAATCATTATTGAATAATTTCAGAAAATTTGATGATTGGGATTGTCCATCATGAAAACGGATTTCGTTTTGAGTGCCTGCTGTATTTCAGCATTCTCGACCTGGTATATTAAATATACCAGTTAAACTAGTTAACTACATAATTAATCACATACGTCAGTGAAGTCCGTGTGCTCTTTATTTATTTTAAGGGACATTAAGGTAGGACACGATTTTACGATAAGGCACGTGTTTATGTACATTACGTTGCATGCGCTTAAGTCGAAATGATCATGCGAAGAACATTCATTTACATACAAGAGTGAGTGAGTGAGTATGGTTTTACGCCGCTTTTAGCAATATTCCAGCAATTTCACGGCGGGTTTACATACAAGAAAAATCAAGTGAAAATGTCTTTCTAAACTTCTGTACTTGCCTCAGTGTAATCAGTACAAAATATCGGATACACTTGTTTACGACGTTCAAAGAATTATACAGAATCCCTGCGTTACAGTATGAGTTCGTGAGTGAACTGAGCATGGCCTCGGCACTGGTTCAGACATATAACGATGTTTAAGCTTGGAGGTGATTGAGCCTTGAATTATAAATACCTCGTGACTCCGTCAGTTCATGCATGAAAAGTCCAACCTTTCATGTAATAACCGCCAGAAGCCATTACGTACACCAATAAAGATTATTCCCCGCCAATTCACTGAAAATAGCGGGACAAAGTGTGTTTCCCTGATGGACAACACTATCGCAAAAGCACGGCAGATTTGGCGATTATGCCGTATTGTCCGTCCCAATATACGAGGGTTCTGCAGTAACTTATTGACTGTTTGTGTTTACTGTCGATTTATAGTCGGAGCAAGAAGCCGTACTTTCGTCGTGATAAATTAGTGATTCCGGATCCACTGGGCTTGTAAAGTAGGCTTCTTCGAAGGCTAAACTTCAACAATGGAATTTCTCGTATGGATTACAATGCCTGGAAATACGTTCATGCAAGGGACAAACTATAGACATGTCGGTTAAACGTGTTGTTACCTCAATTGTGAGGGTTCACATAATTAGGTGAGTGTCTTGTGTATTGTTTTGAATCTTCTTGTCAAAATGTCATGTTAGAGAGTATGAGAATGTGTACGTAGAGTGGGCGCTACTTTTAAATAATGCTTCGGATATATTATAAGATGAAAGTATGCGTTTCAAAGTTTGCTAACCATTTTTGTTGAGTTGATACATCTGTACAAATATCAAACCAGTCGACAAAGACTTTTACTAATGGTATCCAATATGTTGTAAACATAATTTCAAATGAGTGTATACCTTTTAGCCATTTAAATAAGCGCTGAAAACAACATATTATATCGACATACCCATATCTATTAAATGAGTATGGACCCGTTAAGATCCGGGTTAGAATAGGTCTTCAGCAACCCATGCTTCCCGTAAAAGGCGACTATGCTTGTCGTAAGAGGCGACTAACGGGATCGGGTGGTCAGGCTCGCTGACTTGGTTGATGCATGTCATCGTATCCCAATTGTGTGGATCGATGCTCATGATATCAATCATTGGATTGTCTGGTCCAGACTCCATTATTTACAGACCGCCGTCATATAGTTGGAATATTGCTGAGTATGGCGTTAAACAACAACAAAATAAAATGATTATGCTATTTTGTCATATGAAGTGCAATGTTTAGAAGGTCTTGTTGCGACCCGTATCACAATAATATCGGTGCACTGGTTCCATTTGCACAAAGATGCAACTGCAGGATTGAGGTTGAAGTCAACGTTGCTGGTGTGCAACCAGCCCGCGAGGATTCCGAAGTAGAATGACTCGCCAGTTCCTCACAGATGTCAAATGGGGACAAGTTGCCTCAGGTCTGATTGCGTGTCATGATACCCGTTTTTCTTAATCGTTGCTGTGCAATCCACCGCATGCCATCTTAGATATGTCCAAGCTTCGGGTCGGAATAGGTCCCGGTAACCTATGCTTATCGCACGAGGTTACTACATTCATCTGGTGGCCTGACACGATGACCTGCCTGGTCGCGCGTCCTCGGACCCCGACGGCGTCAAACAAGAACTAAACGACAGAACATAACTTTATTCACTCAAGGCTACATAGCCTAGCATTATGAGGTAGTTATTGGAGATCAATATGCAAGTATATGGCGGCAGATTGTATACTACTTCAACTTACTGATTATTGGACGGAAAAATCTAGAAAGTGTCTTTAACATTTTCATATTAAACATAGAAGGGCTCTTTAGACACTATAAAGGCAATAATGTCTTTCTCACATCTACAAATTATTCACAAACAAATAAATAGTGATACTCATCTCCAATATTAATTAGATTAGCATAAGAAACATTTTCTCTCTATCAGAGGCATATGGTACCACTGACCTAGCTCAACTGGTTGTCGGTGGTTTCAAAATCTGAATGTATTTTTGTAAAATAAATTTATTGGACAGATTTTGTAAATAAACTTCATTTTCAATAGTATCCTTGATTATATTATATAATTTACCCTTGGATGAGGAATCTATGTCAGATCTCCAGTTTTGGATATATTGGACCTAGCAAGGGAATGTAGTTCCTTGGTAGCGGCCAGACTTTATAAACAACAGTGAACAACATTGTCTGACATTATGAAGGAGATTGGACTGTTTAGTGAGTGAGTTCAAATTTAACGTCGCACCGGCATTATTTCAGCCATATAGCGACGAGTATTGGACTGTTTAAGCCTGAGGCGTTGTGATCAATCACAGCCTGACGGCAGACGCATGTCCTGGTATATTGAGTCTGCACTCTACGATTCACTGCTGCAGCTGACACAAGGTAGTATGACATTGGACTCACTTGGTTAGCGAGTTAATGAGTTCATTCAATGTTGTAATGTTTAGCCACACATTGTTATTGCTTACTCAGCTCCTTACGTCATCATGGCTACACCAATGATGATCACTTCTTCAAAGATTTAGGGGCAACTGTTGTCCCAGTGAGGCGTCTCCTTTGGCTGTGAAGAGGTGCTGCGATAGGCTTGCCACATGCCTAGAATAATGGGTTCGAATCTCGGTTCGCCCCGATTATGTTTCTAGGTTTGCCAGCACCATACCCGAGCTCATGGGTTTGACCAAAGTGACCGACGTCGGAGACCTGCGTCACCTTGGGCTTTTCTCCCACACCAAGCTGACTGTCGGGATATAACTGAATAATGTTCAAAGCGCGTTACACCAAACTCACGGATTCAACGGAATAGTTTGATTTTGTTTTTCATTTTAAGCCTGTGCCTTCATAGTTAACTTTACATATACAAAGTAACATCAAATGCAGATTTAACCGATACGTATTTTGTTCATCATTGATAACGATCAAAGCTTGTTAGTATTCCAGTAACAATATCGGATCGATTATCGAATCAAGGTCGGGTCTGTTTCTGTTTTTTGTTTCCTACTAGATGCCTGGCTGTTATTGCTGTCAAAACCTAATACGACGATAATGCCACTACAAATATAAACACTAAGTAAGGATAAACTTGTCATAATAAAGAGATGTGACTCTCTTTGGAGGTATACGAGCATTTCTTATCATTGATTGTCTTCAAAGAGGGACTCCCTTGCCGTCTGTATGTGAGGAGTAACGACGCCTTCAAGATTATTGCACTTAATATCATAGCGTGTTGTGTGCACGTGTGTGTATGACTAGCCTGTATTAATGTCGGTTTTGTAGTGCCAGCCCACTGAGATACCCTGCTACAGTTTAACATGTATACCCCACTTAGACACAGTATACTGACTCCGACAAGTCCTTGCTTCGTTCCCGTAATGGCGATCGCCAGGCAGGGCAACAACAAGTACCATCTTTTAACATCTATTGGTATGTGTCGAGACCGGTGACAGAACCACCGACCTTCTGCTCTCCGGGCCGACGTTCTAACCACTGGACCTCGGAGGGGGACAGCCGTCTGTAAGTGACTGTAGTTCCTATATCGATTCTCTCACGCCAAGCTCGCAATACTTGTACATAAATGAATACAATAACACGACTCGTATGTTACCCCAGTGCAACTGTCAGTCAGTTCATAACACTGATTACTGTTGCATGTATTTGCATCAATATCCGAGATAAGATACTTTGACACGTATGTAATAAAAATACTCTATTTATGATGAACACTTCACTATATATGATTATTATGACGAAGGAAAATAAACTAAAAGCAAATTAATTATATATTCAGCTGATACTTATAATTTGAGCATATTAAAAACAATGTGTATGTGAAATTAAAATTTGTATTTCGTCTGTGTAAGATCAAGGTCAAGGTCAACAACAACGACGGTGCCGTGTTTCCAGCGTTTATGTTATAACGTGTGTTATTACGTGTGTTATTACGTGTGTTATTACTTGTGTTATTACGTGTGTTATTACGTGTGTTATTACGTGTGTTATAACGTGTGTTATTACGTGTGTTATTACGTGTGTTATTACGTGTGTTATTACGTGTGTTATTACGTGTGTTATTACGTGTGTTATAACGTGTGTTATTACGTGTGTTATTACGTGTGTTATTACGTGTGTTATTACGTGTGTTATTACTTGTGTTATTACGTGTGTTATTACGTGTGTTATTACGTGTGTTATAACGTGTGTTATTACGTGTGTTATTACGTGTGTTATTACGTGTGTTATTACGTGTGTTATTACGTGTGTTATTACGTGTGTTATAACGTGTGTTATTACGTGTGTTATTACGTGTGTTATTACTTGTGTTATTACGTGTGTTATTACGTGTGTTATTACTTGTGTTATTACGTGTGTTATTACGTGTGTTATTACGTGTGTTATTACGTGTGTTATTACGTGTGTTATTACGTGTGTTATAACGTGTGTTATTACGTGTGTTATTACGTGTGTTATTACTTGTGTTATTACGTGTGTTATTACGTGTGTTATTACGTGTGTTATTACGTGTGTTATTACGTGTGTTATTACGTGTGTTATAACGTGTGTTATTACGTGTGTTATAACGTGTGTTATTACGTGTGTTATAACGTGTGTTATTACGTGTGTTATTACGTGTGTTATTACGTGTGTTATTACGTGTGTTATTACGTGTGTTATTACGTGTGTTATTACGTGTGTTATTACGTGTGTTATTACTTGTGTTATTACGTGTGTTATTACTTGTGTTATTACGTGTGTTATTACGTGTGTTATTACGTGTGTTATTACGTGTGTTATTACGTGTGTTATTACGTGTGTTATTACTTGTGTTATTACGTGTGTTATTACGTGTGTTATAACGTGTGTTATTACTTGTGTTATTACGTGTGTTATAACGTGTGTTATTACTTGTGTTATTACGTGTGTTATTACGTGTGTTATTACGTGTGTTATAACGTGTGTTATTACGTGTGTTATTACGTGTGTTATAACGTGTGTTATTACGTGTGTTATTACTTGTGTTATTACGTGTGTTATTACGTGTGTTATTACGTGTGTTATAACGTGTGTTATTACGTGTGTTATTACGTGTGTTATTACGTGTGTTATTACGTGTGTTATTACTTGTGTTATTACGTGTGTTATTACGTGTGTTATTACGTGTGTTATTACGTGTGTTATTACGTGTGTTATTACGTGTGTTATTACGTGTGTTATTACGTGTGTTATAACGTGTGTTATTACTTGTGTTATTACGTGTGTTATAACGTGTGTTATTACTTGTGTTATTACGTGTGTTATTACGTGTGTTATTACGTGTGTTATAACGTGTGTTATTACGTGTGTTATTACGTGTGTTATAACGTGTGTTATTACTTGTGTTATTACGTGTGTTATAACGTGTGTTATTACTTGTGTTATTACGTGTGTTATAACGTGTGTTATTACTTGTGTTATTACGTGTGTTATTACGTGTGTTATTACTTGTGTTATTACGTGTGTTATTACGTGTGTTATAACGTGTGTTATTACGTGTGTTATTACGTGTGTTATTACGTGTGTTATTACGTGTGTTATTACGTGTGTTATAACGTGTGTTATTACGTGTGTTATTACGTGTGTTATAACGTGTGTTATTACTTGTGTTATTACGTGTGTTATAACGTGTGTTATTACTTGTGTTATTACGTGTGTTATTACGTGTGTTATTACGTGTGTTATTACGTGTGTTATTACGTGTGTTATTACGTGTGTTATAACGTGTGTTATTACTTGTGTTATTACGTGTGTTATAACGTGTGTTATTACTTGTGTTATTACGTGTGTTATTACGTGTGTTATTACTTGTGTTATTACGTGTGTTATAACGTGTGTTATTACGTGTGTTATTACGTGTGTTATTACGTGTGTTATAACGTGTGTTATAACGTGTGTTATAACGTGTGTTATTACGTGTGTTATTACGTGTGTTATTACGTGTGTTATAACGTGTGTTATTACGTGTGTTATTACGTGTGTTATTACGTGTGTTATAACGTGTGTTATTACGTGTTATTACGTGTTATTACGTGTGTTATAACGTGTGTTATTACGTGTGTTATAACGTGTGTTATTACGTGTGTTATAACGTGTGTTATTACGTGTGTTATTACGTGTGTTATTACGTGTGTTATAACGTGTGTTATTACGTGTGTTATTACGTGTGTTATTACGTGTGTTATTACGTGTGTTATAACGTGTGTTATTACGTGTGTTATTACGTGTGTTATTACGTGTGTTATAACGTGTGTTATTACGTGTGTTATAACGTGTGTTATTACGTGTGTTATTACGTGTGTTATAACGTGTGTTATTACGTGTGTTATTACGTGTGTTATAACGTGTGTTATTACGTGTGTTATTACGTGTGTTATTACGTGTGTTATAACGTGTGTTATTACGTGTGTTATTAAGATTCGATCAGTGAAAGGTACGCTAACTAAACAAATCTATTTATTGATAAATGTTGTCACGACTTTGCCTAACTTTTATTAACAAGATTTTTTTTCAACAATGTATTGATATTGCAAGCTCTGTGACTGTTGTTTTTGTACCAATTTGAATTTTAACAACAGTATAGAAGTTTCATCAAATGACATTTAGACATCAAGAAGAATATTATAGTCTACAGTATTTTTATTAATAGAATTGTATCGGTTCACTGTCATGCATATTTCATCACTATGACTGCATCGGGCAAGTGTTTACTGAGTACATGACGTCACTGTCATGCATATTTCATCACTATGACTGCATCAGGCAAGTGTTTACTGAGTACATGACGTCACTTTGAAGCGTTATTCCATCACTGTGACTGCATCGGGCAAGTGCTTACTGAGTACATGACGTCACTGGCAAGCATTATTCCATCACTGTGACTGCGTGGCAAGTCTGTATTGAGTACATACCGTTACTGGCAAACACATTTCATCACTGAAACTGCATGGCAAGTTAATAGTGTGTACATGACGTCACCGACAAGCATTATTCCATCACTGTGACTGCGTGGAAAGTCTATATTGAGTACATACCGTTACTGGCAAACACATTTCATCACTGTAACTGCAAGGCAAGTTAATAGTGTGTACATGACGTCACTGGTAAACACCCTTAATTCCTTTGACGGCATTGCATCGCATCGCAACAACGCAACCAAGTGTCTTTGGTAACATAAAGTATTCATAAGTTTGAAACTGACACCGCAGATCACATGCATATTTCACAGAACAAGGAGTTTGATGGATGCCTTGTATTATAGCCTCTCTTCAAATGTTCCAGTTCATGGTTTTCCAATGAACATCGTTGATTTGTTGGATTTTAAGGTAGGGAAAAACACACTGACATTTGAGAACAGAGACAAGCACGCTGATGCAATGCCTAGTTTCACCATAGCAGAACCAAAATACATTTATCTTGTGTTTTGTGGCGTTAGGTTTCTGCGAACTATGCACCATCTTCCCCTGTTCGGTATTCAATATGATTATTCATATTGTCATATCTGGATATAGAATATGGGTACTCCGGGTTCTTCGATACTATGGAATCGGATGACCTCAAATACAGAAGAATGTATTTCACTTAGAACCAGTCCTTTCGTTCAAGAACTTGTACTTTGATATACACGTATATGCAGAAAAGGTAATTTAACATTAAACAGTAAAACATGTTTTACTACCCAAACAGAGGTCATGGTCGCAAGTGGCGGGTACATGGATCAGGTTTGTAGGAAGGGTGACTTGGTTTAATGCGCGTCATCGTACCCCCATGGCATGCAACCCCTTCCCCCCCCCCCCCCCCCCCCCCGCCCCCCCCACCCCCACCCCCCACCCCCACACACCCCCGATCCGCCTATGGCATGGGACTTTGCTTCCCACATCAGTCTCTCGTTCGTCTGGTGCAGACTCGACAATATACAACTCTACATCATACAGCTGGGTGATGGCCGAATGTTGCGAAAAACAACAAAGAATATAACGGAGACCAGATATATATTACTAGAGAGTCATATAATAATTCATTTTTGAAAACTTCCACTCGAGTTCAAAACAGGATCCGGTGCAAAGACTCATTAACGGCGCCTTCCGTGTTGTTCACCCGACAACTGCATCAACAGCGTATTACAAAACCATTTCGCAATACAGTATGCCATCAATCATCTTGACGGGAGGGGTTGTAACAGGATATTGTTATGCATATCATTGGCGTTATCCGCTGTCTTTTTTTCCATTTTTCTCCATGCAATATGCAAGCAATCTTGTTCCGTAATGTATTACCCGAGCAGAATTTAACAGGTTGTCCATTATTACAAATACCTCTTCAAGTACCCGAATTCATGCATATTCATGGTATGCGGACTGTTTGGGCGGTTGCCAAGAACAACTGCGGCTTTTTAGGGGGTGAGGTGAGGTGAGGTGAGGTGAAATGGGGCAAAACGTCGTTAAAGATTATTGCAATTATATCGTGATGTGCATATGCGTGTGGCTGCTTGTACTAGCCCTGACTATTGCCTATTTGATGATGCTAGCCCACTGAGATACCATGCCGATGTTTAACATGAATACACTCAACTCAGATAAAGTATGCTGACAGCGAGCTGACCAGTCCTCGTTTTAGCCGAGCCGACCATTTATTAATGCCGCGCACCAGGCACGGTATGAACAAGTACCATCTTTTAACACATTTTGCTTTGACGCGGCCGGGGATCGAACCGCGACCTTCCGTTCTCCGGGGGTCGCTAAACCACTAGACCATTACGGTGTCGCTTTTAATTATCTCAGCTGAAGCACTTTCAGTCTCAGCCGATTAGCTAGTGAGTAGTAATTGACGTTGCACAGGAAATATATCCGTCGTGTAGAGGGGAAAATCGGGGGATCAGGAACTGCTTCAAGAGATCCCCTGGCCGCCTCAGTGCAGTGGATAGAGTGGTTGACCGGAGAACAGGACGTATGGGGTTCGATCCCTGGCCGTCTCATACCATAGGACTTTCAAATATGGTAGTTCTTGTGACCCTGCCTGGCGCTCCGCATTAAGAGGATATCACAAGGACCGGTAGGCCCTGAGTCAGTATACAGTAAACTACGTTTATAACGAACACGCTTATAACGAACTGTTTTTCTGGGCCCTGGCGGATATAACGAACTGTTTTCTGGCCCCGGCCATTTGCTGTACATATGCTTATAACGAACTTCGGTTATGACGAACTAAAGTCTTTGGTCCCTTTGATTTCGTTATAACCGTAGTTTACTGTACTTGTCCATGTTAAACTGCGATGTGGTATCTCAGTGGGCAAGCACTAAAAACATGACATAAATGCAGGATGCCACAGGCGGGTTTGTTTCCCCATATATCGTGAATAGTTGTTTGATCCTAACTACTTTATATCACACAAATGATAAATGAAATCGATATATTCTCAATCACACGATCAAAATAAACGCTCCAGTGAAACTGATTAAACAATGTTGAGCTCCAACTCCGCAGTTAGGTTTGCCAAAGTGAAAAAAACGGACCGACTATCATTGGATTTATGTGCAGCCAAATTTACACAAACGAAAACATATACATGTAGTTTGAAACGTGTTTACCTTATCGCGCCATGCGTGAAATAAGAACATACGACATAAAGTTCCTTGCCCAGTGTATAACGATTGTTAATTCTAAATCGATCACGACCTTTCCCGTTCACAGTCCACGAAAATGCGTCGACATAAAGAGTGTCAGGGTAGGCCGTCGTATGACAAGCATTATGTGTATAGACACTCGAGATTAATGGATAATATCATGCTTTCCTTAACACCACAGTAATATGAGCAAGAAGCCATACCGAGTGTTCAAGTGGTTTCCCATAGACGTTTTCTGTGTACAATTAATGCAGGCAGACTCGCCAGTGACTCATGATCAGTGTGTCCCTCATGTAGCATAGCTACCGTACGGGAAGGTTATTTAATAACTTGATATCTTTAATATTCTGGATTGTGAAGAGTCGTGGCAACTTTATGTGCCTGGCGTTGCTATGTTATAAGGATATTTGATATTTTTAAACAATGTGATCAGAAACCAAATTGGCTATTCTTGATATTGCAGGAACCAAAATATTAATTTCACAGAGACCTTGTTCCCTGTGTACTTTTAAACTTTTCCCACAAAACAGAACTGCTATAATTACTGGGGGCACGGTTGGTCCAGACGTCCAAGGCGCCGTAATTCGCAGTGCGGACGCCAGAAACCTATGATTGTGCGTTCGAATCTAGGTTTTCCCGCTTATGTTTCTGTGACCCGTTCTCTTGGGCTTTACTAAAGTGGTGAACGTCTGAGACATGAATCTCTCCGGACTTACCTCCCACTTCAAGCTGGAATACTGGAATACTGTTCAAAGCGGGGCAAACCCCAACTCACTCACTCACTTACTCGCTGACACTGGTGCAAGTGTGAGAACACTAAATGTGCAACGGTGGGAGAATATGGTTGCTTCCTGCTATTTCTTGATAGCCAGTAAAATGCAGGATATGTTTGATTAAAGTTGCTTCACTTGCCTTTGACATGATAACTACGTTTAGCACGACGAAGTGTTATATAACTTAGTCTCCGTAGAGACACAATTGGTCAAGCTATGTAAAATCTCTTCCTTTACACGTGGTGCAGTTATATATGCAGGGATCTTTCAAGATGCCAACAGCTCTAGAACCTTCTAGAACGTATTTTCACCAGCGTTTATAGAAGCAATAGTAGGGTGCGACAATTGCACGCATACGCGCTGTGGCGACTGTAGGATATTTTAAATAACCTCCAACATGTTTAGTGGACTCGTCCCTCAGGACGTGAGCAATGGACTTTGCTCCATACGAGTTGGAATGCTGCGTGTAGAATTGACAATGGGAGAAAATATCATTCTTAAAAAGAACACTATTAAAACTGGATAATTTTTATTCGATATGTTGTACAATCAGGCATTCACATTTGATGAATGGAAATCTTCATAGCGAATTGCGGGCCCTTGTGATATCGACCTCGTGTGCCCCTCTGCCATGAGTGAGAGAGCGAGTATGGTTTTACACCACTTTTAACAATATTTCAACAATATCCCAATTGCGTGGATCGATGCGCATGATGTCAATCATGAGATTATCTGGTCCAGACTCGATTATTTACAGACCGCCGCCATGTAGCTGGAATATTGCTGAGTGCGGCGTCAAATAACAAACAAACAAACCTAATTTACTTGATGAAGGATAATGACGTCATAGAAAACGTTTTCTCTCAGTCTATACTCTCATATAAACATGATTAACATGTTCTTGGAAAACTAGCATAAAAATTGCCAGCCCACAAAAATTAATATATTGTTTCATCTGTCCCCAGAATGGCCCGGATGTCCCTAAGAAGGATATCAACGTTGTGTTCAAGCGTCAACTTCTCAACCCCGATGATTACCTGCTAGAGGAGCAGTACTGGCGTCCACCAGGCATGGCGGTTGTTGACGTCAATGGGCGCCTGATCTACGACGGGGGCGGGGACGCCGATCGGGAGGCATCTGAGGGCGAGGTGGAGATGGAGGAGAAGTCAGATGAACCCCAGACCTTCCATATAAGGGAATATGAGACCCCCGGTAGAAAAATCAGCAGAGACGTTCGGGTCATCAGTCAGACAGGTCAGGTCAGTCAGGTCAGTCAGGCTGGCCCTGGCGTACAGGTCTCTCAGGGCAACCGTGATTCAGACAAGCAATATGCTCAGGTCAACCGTCTTGGTCCAGGCAATCAGCATGGTCAGGCGTATAATTTAGGTCAGGTCAACAGTGTAGGTCAGGTCAGTCCGGTCAAGGACGATGGATATGGTACCGAGTCTACCCCGTATTTGACTGTTCCTAACACTGAATCACAGACGTTACATATTCGCGAATATGATGGACGACAGCGCAAGGTAAGCTGGGATGTGAAAGTACAGAACCCCGTTTCGACCATCAGAGACGATGGGTATGGCACCGAAGGTACACAACACCAAAACTGGGTTAACGGTGAAAGCATTGAGGATCAAGGTCAAAGTGTGATTGATAGGGACCAAATTCTGTTATCCAATGAAACGGGAATTGTGTTGAAATCATTCAGCGGCATTCTACAGGAAGATCCTGGAGGTTCTTTTTCGGAGAGAACTATTCACCTCGATACAGGTAGATCCCACAAGAGTCTTCCAACAAGTGTTTACGGTAGAAAGTTACAAGATTATTACAATTTCGACCAGCCGAAAGGCAGAAAAGTAGATCCAAGGCGTTTTCAAGATGAAAAACGTGCTACCAGAGCTTCCATTCTGAATAAAGCAGAGTCTTTGCTGAACGACAGACGCACGTCTGGAATTAATGACTACTCAAGTGATGACGAGATCAAATTTCCGTCAAGGACTAAACCGCGACGACGGAACTCTCCTTTTAAACGTGGAGGTCATGCGACAGACACTGAGGTCACGCTTAAAGCCAAACACCGAGAAAAGACGTTAACGTCACCGGAAGTTGACACTGATGTCACGCCGAGATCTCTAAAGGTCAAGCGAACGCTGCCAAAACACGTACTTTCTCGTCTAAACAACGCCCCAAAGCGTAAGGTCAACGCTGTTAAACGACCGATCAAGAAAAGGGTAAGTGATTTTAACTATACGATGTTACATCATTGAAAACCGTATCTTTCGGAAGTGAGGGTGTGTTGAGTTGAGAGTACGTACCATACCTTCACTCTGACCTTGACCCTGATTACCAAGATAAATGGGCGATGGGGCAATTTAGTGGTTAAAGCGTTCGCTCATCGCGCCGATTACCCCAATTTACCCATATGAGCACATCTCCAAGAGATCACAATAAAACATTTATACTTATGGGGGAATATAACGGATCGCAAGAAATGAATGGCAGTACATTGGTCATGACTTGTGCCATGGACAGTGACCCCGTGAACCCGGTCAAGTGCTTGACGTCATCTGCTCTGGATGTGGGTTCTGATGGTAGCCCGGGGGATCTGGAGCCACCATCCTTGCAGAGATGAAGAGTCGGGCCAGATTGCTTGGTGCCACAGGACTTGTGGGCATACGACGTCCAAATGTACACCACAAATGTCCTGCCAGCATGTCCTACCTGTATTGAATGACGTTGAATGTAAATTACATTCAACAGGAAATGGTTCTTAGGAGGTTGAATGTGACCACAACGTGAACTGTTCCTGGTCACTCCTTTGGCGACCATTTATATTTTTTCCACAGGAATATATTCGTTTACCTATCAAAATGCAACGTGTCTCAATCATCAACAGCAGTGAATCGAAATATGTGTCACTACAAGACAAGGATTGGGGCGATGGGATAGCCTGGGTTCGATGCCCCACATTGGAACAATGTGTGAAGCCCATTTCTGTTGTGTCCCGCCATGACGTAAAAAGCCCACTCACTCACTCACTCACTCACTTACACCTCGCGAGCCCCAGTTAGTTACAATCACCATAAGTGGTGAATATTGGGACAGCGTGACGGGATCTCACGAGACAACTGTGATTCAAATGATGACCAGATTAACAATCATTGTATGTTTCATTGTTCTGATGCACAAAGAGTCATCAGGTCGACCCGTATAGATTCGTTCGAGTTTCAAAATACAGGTAAGTACAATACTCGTGTTAGTGACAAACAACGAATATAACGAACCAACCTCAGCTGTTCGTTGTAAGCTTCACTGTACCCATGTTGATTCTTAATTCTTGTGGCACGGGAGACCCAGTCGTCTAAGGCGCTGCAGGGGGCACGGGAGACCCAGTCGTCTAAGGCGCTGCAGGGGGCACGGGAGACCCAGTCGTCTAAGGCGCTGCAGGGGGCACGGGAGACCCAGTCGTCTAAGGCGCTGCGATTCGCTGTGCGGAGTTGTGTCCCTTGTGTGTGCCAGAACCCTAGAGATGATTGTGGGTTCGTATTTCCGATTGTCAGCACCATACCATGGTTTGTGGGTTTCGCCAAAGTGGTAAACGTCTGAGACTTGCATCATTTCGCGCATTCCTCCACATTAAGCTGACACCCCGTGATATCACCGGAACACTGTTCAAACCCAATTAACCCACTTACTTACTCTTAATTCTTGACTCACGCGCACAATACATACGTTGAACCATTACAACGTCAACACCAGAGAATAACCAGTCTCGATTATCCGCCCAAACAGATTCCATTGAGCGTAAAGGGCAAAACAGCGGCGACAATAGTCTGTCATAAATACCCTGAAACAAATATAACCAATACAGCCCATGCAAGTCTATAATCATGGGCAAGTCTAGATAATTGCAGTTTCTGAAATCGATGAGAGTGTCTGGACTAGATGTTCGTGTACGGTGACAATTATGAATGGATCACTCAAAATCAGTGATGACACCAGGTGTTAATGTTTATACGACAGGTTCACCCTTGTGAAGAAACAACTGTCAACTCAGTCTTGTAACCTCAACAGAGTTATCAAGATACTGGTTGCTTTGGACAGAATGATCTGTCATACGTTCTTGTGTTCGTGATGTTTTATATCAGTACTTCAAACAAGATGAAAAGGGCACACCATCGTAAATAAAATATGTTCAACATCACTTTGGTCAAGTAGTGTTAAATTGATACCAAGTCATTGTTCTAATGACTTCCATTTGCTTTGCAGTAGCCACGCGTGGTTTCATCAAGTCTCGTGTCAACGTGACATCCCTCCACTAACTCTCCAACGCATTTTCATTTACATGATAATCATCCCCCCCACCCCCCACCCCCGCCACCCCAATCCATTATGAGACGCTCTGTAACATTTCTAAAGGCCGTTCCAGATAAGGTTGCCCGGCAATATAAACAGGTGTTTAACCAGACCGGCAATATAAACAGGTGTTTAACCAGGGTGGGTTTTCTACTCACAGGGCGCCAGAGAGTGACCTGATGGTTGAAGATGGAGCAGGGTGGTTTATGTTGGGTTATTGCATTGTGTAACCCAGAGCGCATCTGTCGTGACATTATAATGAGAATAAACAAGATTTACAATCATGGTAACCGTATGTGTACTTGTCACTGGAGGTCAGGTGAAATTGTTTAACGTCGCGTTCAACATGGTTGCCCTTGTATAACGACGTGCATGTGTGTGGCTGCTTGTACTGGTCCGGATGTTGTACAGATAGTACTTGTCGTTACCCTGTCCGGCGCTCGGCGTTAAGGTTGGTAAGTTAGTTTGTGTTTAACGCCCCACTAAGCAATATTACAGCTATATGACGGCGGTCTGTAAATAATCGAGTCGGGACCAGACAATCCAGTGATTGACATCATGAGCATCAATCCACACAATTGGGATCGATGACATGCATCAACCAAGACAGCGAGCCTGACCACCCGATCCCATTAGTCGCCTCCATCGACAAGCATAGTCGCCTTATACGGCAAGCATGGGTTGCTGAAGACCTATTCTACCCCGGATATTCACGGGTCTCGGCATTAAGGAGTCAGTGTACTGTGGCTGAGTGGGGTATTCATGTTAAACTGCGGCATGGTATCTCAGTGCGCTAGCACTATCAAATCGGCATTAGTCCAGACTAGTACAAGCACACACACATACACACACACACACACACACGCTCTCTCTCTCTCTCTCACACACACACACACACACACACACACACACACACACACACGCTCAAACACACACACGCTCACACACACACATACACGTGCATGCACGTCGCAATAGTCTTGAATGCGACGTTAAACCCCTTTTCACCTCACCTCACCTGGCGTTTTATCCACTACCCCACGGAGGCGGTCATTGCCTCCGTGGTCTTGTGGTCGAGCCAAACCGGAGAGCTGAATGTTCGGGACTCCATCCTCGGCCGCGTCATACCAAAAGACGTTAAAAGATGGTACTTGTTGTTACCCTGCCTGGCGCTCCAAAACAAGGACAGGTCGGCTCGGAGTCAGTTTAGTTGTTTAGTCCACAAAATCCCCAAAGGAGCATCAAAACGTGTTCACTATCAATTATGAAATACTTGGGTATGCTAATGTTTCATCTGCGCAAAATTTCAGAGGCGTGTGTGTTGACAAAACTTGCCAATTGCTTACAGGTCGCATGGAAAACAATTATTTGCGCGAAACCTCAGAATTACCTATATTTTATTTGAGATCGAGATACAGTGGCTTAACACGTGCTTAACTTCAGATATAATTAATACTAACCCAATTGGGTGAGGTTAACCATAGCTAAGGTTGTTTTGTTCAATGGTGCCATATGAAATACCAGACACACCCCCCCCCCCCCCCCCACGTCGCAATATAAGTGCAATAATCCCATTTCACCTTACAACTATTGTGTCCCTTGTGACTCTATTAGTTTAGTTAACTGAGCTGTTAATTTGAATCTGGTCCCGCGTCTTATTTTTCACACGTTGTGCGCAACATTATTCAAGTCACTCACTCACCAGCGTTCCAGAAGAACACGTTGATTCAACTGTTGCTTTGAACACGTGTTTTATGGTAACTGTTTCTAAGATATAAATTAGTCATGCAATGATCATTGCAATCACTGAAGCAAAAAGGCATCGATACAGAACAAAGACGGCATAATCAATAAACAATTCACAAAGCCAAATGGAAACTTTGGGTCATTCAATGTTATACGTTGGAATTGTGAGAAGACGAGACCATCACAGGCCAAGTATCGGTAGGTATTGCATGTTGCATACACGTGTATATGAATATAGGATAGAAGAAGGGCAGACATATAGTCAAGCCGTGTTCATTCAGTATGTACACTCATATATCCTAAATACCATGTACATTAATTCATTTGTCCAGATACCCGTGAAGACCAGAGATAGAACTGATCTTCAGCAATCCATGCTTGTCGATAGAGGCGGGTGGTCAGGCTTGCTGACTTGGTTGATATATGTCATTGTATCCAAATTGCGTAGATCGATGCTCATAATGACAGTCACTGGATTGTCTGGATTATTTTCAAACCGCTGGAATATTGCTGAGAGCGGCGTTAAACAACAAACAAACAAATTAGTCAGCTGTAGATTTTAGTCAAACAGTTCATGTGAGATTCATAGGACTCTTCTCTGATATTCGCAAACTACATGCATCTTGTTTCTTTGGGCTTGTAATCTGCCTGAGATCCTGTCTTAATTATCTTTATTATGTGTATACACCTTAGTTGGAGAACATTGCTTTTAGGTTTTAAAATATTGAGATGCTTATATGCAATATGGAATGAAATTTGGATGCTTCCATTTGCTGTTTCCCTGTCGTTTTGGATGTTGACATATGTCGGGTAGCCTTGTGGTTAAAACGTTCGCCCGTCACGCCGAAGACCCGGGTTCGATTCCCAACATGGGTACTTTGCGTGAAGCCCATTTCAGGTGTCCCCCGCAGTGATATTGCTGGAAGTTTTAAAAGCGGCGTGAAAACATACTCACTTACTCTTTATGTGTGTATGTACTGATAGAATCTACTTGACAAATTCGAAAGTGGCATAAAAGTATGTGGGTATCGAACGGAATTTCTCTCATCGACTTTAAAATACATTGTATATATATATGTAGCTCTAATGCTAGTTTTTTGTCAAATTAGACAGTAAATGAAACACCCCAAGATATGCATTTTAACTGTTTGCGATCTTTTATATATATCAGATAGAAAGTGTACTTGTGTATTCTCTCACGAATAACCACGAAGAATTGTGAATATATAAATTGTAAAGGGGGTTTAGACGAATAGAACATTATCCATTTGAATGTAAAGCTCATTCAAGTGACACATGATCCGCATTGACAAGTCGTGTAGTGTACTCGTGTTTGTATATATGTTTATATGCGGTCCGACCAAACAGTTAATAGCGCGCGATGCTGTCCAGGGTGCCGGTCGTGTTTGACAGCGTTTATCTAATTTGATTAATCGCTCCAATCGGTTCGTTCAGAGTCGCGTCTGTTGACTGTCCTGCTTTGTGGTGATAGTGATTAAGATTCCCGACTTTTGTCGTCAGTTAATTGGCTCTCAATGTGTATGTAAGTTATCTGGAGTGTGAAACGCTGGGCAGGAAGACAAAATGGAGATACAGCCTATTCAATTCATTGTTCAGCAAACTAGAGATAAAAAAATCAGTCTCCATAGCCCAAAATGGAAATTCAAGGAAGATCGACAAGGCACAACAAAATTCAACCCAAAATCCACAAAAATCATACTCTTGTTGAAACGAATAGAAAGTTGAAGTAGCCATCTCACACCTCAGACACTGTCACAAGTGCCATGCCCGTCTTGCAATCAGCCTGAATCCATTGCTCACTTGTGTGAAGAATGACAAGACCATGTCCCAGCCCGGGCTCAGTTAAAACAAGAATCTTCTAAAGCCAAGAGATCAAATAGTGAAGGCCAAACTTATTCTGTTTCTGAAGGATGGTCAAATCTCTACATAAACAGACCAGCAAAAGATATACTATCAGTTTCAAAAAGTAAAAAATAAATCATATCAATACGAAAATAGAATTCTCATCAATACAAAAGCATAATTCTTATCAATTCTAAAACTTACACAAGATATGTGTACCCTACTCAATCGTGAGAGTGTCTCAAAGAGGGACAGGTCAGCCGAAATCACTGAGGCAGAAGGCGACCTCTTAAACACTTAAAACAACAACAGAAATGCTGAGGTCGTCTTTCTGTTCAGTGAACGCTACTTGTGGTGATGATTGATGGCTTTATATTTGCCTTGTACATTTTCCCATAACGGCTTTGACATTATATTGTGGCAATTGTATGGTGTATTCTTCTCACTTGGTGTCGTCACTGATTTTCTGTGATCCATTCATATAATTGTCACCGCTATTTTGCCTTTCACGCCCACTTGAGCCTGTTTCGGCGGAAAATCGAGACAGGTTATTCTCTGGCGGTGACGTTTTATATTTTCTTTGATGCCGCGGGATTGATTTAAAGAGCAAATGTGGGTTTCAGCTCCCGTATTGTTATGGCAGGGTCATTAAAAGAAGCAACAAAAAATTACCACCATTCGGATTTCCATGAAGCGTCTGTAAAATGTCGTGTCAGTCATAAGCAGAATGCGTGTTGTTACCGTGGATGGTGGGTTGTTTGTTTGTTTGTTTAGAAGACACACATACTGTGTTTTCAATGTAAAGCTAGATTACCTGAAGATTTAACCGCGCTAAAATTGAATTTGGAAAGGTGAATATTGTTGAGTGCGGCGTCAAACAACAATTCCCTTTGTAGATTTCAATCGTGTTTTCTGCACGAAATTTATTGCCACACAACCTTTGTAAATTGTAGTAACCGCAACTTTGCAAGCAACACACAATGCATGCGCCAGCCGTAGACTTTTAAGGTCATTGTACCACACCGAAAACGTGCTGAGTCAGCAAAACCAACTGAATCTAATAATCTATGGCCGAGGCAGATCAAACGGAATGCGTTCATTTACCAGTCAATGTACGATGTCCTGTACACATTCGCTAAACATATTTGTGTAAATATGAACAATCAGAATATCAACTTCAATTCTACTCACGGTGCAATCCACACAAAGTTGAGTGTTGTGTCCTCGCTTGATTATGGTTGCTGCCAGGGATCGTGAATATGTTATGTCATAAAAATTCCCCCAAATATTCATGATCAATCACTTTTTGTTCGTTGTAGTAAAAAACAACTAATCTTATTGTCATCAGGTTTAAACCAGTTTTAAGTTTAAGATGTATCCTATTTATTTATATAAAAAAGGGCGACAAAACCCTTTCGATTGTACGATTCCTACTATATAATGAGAATGTATTCATCAATCACTATCAAATAGCGATGATACCAGGTGTTCGTGAACAGGTGAGCGTGTCCTGCTCCACCGGTGTGAGTTGTTTTTGTCATGCCAACCTTGGCCATGTTTCTTTCTATCCATGTTTCTAGCCACAGAGGGTCGATGGGGTAGCCTAGTGATTAAAGCGTTCGCTCGTCACGCCGGGTTCGATTCCCCATATGGGTACAATGTGTGAAGCTCATTTCTGGAGCCCTCCGCCGTGATAATGCTGGTATATTGTTAAAAGCGGCGTAAAACCATACTCACTTACTCTAGCCACAGAGTACGACACGGCCTCACTTTACAAATCATGATGTGGTCCAGAGAAACATTTTATTAAGTGGCATTTTAGAGGTATACAGTTTAAAAATGAAGTCCTAATAGATGAATCGTTTGTAATCAGTTATGTCATAGCCCGTCAGTTGCTGAAAATAAAACGTGACTCACGTGATACCACGTTCACAAGCACGGGCTGACACGTTCTGTTCATGAACATCTCAGAGTCATGTTTCAACACTTCGTTAGACTCTCCAACGCTATTGGCGTCATGTCGTTAACTTGAGATGTTACATACATCGAATTGAGAAGCCTTCAAATACATTTATTTCTGGATATGAAAAGTTTAAATGATGGCACTTAAGCGTTTGTCAAAGACTTGGACGTGCTCCATTCCTCAAAGCGAAACAATGGAAATATCGATAATGTTCGGTGTAAGAGTTCCGCCTTTGTCGTTTATTGTAAAGTCCTGATCTTCGAAAAGGAGTTCGATATCAAATACAAAACAAATCCCCACCCCGCCTGTCATCAATACACTGATCACCGTGTTGTTTTAACCTAGCAACAATCAATACCTGTACATGTCAATCAATGACTGACGACCAATCAAATACCGTCAATCAATGACTTGGTCAAACTCCATATGCGTCCGTCAATGATGCAATATACAGTGACGCGGGTATATCGACCCGCGGCTGTCCGTTGTTGTGTTGGTTGGATCTACCGTCACACGTCGTGATCCGTGGAGACACGTTAGATCCCGGGGAGTCGTACATCAAACTAGTCTCACCTCGACAGGGGGGTACTTAATTGTTAATAAGCTAACCGTCGTCCACGGGAGGTACCAGTGCCCCGAGGCTAGACATTTATCTGTTCGTCAACCATACATAAGTGTGTGGGTGTTGTTCCAACCGGTAGTCAATAATAATAATAATAACAATAAAAACAACAACAATAATAATAATGATGATGATGATGATGATGATAATAATAATAATAATAATAATAGTCCGTTTAAATGGCGCTGTTCTCTATGCATAAACATGCTCTAAGACATTTATTATCCCGGTCAACAATCATTCTCAGCTCCCTGGGGAGTATACAACCCAAGCTGCCTGTTAGAGAACGAACGAACGTGCGAATGAAACAATGCAATACATCTTAAACAACCTTAAAAAAAGTTTCCTGAAGCTAAACAAGCAGCTAGGAATGTTGCACATTATGTGTACATGTACGTTATAATATCAAAAAGGAACTCGTCAAAGATTAACAAAATCTATTCACATTCATTCCCGAATGATTTTTAAACGTTGCCGGATATATACACAAAGCCAGTGCTGACATTCAAACAGTGACGTCATGAAATCGGATGAATGGATGTTATCTGCATGAAATTAACGTCAACGGGTAAAAGAAAAAAATAGACGACAGTAAAGTTGAGATTTTAATCGCACAAAGGGTGGTACTGTATTTGGCCAAAAACAATCAGCACGACCTGGATGAAACTAACGAGTCCAGAAAACAATGCACGGTTATCAATGATGAAGAACAATGTCATTTTGAGTCTGAAGATACCAACCTGTAAATAACGTGTATAACCATCACTGCCCTGGTGGCCGTCCCATGTAAGGCGCCTGGTGAGCTGACGGGGCAATTGTTGTCCCAATGAAAAGCTGCAGCCAAATATACCCGAGTATGTACCATCCTCCCGAGGCAAGGGCGATGACTGGTTATAAAAGTCCAGTTTCAACCCTTGCCGAACTGGGCTGGTTTTTCAATACTCGATCGTATCGCCAACAGTGGCTATTACGAGTTATGTCCCTTCTTTGTCCCTCCTATTGACCAACCAGATTCCACCGCTCATATCACTTGCAATTGCTTCAAACAAAATGGCGGCGCCCGGTCAAGACGATTTTATCGATAATCAAGATCTATATTGTAATGAAAAGGACCTTACTCCGAGGAGAACATCAATTACTTGAGCACCTTGATTAAAAACATGAAAAGATTTACAAAATATCTTTCGATGCCCAGTTAGTGGTACACATGCTTTGCAAATCCTGCAGTTGACTGAAACATGCAGGTTGAAATCCATGTTGCTTTCGAACCGGATATCCAGTTCGTTACGCGAATGTGATTGAACTATGCATAGACTCGTTAGTCCAGCCAAAATGTAACTCCGGAATTTCAGCCTAGTTCGGCAAGTGTGGAAACTGGACTTTACTAGTCAGTTAACGCCCTTGCCTTGGGTAGATGGTGGGTACCGGAGGATCCATTTTCTGAATGCCGGCCACGGATGTCTCATGACTGCTCCAGTGGGTTGAAACTCGGACTCACGGCAGGCAGTGTGAATGTCATGACAGCGTTAATCTGGTGGAGGAAAGCTGGTGCAGGAACGACAGGGTCTTGGCGCAATGGGGCACTACAGGTGGTCCCATGAGTGAGTGAGTGAGTTGGGTTTTACGCTGCTTTTAACAGTATTCCAGTTATATCGCGGCGTGTCAGCCTAATGTGGGAGGAAAGCCCGAAGTGATGCAGGTCTCAGACGTTTACCACTTCAGTGAAACCCATGAGCACGGGGATGGTGCTGACAAACCTAGAAACATAATCGGGGCGAACCGGGATTCGAACCCACAATCATAGGTTTCTGGCGTGCCCAAGGGACGCTACTCTGCACAGCGAATTGCGGCGCCTTAGACGACTGGGCCACCCGTGCCCCGGTGGTCCGATGAAGCTACGGATGTTAAGGGTGTACTGTGAGAGGGCCCTACACGGTGTACATAACCTTTTGTCTTTGTGTGATATATTGACCATATCCATATTGTTATGCTTGATAATGCAGGTTAGGACCGGTGACTGTGTTAAGCCCCTCATGTTAACGTTGTTATATACCAGACAGGCTGCCATTCGTGCCATCACTGCCATCCACAACACAAAGAGATTAATTATATGGAAGACTTATGTTCCGCATCGAATACATCGTTGCATTCATTGTATACAAGACATAAAAGTGACAAACCCCTTTCTGTAACAATAAGGAATATCTGCGAGTAGTACATCATGTGTTCAGCAATCCATGGCGTTCAGGTGTACTAAGGAACAACTCTGTGTGACGTAATGCAACTGAATCTTTAATGTTTGATACATCGTTGTGTGGCGCGAAACTAATGGTATTCTGTCTTCATCGAGGGAAAAAACATCCATGCGATTATCTCCGTACAGAAAGAGTCGTTGATGATGCTGTTTGAAGATGATGCAGTAGGCGATGCATATCTAATGTCAGTCAGTTAATCATCGAGAGAGAGAGAGAGAAAGAGAGAGAGAGAGAATTGGACGGGGTGGAGGTTTACGATGAGTGGCTGAAAATGAAAAGTTCTGAGCCAATTGAAGGGGGGTGGGGGGGGGGGGGGGGGGGATTACGCTGAACAAGCAACCAACACAGTCCGTTACTGATAGTCTTAGAACCTTTCAGCCGCCCTTCGTCGGACGGCGAGAGAGATGCAACAACCTACACGCATATACGTATATAACATTGTAAAGTTCACAAGGCGATAAAAAAAAATGCACATGAATAATCGGATTATACTATGAAACCTACTGTGACAAAAATATGCAATACTGGTCGAAAGTATGCGTTACTGAATTCTGGAAACCCCAAACCCTGTCCATATTAATAAGACATCTCTGCTGACAGCCGAGTCCATTGTATGATTCCGACTATGTCATGAGTATGTGATTATGAATCACTATCAAATAGTGATGATACCAGGTGTTCACGAAGAGGTGAGCATGTATTACCCCACCGGTGGCACATGTCACAAACACATACAAAGGCAAGTCAATTGTTCATAGGGACATAAGGTGCAATTCAGTTTTGTCACTGCGTCAAATTTGGATATGGTACTAAGATCGGGATGTGTTGATTGTAAAATTAAGTAATGGACACCAACATATGGAAAGAAATACCTAGATTGAAGCACGATTCAGCGATAAATGTCAACAATAACGATTATGAAAATTATTATGACAACCAAACTGTACTGGCCCGAGTGTTTTCAATACGTGGTTTGTCGCAGAACACAGGCTCACCGCACGGCATGTTATGTAAATTTATCAACAACTGAACCCACAATAATATTATCTGTTATGAGCAATGACACGCACATCTTGACACTGACATTTGAACAGTTACACAGGGTCATCAATAGCACGTGTTATTTTACCAGGTTTCTCATTATCAGCCTCATAATGCAAACATAGCTGACAGTCGATATAATGACAAAGATAGTGTTGGTTAAATGTTAAAAACCTTTAATTTACAGTGGGTAAATATTTCGCAATCAATATCCCACCATGACTTTGAAAAATAGTCGATTCTGAATGGTCAATCAGAAGTTTCAAATAATGAGAACAACCTCTGAATAAAACTGCTGAAATGACGGCCTCGTCATTGCGGAAGGCTATACACATTCACAATATATATATTTTGCACATGAATAATCGGATTATACTATGATAAATATACTGTATATATATACAGTAAACTACGGTTATGACGAACTCAAAGGGACCATAAAATTTAGTTCGATATTGCTGCAGTTCGTTATAAGCTGAAATACAGCACATACATGTATACAGCAAATGGTCGGGACCAAAAAAACAGTTGTGTGTGTGTGTGTGTGTGTGTGTGTCTGTGTGTGTGTGTGTGTCTGTGTGTGTGTATGTGTGTGTGTGTGTGTGTGTGTGTGTCTGTGTGTGTCTGTGTGTGTGTATGTGTGTGTGTTTGTGTGTGTGTGTGTGTGTCTGTGTGTGTGTTTGTGTGTGTGTGTGTGTGTGTGTGTGTGTGTGTCTGTGTGTGTGTGTGTGTGTCTGTGTGTGTGTGTATGTGTGTGTGTGTGTGTCTGTGTTTGTGTGTGTGTGTGTGTGTCTGTGTGTGTATGTGTGTGCGTGTGCGTGCGTGTGTGTGTGTGTGTGTGTGTGTGTGTGTGTGTGTGTGTGTGTCTACTTGTACTTGTACTAGTTCGGACTAATGCCGATTGTATCGTGCTAGCCCACTGATGACATCGGGACACAATAGAACAAAAATTATGATCAGAATACTAAAGCTTGAGAATGTGCGAATGATTGTGTACAAAGGACCTTCGCGTGGTTCTTCTCACATACAGTATAATGGCCGGATTGCGTTACTGCCAAGTATAAACACAGTATAAACACAATCCGGGGTATGCTGTGATCAATGTCAGCAGTTCGCCCCAGGCGTGGATTAACACACTGTTCCATGGATCCGCATGTACTGGATTCTGATTTTCGCGTTACCCGTTCGACGCCCTATTAATCACTTGGTTGATTCATGTCATCGCTTTGCGTGGATCGATGCTCATGACATCAATCACTGGATTGTCTGGTCCAAACTCGATTATTTACAGGCCGCCGACATATAGCTGGAATATGTGCGGCGTTAAACAACAAACAAACATTATTTTAAATGATTTGATTGCAGCGTAAAATCACATTCACAAACAAACTCACACAATGAGCACATGTAAGGTAAACACTATTTAAAACATCACCAGTGATTTTAGTTTCGGGAAATCATCCCCTTTAGCAATATCAAATACGAAATTTTGAAACTGTTGAATTTATTATGTTACGTACATGTTCCACTCAAAAGAAGTTAAGAGCCACCCGATTCTTTTATATTACAATAGTTAATCTGTCACGGCATGATAGATTAACTACCTGTCAGACATATGGAAAAGTCTGGCGGTGCTTGACTTCTTTTGAGTAGTATATTACATATCCACAGAATCCATATAATCCTTATTTTATGTGAAATGTCACATCACTGGCAAGTATGTGTAATTAATTAAAAATAAAAGCGAGAAAAAACATTTCTATAACAATAAGAAATATACGCGATGAAAGAAAAATATATTGATGTATGTATGTACTTTGTACTTAAATATATTTCAATTAATCCATACTAGATACATATTATGTATGACATATAATACACTGGCAGGTAGGTGTAATTAATTAAAAACAAAAGCGAGAAAAAACATTTCTATAACAATAAGAAATATACGCGATGAAAGAAAAATATATTGATGTATGGATGTACTTTGTACTTACATAAATTTCAATTAAGCCATACTGATAAATATTATGTATGACATATGATACATAAGAATTTCTTTATTTTATGCTTCCTTTCACAAATATTGTTAAATCTATCATGGATTTCTGCACTAAATGAATTTTTGTCACAGAATAAAGATTGATATAGATTAACATTGATGCACAACTGTTTAAGCAAACCATCTGTGTTGGAAGTGTATACAACACTGCATCAACATCAAACAACGTCTGATCAGGATATTCTCAAAGAAGACCTCGCGGGACCAGAGAATTAAGTCAAACGCAAACAGAGACTGAAAGACACAAAAGAGCAGTCGAAGCCACTCTCACATCAATATTGATCATGTTTCTGCCATTATTGATTCCATGCCCCAGTTATGATAAGTATTAATCGATAGTTCTTGAACACAATACAGCATTTTGTTGCAAATATATCGAGATACACATTCATGTAAAACTCAAGGGGGACATTGTTAGACGTAAGCTGGTACTTTTTAGAAGCATCCTGAATAATGCCACTTTAATTTTCGACTAGATACCCTATCATGGCCGCAAAGCACCGAAGGGAGATAACTGTTAGTTAATCTCAAATCATGCTCATCACTTTTGGTAACACGAATAACACCCGTTCAAAGATAACCTGTTTGCGATAATTTCTTTTGAAAAGGGAGGTAACTGCGATTAGTAAGAACAGTTTCTTTTACGCATGATAACCGTTGTCACGCACTGTCATGAATTCGTAATAAAGGTACCTTCGTTGCTAACGCCGGAAATATCATTTGGAACACAAACATCTCGCCCTGTATCGCGTTGGCTTTAATTATTATTGAATGGAATTTTAAGTTGGTCGGCAAGCACTTTCGGCGTCATTAATTCCCGTCAATGTCCGAGCCAGGGTTTTATCTCAGACCACGAATTGCACGCCTTGCACGTGCACGTCTTGTTGCCAGGCGGTGGCGGAACAGAGTCATGGCCCAGAATTCTGCCAAGACGTTTAAGATAGAGCCAAATGTAAGTAACCCAATCGATTATTTGTCCAAGGAACAATACTATTATTGTTTTATATGTACTTTCACGTTATTGAAAATAATTGTTGTTTAACAAAAATGATCGGATATTAACGTCAATTTAATTCAAAACACTCTTATTATTCATATTGACCGTATGTATTTTCATCATTTTCACTTTTAATTTCAAGTAAACCGATGCCCTCTCTTATTTACCGTTTTGTGAATATACAATTATTAGTATTTATGCAGGTAAACATTCTTACCGAACGAAAGTAGTATATACAGACAAAAGATAACACATTTTTTTTCTTTTCTTTTTACGGATGAAGTTATCATTGATATATCTAGGTACAAGATAGCTGTTCATGATATTATAACGTAGTTTCTTATGTTTAGAAAGCTGTTAATTATACTTTGTGATATGTCAGGTTAAAGCACAAATATGATCATGATAAGTTCCTTCAGTATTTACCTTATTGTGTGATTTTCCGATAATATTCACTGACATAGATTGTTCACAATACTAAATGAACAGAACAATTGTTGGTTTTTGTGAAGGTGAAAACACGGACGGAGAAACCTATTTACTTTCAAAATAGCCCCGCTTCATTAGATTAGCACAGCTTGTTGTTTAGTTGAGGCAATTAACGGCACACTTAATCAACCTCCGCCATCGTTTTCATCAAATATTAACATTTGTTTAAAGGGGAAGTTCGGACAAACACGTATGTGACTTCACAAACTATGTACTGACATGTAGCACATGGCTTGTCATCCATCGAAATATCATCTCAACTTCATTTGGTTTTCCGTGACTCATCGTAGTTTTATATTTCACGATCCGAGAAAAGAAATTCTCTCTGATATGTGGTCTACATTTACAGCATGTTCCTTTGAACATGTAATGTTCGTCATATATTTAAAAGTGCCATCTTACCTACTTGTCTAATAACGTCATTCTACAACATATTGACGTGTTCTAAATACAATGATACTACTGGAAGAACTCAAGCACTTCCACATTATGTCAGTGGCCTTGGAAACATGTGCTGGAATGAAATTACAAACAAACTCAGATTAACGAATATAATCTGCTGGAACAACCATCTGACAATTAGATTTTGTTTGTTTGTTGTTTGACGCCATACTCAGCAATATTCCAGCTATATGACGGCGGTATGTAAATAATCGAGTCTGGACATCATCAGCATCGATCTACGCAGTTGGGATTCGATGACATGCATCAACCAAGTCAGCGAGCCTGACCACCCGATCCCGTTAGTCGCCTCGCACGACAAGCAGAGTCGCCTTTTACGGCAAGCATGGGTTGCTGAAGACCTTTTCTACCCTGGACCTTCACGGGGAGACAAGCATGGGTTGCTGAAGACCTTTTCTACCCTGGATCTTCACGGGTCGCTGACAATAAGAAGCCATTTCCAGCTGAAATTTGATTTTATTTGCAACCGCAAGTGATGTTTTCATCCCAAAACAATAATTTTAAATATCGAGCTGCAGAGTTCCTACGACGATTTCAGGTGACAATGTCTGGATATACCAGTATATAACATCTGAAGTCGCAACATGACACCCGTAGTTTGACGGTTCATTAGTGAGTAAACCCTCCACATACCCGGATGGCGGCCTCCACCCTGCGTCTCACTACCCTTCCCACATTCATAAGAAATCTCTGCCGAAAGCAGAGTCGATTATAGACTCCGACAATATCACGAGCATGTGTTTATGAAGCGCTGGCAAAAAGCCGTGATACCAGGTGTTCGCGAAAAAGTGAGCAAATCTTGTCCCACCGGTGGCACCAGTCACCAACACATGCAAAGGCAAGACAATTGTTCACCTGAAAAACCACACGGGACCATGAGGTACAAGTCAAAATAGGGAATTGCAACGGACATCATATTTGACACTAATGCGTCAGATTTGGAAATGTCCTCAACATGTCTGCCATAAAACCCTTTGAAAGCTTTACCGAGGCTGTAACCTTGATCAAACAACATTTGGGCAAGAGGAGGAAGACGCTATTTAAAATCGTGGTAGAAAGAGCATGCTCGATTGTACTGGAACTGCAGGACTAGTGCTCGACATAAAGGGAAAAGAGACTATTGGAAAGTGGAAGACATCCTTTTTGTCATACAGACTTGTGGAGCGTGTTGTGTCACTCTGGTCCAAACATGAAACAGATGAGGTGGCCTCACTGGTCTCCTTCATTTCTAGTTTAGGTGGGTTAACCAGTGGAAGGGAATTGGCTATTTGATGATAATACCTTGGACTATAGATATATCACGAAGACCGTATTCTTACACATGGAGAGCACAAATACTTTAATTCAAAATAATATAAAATATCAGAGATAAACAGTCTCGATTCTCCGCCGTTGGGTGTAAAAGGCAAAATTGGTGAAAAGTTTATGAATGGCTCACTGAAAATCAGTGATGACGAATGCCGTTCTCGGAAAGGCTAAGCATGTCCCGTTCTACCGGTAGCAGCCACGGTTTATTGGGGAAATGAAATGTGTCGGTTACATCGTGACCTTAGCCATACTGCCCAGCTACCTTGCCGTTTCCATTGGGTGCCTTGAGCTTACAGTCAATATACTGTCAATATTTCATGCGCCTACACTGATTAGACTATCCCTTGGAAACACAAAGAACTACATGGTAGAATTGATACTGATGCCACATTGTTTCCTTCATGCAGTAATTGAGGCCCTCATTCATATATGTTTGTTGTTTTTTATCTCGGAAAGGTAGGCCATTCACTTGAGCATTTGTTAAATAACTGACTCTTTATACTTACTAGATACTCTTGATCATAAAATCTTAATTTTACGTTCCGATGTCCATTTGAGGACTTCATTCATACCTGAGTTATATGTTCATAAACAGAAGCCTTGTCATTGATAATTACATTAACTTCTCGATAAGGATAAACACATTGTAAGACTACTTTGTATAAGAGCCACTTCAAGCCTTACACGAGTCGCCCACCACAGAACTTCGCTGACAGGCATAGTGAAAGCAATGGCCTTTTCTCTCAACTGGTTTCAGAGGATGATCTGTGTGTTTCATCAATGACTACGAAGGATAGCCTCAAGGGAAAAATAATGTCGACCCGTCTTGAAAGGAATGATGTACTTTGTCTCAGCAAATATATTACTTGTATCAGCACAGTGTTACAGCTAATGTGTTAACTCGGGCCTTGAACAATGCTTTTACTTACCGTTGTCTATAAGTATTAGGCCTTTGACGTTTAAATATTAATGTATAAGAGGTATATAAAACGTATTTAAAGGGAACACTGCAAACAGTTTATTGATTTTGTATAATATAGTTGTAGTTGATGTTGATTCATATACACATGTCCATGATAAAGTCGGAATCGGACAACTGACTCTATTTGTAGCAGATATTTCTGATGATGGTTTCTAATGGAAACAGTTTTTGTTGGTTTTACTTCATTATCCCACCACAATAGCATCTGATTGACATATATATCTTCAGGAGGAGGAGTTCTATGAACAGCCATCAAATGTAAGTACTGGCCACACCTTGCATGTTGATGTTGCATGTGTCCCAGTATGCCACGTGTCCTATGCAGTATGCCATGTGTCCTATGCAGTATGCCATGTGTCCTATGCAGTATGCCATGTGTCCTATGCAGTATGCCATGTGTCCTATGCAGTATGCCATGTGTCCCAGTATGCCACGTGTCCTATGCAGTATGCCATGTGTCCTATGCATTATGCCATGTGTCCTATGCAGTGTGCCATGTGTCCTATGCAGCTTGCAATGCTCATGTTCCTCTTTCTTCATGCGTGTCTTTCCTTGAAACGAAAGAATATACCTGAAATATAGGATACTGTGATGTTCTAGTATGAACATGTTCAAAGTACTGAAGAAACAATACTGAATTAAAACATTCTGTATTGATGAGTTAGTAAGTTTAATTTAGTTTTGTAAACAAATTTGTTACAATTATATATATGGCGGTAGATGACGCATGATACTATCAAGAGCGGATTTTCATGCCAGAGCTTCTTTAACGAATTTAGCACATTTATTAAGGTTTGATACATCAATAATTTTTGAATTTACAAATATTTGATGAAAAATCCCAATTCGGTATGTACTTATTTCTCAATGATACATAACCTCGCAATGAAATAGCTACACGTTTAAATCAGTTTAATTGCTGATAGAATTGGTTTATACTGTAATCAAAGCTATATAGCTCTGATCCGTGTCCAATATTGACATCAATCTTCATTGCAAACGCGTTGTTGAGAACAGCTCTTGGGACGTGCAAGTGAGATGTGTGAAAAGTTCATCCGGAAAAGGGAGCGCCCTATGTCCAACAATTTCACACCAGAATCCAGAATGAAGGTCCGGATTAGACAGACTGAACTTGCTGATGAATTAAAGTAGTAAACTGAGGACAGTGAATTTGGTCCGGTATTGACTGAACTCAAGATTGGTCAGAATCCGGTTCAGACAGATTTTACTGTATTTCGTTTTTGTTCCGGTTTGCATTTTACACTTTTATTATATTGTGAATTTATAGAAAGTGAACATGGTTGCCTTGCTCGTGTCATACATACATGTGAAATAGAGGCATGTGTTACATCCATTGTGTATTTGTGACGTAATCGAGAAAATGAAACTAAAAATCTTGATAATCCACAATCTTTCAAATGGCTTTCATAATTTTATGGCTATTTTCTTTGCAATCGCATAGCTGTAAGGAACGTCCTTATGTGCTGAGAAGAGCAAAGAACTAAAGCATCGAAGTAATTTATAATAATGCTCATCGTTGGCAGTGCTTTAGATTTAACGATGTGGTACATGGCCGACACATCTACAGGCGTGGCAGACAGTCATAGATTCAGATTGTGTAAAATATACCATTTGATGAACCTTCAATTGTTTTACGTGCCCAGAGTCAAGATGTCACTACTCCAGGAGAGGTGAGGTCAGACTTACCTTAACACATGCATCATTAACTAGCTGTTGTACCGACTGCATGCGTCTGCATGATAATGTGACATAGGGAAACTGCATGCATCCAAACCATGCACATGTATGCATGCGCAGAATGCTACATGACACAAATGCATGCATGGTTATGGTGTTAAGACTTTTACCCAAATATACACATGTATAAACACATCGTAATGCACAGTTCAAAACAAGTTAAGCATCATGAATATATTGCGGATACAATCTTTTAAGTTGTGCGCTCAGTCTTCAGCCTAAATTATTCATGATCCCTAACCTTTTTGTTCAGTATGTGACGAGCAAGGTGGTTCATACAAGTGATGATGCTATTCCTAACCCATTGACATCTTTATAGATATCCTGCATGCCAGCTTGGCTTGATTTCGACCTAGCGTAGACATATACAACTCAAATAGGTTAAGGACCATCTGATTGCTCCATGTTACTAAAGTTAATCTGTCAAGGTATGACAGATTAACTATAATAGTATAGAAGAATCCGTAGTACTTACCCGTTTGAGTAGTATAGCTTGCTTCGTTTTCGTGCATGATTTAGTATTTAGAAGTAAAACTGTATCACACCTTCCGAAGTTTGTGTCAAGGTTACAGATATATTCTCAAGACACGACAGCTTATATTGTAGCATGTTTGTTAACGGTAACCTGTAAGATGCATGACATGTATTATTTATATAAATTGTTAATAGTGTGAATAGGAAACATACGTTAAGTACAGGTGGTAGCTGTATTTTATTGAGCGGGTTGTGTGGGCAAAGGCACAGAATTCACTGCTGACCCGAATTCGATGCATCAATTAACAACAAAGATTTATTAGACAACTGGTATGGCACAACACAGCGAGTATTGTGTAGGGTATATTTACTTTATTGTTTTCAGTGTTATAGGTATCCTGATTATGTTAGGTGAATGTAGATTGCGCTTAGTGATAGTCTTTTTATTTGTAGTGTTTTCAAAAGATTAAAACGAATTTTAAAAGTTAACAAAAGCGTACTATTTATATAAATTTTATCCGATGAACTAGATATGCTTGCTTTTTTATCCCCATTTATGTTGTTCTGTACATATTTGTTGATCTTATTTGGGGTACGACATGAACAACGTCATTATCCCAAGACAAGAAATGAAGTTCACTTTGCATCAGGAAGGTGTTGTTTCACCAGATTCAGAACAATGAAACAATTTCACAGAGTGTATGAAATTGAATCAAATTCGAATTATGATCCAGGAATACAAAAGAAATGACGCTTTATAGTGTCAGTAACAATGTATAACAACTATTATTTGGTGTATGACCCATGAGGAGAAAGCTAACCAGATTTATGACATGATTGTGAATGTCTGTCACCAAGAATACATGCACGTCTCTTTTGAGGTCTCGTCCATACATAGGTATTCCGTATGTAAAATCTAATTGGCCGTTCTACTTTTTAATATATTTTTGTCAAATTGCATGGATTATTTTTATATTTATACAGCTTTGAATAGATTTGTATTGCTTTTGTTCTTAGAAGTGATCAGAAAGTATATCATAGTATATTAAAACAACTACCTATTTGGATTTTATTAATGTCTTTTACTGTCTCCCGATTCACCAAGGAAAATCTGTATGAGGACATTCAACGACAAGTAAGTACAAGTTGTATTGTATTTGTTTTTTGAGAGGTTATGCGTCGTGTAATCGCGATCGCCTCCGTGGTCTAGTGGTGGAGAGAAATCACACAGACGAGCCAATAACGCGTATTTCCTTTACTGGAACATAAACATGCAATGAGTGGACGTCGAACTGAGAACGTCAGACGTCGGATGAGGGCTGCTGAAATCCAGCGTCATCCCTCAACCAGTGTCTGAGCAGTGTCATTCCTCAACCAGTGTCTGAGCAGTGTCATCCCTCAACCAGTGTCTGAGCAGTGTCATTCCTCAACCAGTGTCTGAGTAGTGTCATTCCTCAACCAGTGTCTGAGCAGTGTCATCCCTCAACCAGTGTCTGAGCAGTGTCATCCCTCAACCGGTGTCTGAGCAGTCATTCCTCAACCAGTGTCTGAGCAGTGTCATCCCTCAACTAGTGTCTGAGCAGTGTCATCCCTCGACCAGTGTCTGAGCAGTGTCAACCCTCAACCAGTGTCTGAGTAGTGTCATTCCTCAACCAGTGTCTGAGCAGTGTCATTCCTCAACCAGTGTCTGAGCAGTGTCATTCCTCAACCAGTGTCTGAGCAGTGTCATCCCTCAACCAGTGTCTGAGCAGTGTCATCCCTCAACCAGTGTCTGAGCAGTGTCATCCCTCAACCAGTGTCTGAGCAGTGTCACCCCTCAACCAGTGTCTGAGCAGTGTTACCTCAACCAGTGTCTGAGCAGTGTCATCCCTCAACCGGTGTCTGAGCAGTGTCATCCCTCAACCAGTGTCTGAGCAGTGTTACCTCAACCAGTGTCTGAGCAGTGTCATCCCTCAACCGGTGTCTGAGCAGTGTCATCCCTCAACCAGTGTCTGAGCAGTGTTACCTCAACCAGTGTCTGAGCAGTGTCATCCCTCAACCGGTGTCTGAGCAGTGTCATCCCTCAACCAGTGTCTGAGCAGTGTTACCTCAACCGGTGTCTGAGCAGTGTCATCCCTCAACCAGTGTCTGAGCAGTGTTACCTCAACCAGTGTCTGAGCAGTGTCATCCCTCAACCAGTGTCTGAGCAGTGTTACCTCAACCAGTGTCTGAGCAGTGTCATTCCTCAACCAGTGTCTGAGCAGTGTTACCTCAACCAGTGTCTGAGCAGTGTTACCTCAACCAGTGTCTGAGCAGCGTCATTCCGGCTCTGCGTCCGAATGCCATGCATTCATGCAATCAATCTCTGTGACACTGTCAGTCTGCTGTCTGGACGACCAAGGGCCGTTGCAGATGATGACGTCGCCATCAAGAATCTGTTCCCAAGGTGCAAAACCCGAAGGTAGTGGTCCTCGTCGGGCCCCACAGGTGATCTACCGCTCCTTAGCCTGTCCCTGGTATTGTTAGTTTGGCGGAAACGCGTCTTCAATCTTGCTGATTTTTTGCGCGCCTAAGATTGTTGCCACATGGCTATGGATAGCCCCATCTGTTTGACACAATGCCCCTCTCGCTCTCTCGTGTGATAACCTTGGCAGTGTTGTGATTGTTGTCATTTTTTGCACTTCCCGATGCTAAATGTCGATGTTACGGTTTTTTTATGCCCTTATACCAATTGGAGATCGGTCTGCGCGTGAATTACATTTTTATCGTTTACACTATATTTTTCGGTATTTGAGCAATAACATTTGACAATTTCACAAACGGCCATGTTGGCTGCGTTTGGTTGAAACATATTTTAATAAACACCTTTATATAAAATACAGCAATCTATTGAAAGATTTGACATTATAATGTGGTATCGTTTCGTTCGCCCGTCGGTTTGCATATGTTCAAACTGATGTTCCTGATGTTGCATATGGACGCTCCATCGTGTCAAACGTTGAACCCGAATAAACGATACAAATCTTCTGTTGCCCATTAACACAGAGATATACTGTAAGGTTGTGACTAATTATCATACATTGATTTTCTATTGAGTACACAGTATAACTGCTTTCTTTAAGGATTCCACGGAGAAAGAGCTGGAACGTCTAGAAGATGTGAGTTCTTCAATTACATAATATTGTACGCAGTTCGGGATTCATTATACTGATTCTTATTGTAATATCTGGATATAGAATATCATCACTTCGATGTTCTTCGACATTGTTTGCGTGACCTCAATTACAGAGGAATGTGTATCACTTTAAGTCAGTCCAATCCTTCACTGTTGCCATTTAATGTTCGTAAATCAAACATAACGTAGTACCCGAGCAGGGATCATGTGTTCTGAAGGTTACTCAGACCTACAAGGTCATGCATGTTTTACACGTACAACCACGTTGGGGTTCCTGGTTAGAATTACTCCCAGCAAGGAGGCTAGTTGGTGGATCGGGTGGCCGGGTTCGGAGACTTGTGTGTCATCGTACCCCGGGAATATGACTACAGTCAACTACGGTTATAACGAACTCAAATGGACCACTAATTTTAGTTCGTTATAAGCGTAGTTCGTTATAAGCATATATACAACAACTATACAGCGAATGACAGGGACCAAAAATTAAGTTCGTTATATCCGTCAGTTTGTTATAAGGGTGTTCGTTATAAAGGTATTTTACTGTATTGAAGTGTGTAATAGTTGTTTTTTCTCAATTTGTATAAACTACATTGGCATCAAAATGTATGTGTGTCCTTGATGGGAACGTCATGCGACCATTTCTCACTGTTTCTCCTTTTTCTTAACCTATTAATCTAGACTTTCGAGGAAAAACGACAGTCTGCAGATGTAAGTATGCTTTGATGACATAAAGGGAAAGCAATGGTGGCCACAGCGTACAGCAGCGCACAGGTCACAACTCAATTGAAAGCTGGCGGGGTAGAGTAGGTGCATTTGTTTCGACACTCCTGAGAGTTTCTAGACATTCGGCCATGCTCCGTAATGAATCGCAGGTCATGAAGTCTCATCATTAATGACTTCCTACTACATTTGTCCCTGTTATAGCAGAGTAGGAAATGGGTACCCGGTAGCATGAGATGTGAATACAAACTTCCAAGTGTATGACATGCAGCTTAGTCTGTATATTCCCTAGGGAGCTGAGAATGAGATGGAATACACACCAATACGTTATGTAATAACGGCATGCTTAATAAGTAGCTTATTATCAGCATTACATCTGGTGTATTGGTTAATATGCTAGATACACAATATATTTGAAGGTAACATCAAATATTCCCGTTCATGTCATTGTTTTCTTTAGTGGTGTGTTGAAAAGGAAATGGACAAAATATTAATATTTAGGGGACTTCAGGCGTACAATGCAAAAAGGTGACAATGCTATTCCGACATGCAGTCTGTGGGGAAAGACGTAAGCACGCTTACATTGAAAGGGTTCATTCCAGACGCTTGCTATTAGTCCATAAAACATATTCACAGTGAGAAGCATCCACGTTAAAAGCAATTGTGTTTGGAATGAATTTCGTCAACGGATATTAATAATTTCTGTGAATCTTGAATGGGATCTAGCATCATCAATGGTTACATTGCAGCTCTGAACTTGAATATAAAAGTTGATTTAGAGGACCCTCGAAGGCTTCCCGCAAAATATAGTACATCAATATTGTCTTTACATTTTCTGATCTTTCATTTCCATCTACTCGTGGTATCAGACAGCTGAGAAGGAAAATACCAAATCTGTAAGTATAATCACGTAGAATGTAAAATGCATCTCACGTCATAGCTTTCCTACCCTGTAGACCACAAGATCGAAACAAGAAGATACTTTATAAATGAACAGGTGTCTTCCACAGAGATGACAGCGAAGGGGGGGGGGGGGGGGGGAAGCACGGATGACCCAGTCGTCTCAGGCGATCCTATTCGCTGTGCAGAGCTGCGTCTCTTCGGCACGCCAGAAACCTATGATTGTGGGTGCAGAGCATCCAGTCATGCATTGTGTGTACTCCAGTCATCCTTTGCAAACATAAGACGTGAACGCCAGAGAATAACCAGTCTCGATTATCCACCTGGCGTTAAAGTAGCGGCGAATATTACCTGAATCGATCTCTAACAATCAGTAATGACGCTAGGTGTTCTCGAAGAGGGTAAAAATGTCATGTCCTAATGAGACCAGGTGTTCTCGAAGAGGGTAAAAATGTCATGTCCTAATGGGACCAGGTGTTCTCGAAAAGGGTAAAAATGTCATGTCCTAATGAGACCAGGTGTTCTCGAAAAGGGTAAAAATGTCATGTCCTAATGAGACCAGGTGTTCTCGAAAAGGGTAAAAATGTCATGTCCTAATGGGACCAGGTGTTCTCGAAAAGGGTAAAAATGTCATGTCCTAATGAGACCAGGTGTTCTCGAAGAGGGTAAAAATGTCATGTCCTAATGGGACCAGGTGTTCTCGAAAAGGGTAAAAATGTCATGTTCTAATGAGACCAGGTGTTCTCGAAAAGGGTAAAAATGTCATGTCCTAATGAGACCAGGTGTTCTCGAAGAGGGTAAAAATGTCATGTCCTAATGAGACCAGGTGTTCTCGAAAAGGGTAAAAATGTCATGTCCTAATGAGACCAGGTGTTCTCGAAAAGGGTAAAAATGTCATGTCCTAATGGGACCAGGTGTTCTCGAAAAGGGTAAAAATGTCATGTCCTAATGAGACCAGGTGTTCTCGAAAAGGGTAAAAATGTCATGTCCTAATGAGACCAGGTGTTCTCGAAAAGGGTAAAAATGTCATGTCCTAATGGGACCAGGTGTTCTCGAAAAGGGTAAAAATGTCATGTCCTAATGGGACCAGGTGTTCTCGAAAAGGGTAAAAATGTCAAGTCCTAATGGGACCAGGTGTTCTCGAAAAGGGTAAAAATGTCATGTCCTAATGGGACCAGGTGTTCTCGAAAAGGGTAAAAATGTCATGTCCTTATGAGACCAGAAGTTTTCGAAAAGGATAAACATGTCCTGCCCAACTAAGTTCATTGCGTCTGGTTTCTGTTTTTTGTAACATTGCCAAAGCACACTTGACAAATAATGAATAATGGCATCATTTTCTTCCAAGGCATATTATTTTCCTGAGGCCAAATGAAGGAAGTTTGACAAAGATGGCCTATTCTTTTTTTATGTTGATGAGATATTAATCAGTCATAGAATCGCATCATTTGGTGATTTATGCGTACACATTAAATATTTGTTATGATCATGGAATAGCACGCCAACTTCTTAATATGCCATGCCTTTGTTATGATTATTTCGTAGTCCGTTGGAGATGATTGACGCTGCACAAAAGTATTTGCCTAACATCAGGATGTGGATGATATAATAGAGATGACTTAGAGTTACTATGATCAACTCGTGCATGGGGTGTTTATAACAAACAGGGGAAGGTGCAGTGTTTCACTCCGACATCAGCGTCTGTCTGCGGAGCAGTCAAGAGCAGGTCTTGAGTAAGCAGGTAGCGATCACACTGTTAGTTCATCAGCTTTTAAGAAAGAACGTCATGACACAAAATTAATGTTGCCTTTTTGCGTTAGCAGCTGAATATGTGAACAAGTAATTATGAATATAATGCTGTGTGTTCCCCCTTCTAGACAAGAGAGAAGAAACAGCGTACGACATCTGTAAGTATAGTTGTGAAAAATCAAATGTTATCCTTTGTTGTATATAATTAAAATGGTCTCTTTGATGTATCCATTTTGATTCTGTACACAGCCTTGGCCAATGTTTTCACTCATCCCCATATTCCCCATCTTCTTCCAATGTGAACAGTTACAAGTGTGAACCGTTGTGTGGTAAACGGGCGGTAGGGTAGCTTGATGGTTTAATCATTCGCTCGTCACGCTGAAGACCCGGGTTCGATTCCCCACATGGGTACAATGTGTGAAGCCCATTTCTGATGTCTCCCGCTGTGATATCAGTGGAATAATGATTCAAGCGGTGTTAAACCATACTCACTCACTCTGTGGTACACGTTCACTACCAGATTGTTAGAACCATACGTATTCGAAACGAAATTGCTTGTTGCCAAATTGTTGCAAAAAATCTCTGTCGTTGTGACGTCAACGATGATGTGGAAACTTCTTAACGTGGCACATAACCCTACTATTCTATTTAGAAACTGGCACTTAAGTTTAAGGACGTCAGTTGCAAACATGTATGAAAGTATAAATGTCATGAAAGCCCGGTTATAAAAGCTAAGCTTATGCCCAGACGCCTTCCAAAGCATGGTATATCTACGTGAGAATACATACATGCAACGAGATAGTATCTGAAGCAAAACAAACGCCATGCTCATTGTAGAAATGTTTCGTGATTGGCTCAGACCCGCACATCACTGAGTGTAGGCTGATATAAAATTTAACTTCACTTTCATTATAAATTCATAATGATCCATAGGTTTTGTACCTGTCTGATCTGACGTCAAACTATGCTCAACTCGTTAATTAGAAAGTTGTGTAATGTTCCATAACAAGGGTTAAACATACTCTTACTGTTCCTTCTCTTCCAAAAACTGGAAAAGAACCTTGGCAAGTCCAAAATCGTAAGTAATCATATTTACGTACTACAGAAAGTTGAATCGTTCCTAAGTATCGCCAGGGCGGTCGGGTAGCCTAGTGGTTAAAGCGTTCGCTCGTCACGCTGAAGACCCGGGTTCGATTCCCGACATGGGTACAATGTGTGAAGCCCATTTCTGGTGTCCCCCGCCGTGATATTGCTGGAATATTGCTAAAAGCGGCGTAAAACCATACTCACTCACTCCTAAGTGTCGCCTCTATTTACCTAGCTGTATAGTTTTAATTAAACGATGTATAGTTATTTAACAATTAAATGCAAATTATTCAACATTAACGACTATTTTTCAAGTAGGTATTCTTGCAAAACATGACGAAGAAATATCAATATATATATATCAATACTTTGTTATCGCCACTCCGGTCGTTAATCCTTGAAATAGTCATTGCACTTAGACACAATCAATCCAACCTGATACCAACGCTGAACATCACATGACTAAGGAAGATATGCTTGGTTTGTTTCAAATGTATCAATATTCTCATCTTCTTCACTCGTGCCCTGCAGCCAGAAAGGAAGAGATACAGCTCTCGAGCTGTGAGTATACCTTAATTAGTGATATCATGCATGTGTGTGTCATAAAGAAACCTGTCGTAGCTTATAAATACAACGTACACAGTGGCGAGAACCTAGTGTGATGTTTTCTCCTATTGTATCTAATTCCTGTATCCAATTACATCTCTGTATCACTGCCGTGATTTACGAGAATAAACATCATTCATTCATTCTTCATTCACGAGGAAAACATCACCTCTATACTGAATATACACGTCACACATGTTACTAATATCATATGACGTAGCCACATAGAGTGAAAGGGAAATCGAAAACAAACATCTAACGGTCAATGCCGGATGTTGTGTGAACTGTATTGGGTTGCACTGTATACTTGTAAGAAGATTGATTGATTGATGGTCATTTTCAGGGTGATATATTTGATATTTAAGGTTGAGAGAAAGAAGGAAACAACAAAACTTGTAAGTACATGCCCTGCTTTATCCATCCCCTATCCCACGACTAGTGCATGCCCATGTTCGTAGCCATATAAATATGCATGACAACCATAGTTTAGCAACAAATGTTATTTGGGATAACATTTGTTACATTTGACCACTTTCTAAATGGCATTGTGTGTTCATAACCATAGTTTAGATAAGTGTGGTAATCCGTGTGACCCTGCCTTATCTGTGTGTGTTTTGTCTACCCATGATGATGTGCCGCCTGTGTTGCATGAGTATATAGAGGATCCCATCGTATCTCTGTTGAGAGCACATATATCAACAGCAGTCCATAAAGTTAAAGTTTCGAGGTCTGCAAGCGTTGTGATGCTATTTCATTGAAGGGCTCTCTCCTTGGTTAAACCATTCTGACGTCGTGCTATTGTTGCAGTTGATTCTGAGCCAGGAATTCACCGGCTATTCTGAGAGTGCGTTTTAACAAGTAAAACTGACCTAACTATAGGTTCTTATGCAAAATAATAAAGAAATTATATATCAACCATGATTTGGTTTAAGTCAGAAAAAAACACTCGAATGTGTTAATTCCAGAAGTAGAATCAACTTCTTCGAGTGATTTCTCCATGACAGACATCACAAGGGGTATCTCCTGTCTGGGAGATGACAAGGGGTATCACAAGGGGTATCTCCTGTCTGGGAGATAAATGATTGATTTCATTTACAATCATGATCTGGAATGCTGAGTATTATCTTTACATGTGCTTTATGACAATCATCTGGTGCACAAAGTCATCATCTCGTTTTGCAGGTAATAAATTTCACAATAATGATCCACGGATCGACAAAGTCAACAGTGTGTGACATACCAGTAAACTGAATTGATCATTTCAGAATGACTAAAGATGTTATCTCTTTTTCCATTGATTTTCATTTGCGGGCAATGTCCAAATACTAGTATATCACATTACAAATTAATTTCTATTCTTTAGCCTACATAGTTGTTCATTAAATACAACAGTGGATTTGAAGTATTTGAATTACATTAAACCATTTGGGCGGTTTCTTCTGGTATAAAATATGTTGTATGAACTTCTGTCATTGATCGGATGCAAACTGCAAGTGTTTACTTGAACTATTGATTTGTAGAAAGTGGACACCCACACATAAGCCTTGGTAACACACCTTAACCCGTCGCAGTCTTTCCTTTGTACAACACACTGGATGACAGACTTCTCCACTTAAGCGATTAAACTGAAACCCCGCAGTCCACTGATGAAAGCATCTGTAAACATACTTCATTGATTGTGAATCAGGCATCAATTCTTAAAGTCATCGTTTACAGCAATGTGTCTTTTGACAGACAGTGAAAACAATTGAAACTTTGATTGCTTTTCTGTGTTTTGTTCATCAAAAGCTTGTGTTTCTCGGCAAACCTTCATAAAGGAAATGTGAATGAATATTTCAATTAGACGCAACTTTGTTCGACTTGGTCTACCTGTGTTCTTTGTGAAGTTGAATTGGATCAATCCAACGATGCGTTGTATGTATTCTAGCCATCCTTTGTAAATATTAACGTCAACGTCAGAGAAAAACATGTCTCGATTATCCACCGAAACAGATTCCATGAGGGTAAAAGGCAAAATAGCGGAGAAAACTGATGGAAATCAGTGATGACACCGGGTATTCGTGATACGGGTAAGCGTGTCCCAACCCACCCGCAGCACCCGCCACTCAGACAATTGGCACAAAAAGGCAAGGGCTTGTTTGCTGCTTGACGCCGGACTGCAGTACTCCTGCCATACGTTGGCAGACATTTAATGTAAGGCATATATATGTATTTCATGCAAAATGACATTGGTAAGATAATGTCAATACTTCAACTGAAGCTGCACTGTTCGAGATGCATGTTGGTACCGACCCATTTGCGCACACACACACACACACGCACGCACGCACGCACGCACACACACACACACACACACACACACACACACACACACACACAAGACATATGATTGGGATAACTGTTGATGACCATTAACACTTCTTTCCCATCCACTGAGGCTTTTTGTCACGCGTGGAATTGCCGTGCCTAATGACTAAGATTAGACTGTCATCATTGCTCCATTGATTTGATACATAATGGATGTGATACGACCATTGCATCCGCCATCCAATTTCTTGTTCCTGCAGAAGTAAACCTTCAAAAGTCGACGAGCTTTTCATATTCAATTTATTGAATTGTGTTACGGTACCATACAGCTGAAAGAGTGGTAAAGTCGATAAATTTCACCTCGCATCTTTCATGATACCAGCTTCATTTCAAACTGACAACTCCTGAAGCATATCTAGTTCTAACATATAATGTGAACGGTATGCTATTGATTATAATAGCTTACTAAGGAGATTGTCCAGGTAGGATTGTATGCTAGCAGCCAACCATATCCCTGCAATCGAACTTTTACAAAAACATATTCTGAAGTGCAATTAATGTTCTTGTTACCGTTTTCAATTATCATCTCAGTTATGGGTGAAAGTCAGAAATCAATCGTTGCCATGGATACAACAGTAAACATATTAAAGTGTAATTTGTATATATGCGAAATTGTATCAGAAGTTTGCAAAAAGTTGATTATTTATCGATAACTGAATAATGAAATAATTATTGTTTATGAAATAGACTGCGTTGAGGTTACTTAGAACCAAGCTGTTCCTAAATGTGTTAAAGAAACAATGAACACTTTCACATGGTAAATGAGCAGATGATAGTCATTGCGCGTGACAGTTATCAACAGCATACACAGAATATGACGCACGTTATGCTTTATCCGAACATTGCATTGAACGGCACATGTTAAATGCTCTAAAAATACATTCTATTTCTATATTTTGTCGAATCCTATTTTGAAGTGAAAAACACATTTGTTGAAACTATAACACATAAAGCTCTACACTAGAAATATTCTTTATTATGTCTTTATTTAATAATTAATTGAAGAAAAAACTACGTCATGCGAGATGGGATATGAAGGTGTGTTTGACACTTTTCTCTCGAGTAACGAACCTAGGTGTATTTGCGTCCGATGAGATACCTTCAACGTTCTTTTGGACAAAAAGGCAAACGTGCATATTTTGTTATGACGATCAACAGTCACTAGTAAACATCTAGTTTCCGTGGCAGTGCACTGTCCTCAGTAGAAAAACTTAACGATCTGTCTCTTTACTTGGCATCCCAAGGTGGGTAACCTAAGCGACATCACATGGCTGGTCCCCAATCGGGTCGGGCAAATCAATATGTTTCTCCGTGTCAAGCACGACCATTAATATGATAGTCACTCCTCAAAAGACTTGGACATCGTTATATGTGTGGGGGCAGCCACCACTATCTCTCAAGTTACAATTGTTCTGTCGTTGTTGGTGGTGACAGAAGTTTTGTTTGCTTCATCCTTATGACAGATAATGACTTGGAAAGTGTTCACTTTACTCATGGTCCTCACGCTGAATGAGATGCAGATTGGTGTGTAGAGCACTGTGTCTGGATGGCGATGCTTTATCATTACACGAACGTTTAATCCGCGCAGCATCTTTGATATATTCCTGGTACAATTTCGTCCCAGCGTTGAGGAGTTACAAGTGTTCGTCTTTCATGGAGTTTCTGGAAGACGATTATTGACGTGCTTCCGAACGTTCTTTATAAAGATACACAGCTGTCTTCGCCTAATTTGAATTTTGACATTGGAACAAGAAGCCTCGAAGGAACTGTCTGAAGTATATATTTTAAAGTATAACGAGAAGTTATCTAATGAAATAGAGAGTTACTATGAGCCTCAAGGAGGGACAAAAGACGTTCAGGAAAAAGAACAAGGTGAGGAAATATCATAGCCATCCCCGTTTTGCACCAACGTTCGTTTCTGGTAATACACAAACCAGGTGTTATTCCCTCAGTTGTAGACACTCCTTGCTGTTTGTGTTCACAGGGCTGCAATCAATCTGGTTTGTAAAGTAGATTTCTAAGGTATAAAACCACATTTTGTGTTGATATGAAGATGTTCCATTATATCAGCAAAGGTATCGACAATTCAAGTTTTTATTTTACAAATATTAATCAAAACGTTACAACCATATAAAAACCGTGGAATTTGTGAATGATTTGTATAATAGCTTCTCATTTACACTTCCTTGACGTTCGGTGCAGATACTCGCATGAAATGGAAACATCGTGCAGATGAATAAATTATATAAAAACGACAAAACCATTTACATGTTCAGGAGCAGAAGTCCATTGTACGTTTCCGTCTATATCAGGAGCATGTGTTTATGAATAATATAAATCATTTTCAATCATTTTTCCTATTTATATATTTATGTATAGGAATCATTAACTCAACTTTTTTTTAAATCATGGGCCAATTATTAGATATGTCTGCCTTTTCAGTCCATCTCTCATTTCGATACAGATCAAGATGTCGCGTTTCTGTGTACCCCTTTATCTCTTGATAGCCCTCAATGGCCAACCGTCACTATCACCCGTAGGTATTGATTTATAATGGTGGACATGTTCCCCGAAAAGGTCAATATTGTGCCATCCTATTTAGGGTTCATTTAGTATCCACTGACTCAAAAAGGCAAATATATGAATGAAGGCATTTGTTTCATATAGAAACCAGGATTAAACGATCGTCCTAAATTAGACGCTAATTGAAGGATCTTGTCTGTAGATACTGAATGGTCTATTCTGGGGCCAGGTTTGTGGATTTATCATAAAAGGGTTTCTGTTCTTATAGAAGCGGCCTGTGAAACGACTGACACCAGTTACGCATTAATTGACCGATCTTGAGTGTATATTATCGTCATTTTATTCTCAAGGAATTCAGGAGTTCTGTAGGTCTGTTATGCAAAACGTCATGATACTAAAGCCCAATTAGACCACGGTTACAGTCATGGGTGATGTTTTCAAGGTCTTACAATTTTTTCAATTCGTCCCCAGTCACCACATAGGTGAAGAGGGGAGGGGAGGTGAGGGGAGGTGAGGTCAAATTGGGTTTAACGCCGCGTCCAAGATAATTGCACTTATATAGCGACGTGCATGCACGTGTGTGTGTGTGGCTGCTAGTGCTAGTCCGGACTGGTGGCGATTTATAGTGCTAGCTCACTGAGATACCATGCCGCAGTTTAACATGAATACCCCACTCAGACACAGTATACTGACTCCGAGCCGACCAGTCCTTGTTTTAGCCCCTTAATGCCGAGCGCCAGACAGGGTAACAACAAGTGCGATCTTTTAACGTCTTTTGGTATGACGCGACCGGGGATCGAACCCCGGACCTTCCGTTCTCCGGGCGGACGCTCTATCACTAGACCACGGAGGCGGTCCGAAGAAAATTACCACACGATAACGCCTTCGTCAACTTGTAGGCTCTGGCTGTCGTGAACGTGCCCATAGTGTTCATAAAAGCTAACAACCGTTTTATTTCAAATGCATTCTCCTATCCACGCGTCTGTCTCGTTCATTGTACAAGTAATCGGCAATGCTTTAGCAGCCATCATTTCCCATAATGCCCCTTAATGCCGAGCGCCAGACAGGGTAACAACAAGTACCATCTTTTAACGTCTTTTGGTATGACGCGACCGGGGATCGAACCCCGGACCTTCCGTTCTCAGGGCGGACGCTCTACCACTAGACCACGGAGGCGGTCACATAGGTGTAGAACCCATGCTTGTCGTAAAAGGCGACTAACGGGAACAGGTGGTCAGGCTCGTTGACTTGGTTGATTCATGTCATCGTATACCAATTGTGTGGATCGATGCTCATGATGTCAATCACTGGATTGTCTGGTCCGGACTCGAATATTTGCATACCGCCGTCATAAAGCTGGAATATTGCTGAGTATGTCGTTAAACAACAAACAAACAAACAAACATATGTGTAGACCTGGCCATTTAAGCAATTACGTATGTGTAATCTTGATTTACTTCACGTGAATGAAGTATGAGAAAGTGATATTGTTTATTATTGGCCTCCTGTTTATGTTAAGTCGTAACAGGGTTCATGAGTGCAACTTTGTCATAATGAAGCATTGCGTACCAACCTTACTTTCTATTGATATCTGATACGACTGTCTGAAGAACCATCTTTACAAAGCAAAAACTCCCATTGATCACTTCTAACGCGCTGAGACTAATCCGCTAAGTGCCTTTTCAAGTAGAAGTTTCTGCTTTTTTGAGGATGGCGACACTGAGCTGCACTGAATCAGCCACGGTGGAATCCCGGGGAAGAACACATCTCCTGTGCCTTTATTAGCGTCGAGGGGCGGTGGGGTAGCTCAGTTGTTAAAGGGTTTGCTCGTCACGCCGAAGGCCCGGGTTCGATTCCCAACATAGGTACAATGTGAAGTCAATTTCGGGTGTCCCCCGGTCGTGATATTGTTAGAATGTTGCTAAAGGCGGCGTAAAACCATACTCATTTATTTATGTTGAGGACTGAGGACCGGGTGGGAAGACTCGGGGGATTGGCTGAGGGGGTGTCACCGTTTCCCTATAGTATGTATAACGCCTCATACTTTCAGTCGTGGTTGGTCCAGACGCAATTATTGACATGCCGCTGTGATATTACTTGAATATTATTTCCGTGGCTGAGACGAATGTCTTGGTTTTTTTCACTTTATACAGTTTCCCTACCCGACGAAAGGGTTATCCTCAATTACAACTCTAGAATACAATTAGAATTATTTCAAATGGGGCATTTGTAGAACACGTGAAGATGGATATTGATTATTGTCCACTAAACATTGTAATTCTGACCCAGCTGCCACCTTTTCCCACTCGTAAAGAACACCAGCACAAAACCAGCAGGAACCACAAGCCGCCTTCAGATCCTTTTATATTTACTGTTATCGATTTGGCAGTCAACAGAATCGCAAAAACACGTTTCACCCACAGAGAATATTACGCCATCAAGTGCATGTAGTACCTTTACCGTGTGAATAACTTGTCCAAACGATGTCAAGATCTTTTGAATGTCCATTAGATTACAGTGATTGACGTAAACAGAACTGGAGAGAGGAATCATCGACAGAGTTTAACAGCGTCTGTCTAATGAAGGTTATTCAGATTGGCAGATAACTGTTTTATTATGGGAAATGATGGCTGCTAAAGCATTGCCGATTACTTGTACAATGAACGAGACAGACGCGTGGATAGGAGAATGCATTTGAATGAAAACGGTTGTTAACTTTAATGAACACTATGGGCACGTTCACGACAGCCAGAGCCTACAAGATGACGAAGGAGTTATCTTGTGGTGATTTTCTTCGTAGGCCTGTGGCGTCGTATTTTGTGAACTAAATTATGCAATGATGGTGTTATTTTCAAATCACCTATGATATTTGTAACTTTAGGGGTGGGGTGGGTGGGGATCAGACAATTATCTCAAGAGACGCAGATAAACAGCTTTAAATTAATTGGATTTAAGGTTTGGGTGGGAATTATAGGAAATTCATTAGTTAATCAAACATATTCTGAACCCTGTTGACAACTGTAGCTGCAATTAACCGGCAACACTATCCTCTACATCCGCCCTTTATAAGTAACCAACATGCACGAGATACCATGACATGTGACTTCAAGGTACGCCCTGCCTGTACTTGACTTGTGATGACTCTACCAGACCTTCCCCACGCTATCCCAAATGTTTACTGTTACAGTCATGAGTAGATGTGTACCTATATCTACATATGACATGAAACTTGTACCTATATCTACACATATGACATGAAACTTGTACCTATATCTACACATATGACATGAAACTTGTACCTATATCTACACATATGACATGAAACTTGTACCTATATGTACAAATGACATGAAACTTGTAACTCTATCTACATATGACATGAAACTTGTACCTATATGTTCATATGACATGAAACTTGTACCTCTATCTACATATGACATGAAACTTGTACCTCTATCTACAAATGACATGAAATGTGGAATAACTTGCCTACAATGTGTACAATTGGCCATTATAACGCGTGTTTCCGACACAAGTAGTATTAGAAAGTATGTTGTTTCCAAAGTGATCATTTTGTTGATATAATCTGTCGGCATGGGTGGAGTATTGATCAGAGTAGCAGATCCATATAAGAATAAAACCCTCTGGCCTTTAAAATAAATAAAAGAAGAAGGAATAAAACGTACAGAACTTCCCTTGGGACTCGGTCTACTAAAATCTAATTCATTGTTGAAGGCGACCGTTACGGTTTGACGATCAAACCATTTAGGCATAATCTTGTTTACTAAATTACTAATGTCGCACACATAACATATTTGTTTTTTTATGTAAATAAGCAGCTACAAATTGACATTGTGAGTATGAAGATAAAACGTAAAGTAAATAACTAAGAACCTGCCGACAGTAGAATCACAATAAACTTATACTTGTTATTTTCATCAGTGTTTATTATTTTTCTGATAACCATTGCTCACCCCTAATTTCATATCTGCCTCACAAACTACCGTCAGTTTAAATGGATTTATGATTGAAATGAAAGGGGAACTGTGATGGGGTTTTCTATGTATCCTTTATTAGTTTATATACAGAATTACATGAATGGATCATTGAAAATCAATGATGACAACATGTTTTATAAATGGTTCGTTGGTTTCAAAATAATCAGTAATAATTTAGTTTCGGGCAGTTTTTTGGACAATTTATATTTTCGATAAAATCCCCCCCCCCCCCCCCCCCCCCCCCCCCTCTCTCTCTCTCTCTCTCTCTCACTCTCTCACTCTCTCTTTCTCTCTCTCTCTCTCTCTCTCTCTCTCACACACACACACACACACACACACACACACACACACACACACACACACCAGAATATCAAATACTCGGTGTTATCCAGAGGAATAAGTCTGTCCGAAGGTGATTGGGGATATTATTGACTTCTCATGGCCGTATGTTATGAAAAAAGACTATTGTGCGTTTAAAACTATTATTCGACTCTTAGTTTCAAAGATGAAAAAGTGTATACAAATAACCACATAAAACATTATCACAAGGGCTTTGAGAAGGTAACGATCATTGCTCTTAACCAATTGAAGTGTGACGGGGTTTTGTTGTCAGTAAAGGGACTACTGACAAGTACCATAGGACACCCTATGGTAAATATTGAAGAAAACCATTATCTCGATCAATAGAACAACGAAGACTGTTCTTTTAGTGTCAACACAGTTCATTTATTGTCAATACAGATACCATCTCGCCTGAGGCCAAAGAATACAAGATGTATTATCAGTAATAATATCAATATTAACATTGTTATAATCTTTTCAAAACGAATATAACCTAAAGGTGATGATATTTTGCTGAATAACTGTGAAAATGATTTGTCATCGTTGTATATTCGATTTTCACTTTAAAATAAAGGATTCTTTTGTTGTAAACGTGAAGTTAGTTAGTGCCAGGGAACCTTTGACGGAACTAACAGCTAACAATAGGAGAACAATATTCACGCATGTTTGAAAACGTTAAGACTGATTGAGCTACACCCTTTTACCACAGTTGAAATGCACTACAAAATTGTACTATTATGTCTCTACGGAGTGTGGGTCAGTTGACCACTAAAAGATTAACATTTCTTGATCAATTGTAAACTTAAGTATCTTTGGATTTCTCCTGGATGGGTTGTTTGAGCACTTTGGATATATTCGAAATCGTACAAGTACTCTGATAGACAGGCGTTGTCGCGTTTATTTAATCTGAAAATGCTTGTCCCTACCTCTGTGATAAACAACAGCATGTACACGGATAACCTTTACTGCACTCAGTAATACGGAGCCAGGGGATTTTGCCAAGTTTTGTGTATTTTTCCATTACCTTTAACCTTTTGTATTGCTCTCCTTTAGAAGTGAATATTTCATGAACACAAGTCGTGCAGCTGATATTTTCTTTACTTCCTATTCTACGCGACATACACATATTGAGCAACAGGAACCGGTAACCGGAAATGACACGGGCGCATACCGGAAATGTCTCACGAACTCTTTCGTGACAAAGCAACGTCTCGATTACAAGACAACTGATGAATATTACATGTATATACTTTGTGTGAAGAAAGTTAATTGAACCAATTTCCTTCACCGTTAATTGCAATTTCGGCTTTTGATCGCTTTTGATGTTATGACAAGGTTAGAGAAGGGAGTGTGCTGTTATGTAGTTGATTTATGCCTTGGAGAGACACAAGAGCGCAATGCTTACAATAATATCATTGAAGAATATTCAAATACGGTAACAATCTACAAGCGGTCAATGTGTGTGCCCCTGTTAAATGCTCCACAATGAATTAACTAACACAGCATTAAGGAACGTCCGGCACATTTGTGGTCTGACAGAAAGACGTGTAGGGTCCGATCTCATTGTAACTCACACGCTAATATTCGGAGTACACAGAGGTCGGCCTATATTTGTGTCTGACCCTTGACCCTGCAATCTTTTAATCATACACATGAACTTGAAGAAGGCGTTTTCTGTAACGCTATTTAACAAAAAGAACAAAGTTCCTGCACATTCTCATTCTTAATTGTCATGAAAATATGTTTATATTTAAGTTAGTTACCGGTGGGTTCGGATAGTCGAGTTTAGGTCTAGCAATTAAGTTCAGGCATTTGGGACGTAGGGTCGATTGTGTCACATCGAGGACCAAGTTTCGACTCCTGAAATGGGTACGATGTTCTGTTATAATGGAGGAGCGGTGGGGTAGTCTAGTGGTTAAAGCGTCGCTCGTCACGCTGAAGACCCGGGTTCGATTCCCATCATAGGCAGCATGTGTGAAGCCCATTTCTGGTGTCCCTCGCCGTGATATTGCTGGAATATTGCTAAAAGCGGCGTAAAACCATTCTAACTCACTGTTATAATTGCCGCCTCACTCTCGCATTTGCGAGAGATTTGTAGTCAGCTCCTGCTTGCCTTGAGGTTAATTCAAATCAGGTAGTTTTTCCTACACATGTTCATAAACATAGTTACCATTTAAAATATTATCTTTGGTGTTTCTCGTGGCGTATATGAAGATACTAACATGCTATGTATTTGTGTAAACCTTATTTACAAAACACTCTTATTCTTGACGTATAATTTACTTAAAAAACAATTACGTACAGAATACAAAAAATTGCTTAAACAAATTTAAATAAGCTATGTAATAATTATGAAAACAAATGTAAATTTCAGAATTTGTTTCGTTTTATCAAACCAAATATAATGTATGAAAGGTCTAACTGAAATAACAGCTTTTTTGAATGATTTTCACTTTAGGAATTCAGGTGATTAATTCAACGGACAACCTGAAGATTAAAGTTACCATGTTACCAGAAGCAAACAATACGCTACTCCAACTTTACATTAAGGCTTTTACACGAGTAACAGAACCCAAGCATGAGCCTATTCTAACTGTACATTAGGAGACAATCGACAATCTCTTCACATGCAAAATACAATACACCCGTGTCATTAAATCATTTCAATCCAACAAAATCGGATTTTGTTTGCCTGAATAACCTGTGATTGACAACGAGTTACATAATAGTAGGCCGCGGATGAGCTAGCCCTGAATCACCCCTTTCCCCAGGCGAAAAGCGTGGTTAGCAACCACAAACACACCTCCATCCATTGATATCCACCGCCTTAGAAACGCGGCCTCCAGAATAGATCAACACCCTGTGTTCATACAAATACATGCTCAGATAGCAATTGAGGCGCGAGTTTGTTGAACATGTAATCTCCCGGCATTGAAATCATCAATCATATCCGTATTCAACGGACGCTAGCGAGGAGTGAGATTTGGCGTTGATCAATGTAGGGTGAGGGAGTCAAGTTTTTATTGGTTGAGTCTGAAAGCCGTTGAAGGAGGAGCGTCCCTGTACAGTACTGTGCATATATAAGTCGCTTCAATGTAAGACGTGGTGTCAGTCTTTCGCATATCTACCCGTGAAGATCCGGGTTAGAATTGCCGTTAAGCAACCCATGCTTGTCTTAAGAGGCCACAAGGATTTTGTATGAAGACAACTGCTGCAAAACCAGATATGTTTTTTAAATTGAAACTGAGCCTGAATAGTATTATAAGAAAACACCTTACAATGATTTTGTTTGCGGCAGACAATTTTTGTGTGTCTGAGTCATGCTTATCCCCCCCCCCCCCCCCCCCCACCACCACCCCCCACCCCCCACACCCACACACCCACCGCTCAATGGTCGATCCCTAAGCCCCCAACGCATAGTCTGCTGTCTCATTTGACGTGTCCCACTTGTCCCGCTAAACACTGTGAGGCAGCGAACATGGTGTGTATACCAGAACTGTTACCTAGGACTATACCACTCCTGCAGGGACGTAAGCGCTACGGTTAATAATCAATCTATGTCTGTTAACATTGTCCGCCCTTAACATAACCATTTCCTTAAATAATAATCTCCTTTCAACCCTTGTACATTCTCCCATGCCTCTCTCTTTGCAACTCTCCAATGGAGGAATAAAACTATATATTTGTTCTAGCCGTGTCTGACAACCACCACTTGTTTCTGGCTGGTACTGTACTGTCCCTGCCGAATAATGTCGAAATGTTTACATTATGATGATGGCCTATTCAATGCACTGCCCTTTCAATAACATTGTAAAACCTGTCTTTGTGAGGCGAATAAAAGTCGGTATTGTGTTTTGTTTGCTTCGGGTGCTTGCGAAAAATGCCGCCCTTGGAAATATACTATTCTGACAGTTCACGGCCTCGTCTGGCGATCTTGGATTTATGTAGTTGTTGAGGTAGAGAGGATACTTTCCTTCAGTTGCGGTGAAAAGTGGGTTGATACCAATGATGTCCTGACCATGGTGAGATCATGGTTCGCGTTACGTGTGTTTATCACGGCCCTTGAAGCCAGTCGACATTGACAATGAGTGTAAAATTCAAGATGGCGGACTGACATATTTCTAGGAGAATTCCACTATGGAATTGTGGAAGGCTTTATTGCTCTTCGACGAGCAAAATCCACAGCCAGAAAAACCTCCCACACCTGCAAATGTGCCAGTCTACAAGCCACCGAAAACGTTTGAGCCAAAGAAAGGAGATTTTAGTTTCTTTGAGGAATACAACGATCCCCCGAAACCTGAAACTGTTACTCCGAGAACCGCGAACGGTAAAGTACCATTGCGATTGGTAGATCCTAAAAATGCTGACCAACCGCTGAATGGCTTTCGGTACAATGACTTTGTGAAGTTGGATAGAGGATATCTCGCCGAGTTTCCTGATTTGGAAGGTCGAGTGAATTCGACCAGTAACCCAGCGACCTATGGCACGACTTCATCCACACGATCAGGAAGTGTTGCCATGCCTGTTAGTGAATATAACGATGCTGTCAAGGCTCCTTGGGAAGGCAAAGGTCGTGCCCTTGACCTTGACCCTTTAAAAGGTCAACGAACCTATTCGGAGCCTGTGCCGTACATGTACTTAAGGGATTACAAGCAGTACAGAGGACGAGGATCGGATTCAGATGGCAACAGATCCGTTCCCATCATTTCCCGGGAAGGGTCGCTGGCACATAGTGACATTTCTTTGCCCTATTCGGAACCTTATCCTGGCACCAAAGCTCACAGAAGGCGCCATGTTAGAACTAGGAAGCGACAGTATGTCTATATACCTCCACGGGAGGAGGCAATAAGAGAGGCTTCAGAAAGGTCGGAACCGGATACGCCGGAGGAAAGACCTAAACGTGTGTACAATAAACCGCCAAGAGATTACAGAAGGGACCGGAAGCATAAATCCCGTCCCCCTGTCAATAAAACCAGAAGGGGCAGATCGCGTCCAACGGACAGCGATGTGTCAATAGATTCCGATCAGACACCTGATCGTAATGACAGACGTAAACGCAGCGGTAAACGAGAACGTTCAGGTCGTCGTCACGAATCTCGCCATAGGTCATCTAGTCATTCCGGAAACAGAGACAATCGTGCTCCAAGAGACATTCGTTTGAAGGATTCTTCAAAAAGAAGGGGCAAGACATTTACCCAAAAAGCCAAAAAGCCGATAGACCCCAATCGCTATGTGGCACTTTCTTCAAGAGAGTCCAGGCGATCCACGAAAGGCTCCAGAAATGGGCAGAGAAACAATGGAACTTCTACCAAGCCAATTAAACATGAAAAGGGATCCAGTTACGTAAACAAAGTACGTTCAGTGTACAACAGTGAACATAACAAAAGGCGAGAAAGAATCCTGTCTCGCTCCAGTGATGGCACAACAGATGAAGAAGAGGATGATGACACAACAGGGGATTCTGGATCGGTCGATTCCTCGTCAGAAGAGGACTCGTACTCAAGCTCGGAGGTTTGTTTACACGTTGCCTTGGTGAACTAAATTTCATCTCCATGATATTAAACAGTAGTTAATGTTTAATGGAATCCACTGCTTTGTTTGGGTAAACTGACGCGGAAGGCTGTACGGGAAGATGCGTTATAGTCCAAGCGGAACGCGTTGTAGTAGGTTCATAAAGAAGAGTTCTAACAGGCACATTCTTAACAATGAGCGATCCTGCGGTAAGGATGTTACTTTGTATTTTAATGTGATGAAATGCGTGGGAGACTGGTAAATGGATTGACTTTTAAATGGGACTTTTCATTTATATACAAAACTTAATTTTTCACATTAACATATATATATATACCTTTTATATACTTGCGTGTTTCAGAAGTCACTCATTAATGGACACTTGACTTAACTAAGAGATTAAATTAAGTAATTTGTGCGGAACCTCTCTGTTCGATTTACAGACTAATTGACAAATGTAAAAGATCGACTGTACTGACAGAATTGGAAACATATTGACATTTCACTGCAAAAACGTACCTTTCAAATTCATCTATGCTAATAGCTATGTCTATGTGATTAGTCGACACAAAGGGCCTGATTGTACAGTGAGCAAGAAGAAGAACACAAAGTAAATGTAGGCTCAAAGAACTTATGGAAAGTAAACTTTAAGGCTCAGCATAATACAAATGATTAATTATGTAAATATTATTAACTCTCGTGCTTGTTGTAACACTTGAAAACGTGTTCTCAGGTTCTTTTTATTCGTGAATGTATCTGCTTCTCTCCCACACACTCTGAAACTGTTATCAAGATCATGACGTCCAAGAAGATTGCACTTTGACTCTATTGCTAACATTTTCTTAGATATTATCTGAATGTGTTTCCGAAAAATACCATTCTTAAACTAATTTCCAAATTACATTCCTAATGTAGTTCGTCCATTAGTGTTACAATCATTATCCTTCAACCAGAGAACATATGGTCACCAATTTGATGTCCAATACCTCATTGAACCTTCCAAGAATTAGACACACGGCTTGACAACGTTTGATCTGTATGCCCAATAGTGATTCCCGAACAGCTGGAGTCATCCCCCATGCTGTGATGCGTCAGTTTAGGGTCATGGATTAATATCTCCTTTTGTTTGGATTGTTTCTATTTTCATTGTGGCAGAGATACCGGATACCTCTAAGGCCCTAAAGTTCTCGGCTTGACAAATACAACGAAATGCTTATAAAACAAAGCTTAAATCTTTGACTCAATAGTTCCTTCTATGCCCTTGCGACGATGGTGAAGCTTATTTTCCGTGGCAGTACCATGTGTGATGCCTATGGATAATTCGAAATAGTAATCTAACATTCGTTAACTCCACTGTCAGGTACCAGGCAAACTCAACTGCAGGTTTATACTTGATTTGATGCCCCTAAATTCCCACCTTCACAAATGGACTGCACAAATCCATGATACCATTATTTAACTCTTCGTTGTTTTTCACGTAATCTATTGTGCGGGGAATATTACCTTTGAGGAATGAACTTAATGTTTCCGATCTCGCTTTGTATGAGCAATGATGGACAGTAAAGTAATGGGGATACTACAAATGCCTCCGTTAGTATAGAACGTCGCCACAGCTGGAGAATTTTAGCTTCTCGGTATTTATTAACAGCTCGAAATCTCTAATACTGTTCACCGTTTTAACAAAAGCAGAGCATTTTGTTTTGAATTATCAAATACAGGAACATGCTAAATGTAGGTAGCAAATTTAGGTGTAATTTGTTATATTTGAGTGAGTGAATGATTATGGTTTTACGCCGCTTTTACAAATATTCCAGAAATATTACGGCGGGGGACACCAGAAATGGGCTTCACACATTGTACCCAGCTATATTTGCTATATAAAATACATTCGGGTGAGACGCCCTATGTTGATAGTATTCCCTAAATTAAAAAAACAAACTATAATTTAGGTTAATATAAACTCTATGAGTAAACAGAATGACATTTCAATGTTCTTTCGCCTTCATTTACTTCGTGCTTGTTTTGCTCTATCCGTCATATCATTGTTTGTGTTACCATTCTCATTAGCAACAAATAGTGACATCAACCATTCCTCTTGCTCCCTGAACCCCGACTTTCCATCCACTGTATCCTGCTATAAATAAAAACATGTATTCTTTGATCGTCATCAAGCAGAACTGTTGCCAAGACGTCTTTCCCAGCTCAGGGACATGGAGATCTGGACATCTATCGACTCGTGAATGATTCAAGGGATTCAGTGTTCATTTGATGTACATCTCTGCACAGTTGAAGGCGTTCGGTCTTACAACGAACTGTCCACCGAGACATGAACAAAAACTTTGATAGCGATGTGGCTATGCCGGAGCTACTAGTTCAAGCGTTTCCCTACGTCATATTCCTTTTATTTATGCAAATAATTTATCAGCTAGCCTTTTTACAAGGTTACTATGGTGTTAGGATAAATATTTGGTGTACAAAACTTCGCTCTCCGCTCCATTAAACTTGATTCCAAAAGCTCATTTTCGATTATAAGTTATAAACTTACCCACAGATTGTTTCATTTGCCGCACCTATAATGGAATGGTTTGTCTGTATGTCCATACAATGTAACTGTTCAACCACACAGACGTAAGTTGTCGTCTATACTTTTACAATGGAATCGATAAGGCATTATTTACTTGTCAAAGGGGTCTTTTACGTTCAACAATTCGTAACTATAGTAATCACAGTTTCCCAATGACTTGCCGAGATAGGATCTGTTATAAATGTAATTAGATAAAAACCCAACGCTTTATCGTGCACGTATCTCAATATCGGAGTCTTTGGATGAAGAGCTGCATCTGATCCTCGGAGGATGTGTGCATTTGCGATAACATCGCTTCAGAGAAGTAAATATCTGCCGCATTTCAGAAGAAGGTCATCCGTACTCTGATATCAAGTGCAGTTATTGAATAGGTCTAAACCGATCGCCAGATAACAACACATGACATAGGATCGAATACCAAAACAGACCGAAATGAAACCCTTTCCCCCCGGGGTCGTGCTCAATCTAACATGCAAATGAGTGAGTTTGGTTGAGCGCCACTTTGAGCAGTGTTTCAGTTGAATGCGTGAGAAAAGATCATTTTGGTGAAAACAACGAGCAATGGTGCAAACAGTGTAATGTAAACTAATCAATATTCATAGTCGGGGCGAATCAGGATTCGAACCCCACGCCTAGCTCAAAGTAGCTTCAAGTAGCTTAGTAGCTTTGGTACCTTGTACCCATGTACTAAGTTGAGGGGCGGTAGAGTAGCCTAGTGGTTAAAGCGTTCGCTCGTCACGCCTAAGACCCGGGTTCGATTCCCCACATAGGTTCAAAGTGTGAAACCCATTTCGGTGTCCCCCGCTGTGATATTGCTGGAATATTGCTAAAAGCGGCGTAAAACCATACTCTAGTTAGTTGCCGACGTGAAATGTACGTGAATGACTGTAACTGTTAAGCTTTTTAAGTTTTTGCAGTGCAGTTATCTTGAACGCGACGTTAAATCCCATCTTACCTCACCAGGTTCATTCTTACACGATCTTCTTATTCGTTGTTTTCAATGTTCGATTCTTCCGAAAGGAACCACCCAATACGATGACCAATTCATTCCTCATGTACATTGGTCGTATCGTTTTGTTGCGGGGTGTCCTGTTAACCGTGTCCTGACACGGCTCGATACCCGCAGGGGGGAAATGTGAAGCCGATTCGTGGTTTACTCCGTTGTGGCATTGCTGGATATCGCCAAAAACAGACGGAAAACCAGACTTGCATCTTCTTTTATGTTTTTCAGAGCGAACCTTCACAGCAAGTGAGTGAAGGGGATGACGACCCAACAACGACGGAGGGGGACGTCACGCTCAGGAAGGGGGGTAAGGGCAATAGGCGGTATGAGGACGCCGATGGCGCGAGCTCTGTCAACACCGATATAAAAGAACTCCAAGGATCTCATCAGGGCAAGAGGGCTTATTTCTACAATTTCAAAGAACAAGGCAGTCCTGCAGTCATCGAATCAGTGAGTTCCAAAAGGTTTCCAAATTTTGAAACCTTGCTGAATGAGCTCACGATAAAGTTTCAAATAGACAAGGGTGCTAACTTTGTGTATCATTGGCCAAGTACAACACAAATACGATACATTAGTGACTTTAAGTCTCATGGGACGTACATAGTAGCTAGCACAGCGATGAGAAAGGGGCAGCTTGAAGCGGTGTACGGGAAACTTGGTCCCAAACATTGGCATATTGGGAAAGTCAAGCATAATGATTCGCCCTTGGTCCGGAACCCGCTGCCCGAGGAGCGAAGCCCGGCAGTTGGTCAACACTATTCCGACAACAAGAAGCCTCTCGTAGTCTGGTTGGTTTGTAATTCAACGCAGAAAAGGACCAAGGTGTTCCTCAAACCGTCCAGGTATTTTGAAGACTTGATGGCTGGAGAGATTACCGATGCTGTGAACTTGGAACTTCCACCTGCCTGTGCCTTGTACGCCTTCAATAATGACAGAGTGGGGAAAGAGGTAGGTCCTGTTTTAGGTGGTAATTCGTAACTGTCTCATAATGAATTAATTTTACAATGTCAACTGAAATTGTTACAAATGAACCCAAACAATTCTGAATGTTCCACATAGCGACTTAAGCATGTTTGTATCGTTGTTATCATTGTACGTTTATTGTCATTGTTATAGATATGCAGTCTAAGTCAGCTTGTTCGTCAGTACCGGAAAGATTACACAGTGCTAGTGTGCGGAAGGGAGAAGGTCCCCGCCGACTGGGCTTACCGAGGATCTCCGCCCTACTCCAGCGATTCATACCGACCTCCTCTCAGACCAAGGCCAAAATACGTCATAGGTTAGACATGGGTTTTTTCAATTCTAGACTTTCAAATTATTATTGAGATAAATTAATAATTTAATAAAATACCTCTTTAGAAAAGCAGATATATGGTGTTGACAAACCTAGAATAAATCTGGACACTACTCTAGTACGATCAGCAGATCCTGATACGGCAAGGGACACAAGAGAATTACAGTCCCTTATTGCTCTTTATATGCCATCTAAATGTTAAAATGCAAGATAGTTTAGTTTTTAATTTAGCAGACACAAAATATGTTTCAAATTACTGTGGTGTTTTCTGTCTGTGCAATACGAGTGCCTGGGTGGCACGGGATAAAGACGTTGCCAGATCCATAGCGGGAGACCAAGGATGCCCTTGCTAGGATTACGATATTACACATATTCAATGAGGCCGTGTCTTAGCCGAGATGAGGTGAAATGGGGTTTAACGTCGCGTTCAACATTATTGCACTTATATAGCGACGTGCATGTGTGTGTGGCTGCTTGAACTTGTCCGATTTTATAGTGCTAGCCCACAGAGATATCATGCCGGAGTTTAACATGAATACCCCACTCAGACACAGTATACTGACTCCGAGCCGACAAGTCCTTGTTTTAGCCCCTTAATGCCGAGCACAGGCAGGGTAACAACAAGTACCATCTTATATCGTCCATTGGTCGGGCAGGCTCAAGCACACGAGCACGGTGGCGGCCCGATTGCCTGCACGTGATGACATCTGAACTGTTTTGTTCCCCCAGGTGCCGACTCCGCCCCACCCCGGGTGGATATGATACAGATGAACGGCAACAGTTCCCCCCGCACCAGCGGTGTCCAAAACGGTATCCCAGCCTTGAACAGATATGACACTGTCAAAGTTAAAATAAATGGCCGTCGACGAGGTATGGAAAAGGCACAGCAAAATGGTACACGAGCACGGCATGTGGGCACTGCAGCGAGTTCACGCACATATAATCTTATAAACCAGGTTGTCTCTATAGGTGGACAGCTGTTGTCTCGAATTTCAATCAGCCGATGTTCCCCTTTAGGGTAAATGTGACGTCATAATCCAGGCAACTTATGTTTTCGTCATAATTCGACCTTGGTCGGATGAGTCGATACATCGAATAAGTCGACGTGATTGTATAAAAAGTATTTGAGTAACACATAATGTTGTTGTTTAATTCACTCTTAAAATGAAAATCGGCAATAAGTGTATATATCGAGTACCTTGACATAACGTCCGTTAACAAACTGGATGTTCGTTAAAGACGTTGAAGATACAAAACTTTTTTTTTTAAATTTGATATTTAATTTAATAGAGACAAACATTACAGATAGAGATTTCATGGTTAAAGATTATGTGTGCTTACTGAATGTGAGTTGAAGAGGGTTTGAACTGATTGGTTTCTGTTTCACATTGTTTCATAACACAGTAAACTACGTTTATAACGAACACGCTTATAACGAATTGAGGGTTATAAAGAACTTATTTTGTGTCCTGGTCATTTGGTATGTATGCGTATAACAAACGTCGGTTATAACGAACTTATATTACTTATCCCTTTGAGTTCGTTATAACCGAGGTTTTCTGTGTATATTTTTACGGTAGTGAATCTTCATACAACAGATATGATCATATAAATATGTTTCGTTCTCTATCAGTTCAAGCCCCCTTTTTAGCACTGCATGAAAGCAGTTGATGTCAAACAGTCAAACACCTCGCACCTTGGCTGTTATTGAAACAATTCGATTTTGTATTTGCACGTACACGGTATTGTGGACTGAATTACATACTTTTTAATTTCACATTAAGTGTGATGTAAATGCTTCAGAAGTGGGGTGAAAGGAGGTTTAACGTCGCATTCCAGATTACTGCGCTTCAAAAGCGACTAATTGTTTCCGAAGATGTTCCTTGCTTACAATTTGACATTCGCGAATGGATTACTTATAGTTGATTACCATGCTGGCAAGAGATGTTTTATTCCTGTGTGGTTCTGCATTCAGAGTTCTACGCGTCGTACCAGGATATGGAGGACGAACTGGGCAAACCGGACAGAAAGCTCATCCTGGACTGGGTGTATCCTTGCAGTATGAAAGAATTAATACTATTTTAGGAAAAGGGGCCATTGGTCCGTTACAGTCATACATAAACAAAGTTGTGCAAAGAGACGTGAAATGTTAGTGAGTCTGGTTTTATGCCGCTTTTAGCAATATTCCAAACACGAGGCAACACCCACCGCCCTTCGTTAAATAATAGAATACGTAGGTGTCTAATGTTTCTCAAGGAACTTCTTTTACATTTTCAATGCCGGATTCAGGAATATTCCAGTTATATGATGTCTGGCTGTAAATAATAGAGTCTGGACCAGACAATCCAGAGATTGATATCATGAGCACAATCGGGATACGATGACATGCATCAACCAAGCCTGACCATCCGATCCCGTTAGTCGCATGGGTTGCTGAAGACGAGTTCCACCCCGGATGTCCGCGGGTTCAAGGAAGCAATAGGAAGCACATTGTGTCACTGAAGGAACATGTTTGTATCAACTGATATACCCATGAGGATGCTGGGATAGAGTTCAATCCCCATGTCATATGCCTATCTACGAAACGGCTAATACCCAGTTCAGGTTCTTTTGATCGCGGCAGCTGTACCCGACGACGTGGAACCTCGCTCATGATATCAACCACTGGTTTGTCTGACTCGAATATTGCTGAAATATAACTGATTGTTGCGCAAAACAAGTACACTTAGTCATCACGTATCTTAGTCGATTTAATTTGTATACAACAAAAAGTAAAATCCTTGACGTCCTAAGTTACGGCTATCGAGGAAGTGACCGACACCGGAACCTGGATATACTGGACACGTCCGAGTTGGTGTACTACGTGGCCGCAGTCGTCGTCATCTTCGACTGGCACAACCACACTCAACGCTTCTACACTGGCCACAACGAAGACATCACATGGTACGTACTCTTCTCTTCTGAACATTGAGCAGTGTTGAAGGTTTACTGGCCTGTTCAATAATGAGCCTTCACATAATTACACGATTATTATTAATAGGGTTAGAATTTGTCTTACGCAAACCATGCTTGCCGTAAAAGGCGACTGTGCTTGTCATATGAGGTGACTAACGGGATCGGGTGGTCAGGCTCGCTGACTTGCTTGATGCATGTCATCGTATCCCAATTGCGTAGATCGATGATCAGGATGTCAATCACTGTATTGTCTGGTCCGGACTCGATTATTTACAGACCGCCATCATATAGCTGGAATATTGCTGGGTGCAGTGTTAAACAACAAACGAACTAAACAACCAAACAAGACGAGTGTGTGAAACATGTGGTATCTGCTGTGTCAATATATTCTCTGATGATCACAGGTCATATTCGGGATGTCATCTCAAATACATCCCCACATCCCCACATCCCACATACCCATTCTCACATACCAACATATACCCATACCCAGATGTACCTATACCAACATACCTATACCCATGTACATATACCAATCCACATACTCAATAGATCTTCAGCAACTTCGTAAAGCCGTAAAAGGCGACTATAGGTGGTCAGGCTCGCTGACTTGGTTGATGCATGTCATCGATCCCAATTGCGTGGGTCGATGCTCATGATATTAATCACTGGATTGTCTGGTCCAGACTCGATTATTTACAGACCGCCGTCATATAGCTGGAATATTGCTGAGTTCGGCGTTAAACAACAAACCAACCAACCAACCAACATATACCCATCCACATACTCACATTCACCCACACCCACACCCACACATCCACATACACACATACCCGCACCCACATACCCACATAGCCAGACCCACATACCAACTGCTTCATATACCAATGTACTAAAAACGCATACCCACCTATACATTCCTAATTGTCCTTTGCATCAATGGGGGCACGGGTTGCACAGTCGTCTAAAGCGCTGTAATTGTCTGTACAGAGTTGGGGCCTTAGCTAACTACTAAGCGCATCACACTGATGTATTTATCTTTTTCTTTTTTCTTTCTTTTTCTTTTCTTTTTTTTTTTCTTTTTTTTTTTTTTATTAAAACATTTTTTATTAAAAGTAACCATAATGAAAATAATATTACAGCACCATACGGCAAAAACATACTAAAACCTTTTTTTTGTATCATATATATTTTGTTTCAGCCTGACTATACATCCACAGCAAAACAGAGTGGCCACTGGTCAGTTGCAAGGACGAGGGTCGGACCATGGGGTGAGTTATTAAGAACATTCTCTTTGTGAAGCATAACAATTACACTGTAAACTGACTGAGTGAGTTGGGTTGAACGCCGCTTTGAACAGTATTCAAGTTTTATCACGGCGTGTCAGTTTAATGTGGGATGAAAGCCCGAAGTGATGCAGGCCAAAGACGTTTATCACTTTGCTGAAACCCACGAGCACAGGTCTGGTGCTGACAAACCTACACACTGAAGCATAAGAAGGACATTACATGAAAACTAACCACACCAATACGATTCATGAAAGAAGATTCGATAAGAAAGATGTTTTTCTTCAAATGTAAAAAGAAGAACTTAACCTTCCACCATATCCCTAGTGCGTCCTGATAGACGGTGACAAGCGTAGCATTTCTTTGTCAGTCATCAAGTCACGCGTTTAGTTTAAATTTCATTGTTTAACGTTATTATTTTTTCAGGCTCATATTCGGATCTGGGACGTGGACAGTCTATCCACAATTGCACTGATTGGGCTTGGGGTCTTTCAAAACGGAATCACGTCCATTTCGTTTTCGGATTATGTAAGTATTTACACAACACTGACCAGGAGAGTCGGGAGAAGATGCCTCATATTTGTCACCGGGACTATGTACATCCCCCACTGTTCTACAGCAGTCTGTTAGTTATGTCTTAAGTCTCAGGCACATTTCTCATAAAACAGAACAAATGAAAGGTAAAAATGATTGAGAGAGTGTGATCATTGATAAATAATGTTAAATAAAATCGAGACAGATTTGTAATTTGTAAACGTTCAGGTCATTTATTACAGTATTGCTAAACCGTATATATGTAATAATCCATGTGATCTGACCATGCTTTCAATATACAGTTCAGTCGAGTTCTTTCTCCAGTCGGCATAGTAATACTATGCGGCATCAGGCAACGAACACTCACTATCTTTATGCAAAGTGTGAGTCGCGGGTTCTACCAGTGGGGCAGGTCATGCTTCTCATTTCGCGAACACCTGGTGTCATCACTGGTTTTCCATTCATTTCATGTTCATCATACAGTTTATCTTGCCTTTCACTACCAATCTGTTTCGGTGGATAATCGAGACTGGTGATTCTCTGGCGTTGACGTCTTATATTCTGTTCTCAGACGCTGCAGCATGTCGACAATGACCTGATGATGGTGATTGACGATAGTTTCCGACACACAATGACTATCTGGGACGTGCAGACGGAGCGCATGCTCACAAAGACCACTGTAAGTACCACCTCCGTTGCTGGACACGAACCGGTCGGGTTGAGTACAGAATATAAACTGTTTAGAATATCTTCCAGATAACATGCCATGACTATGGTTGACAGATGAGTGAGTTGGGGTTAACGCCGCTTTTAACAGTATTCCATCACATCACGGCGTGTCAGCTTAATGTGGGAGGAAAGCCCCAAGTGATGCAGGTCTCAGACGTTTACCACTTCGGTGAAACCCACGAGCACGGGTATGGTGCTGACAAACCTAGAAACATAATCGGGGCGAACCGGGATTCGAACTCACAATCATAGGTTTCTGGCGTGCCCAAGAGACGCAACTCTGCACAGCGAATTGCGGCGCCTTACTAGATGACTGGGCAACCCGTGCCCCCGGTTGACAGATGAACCAGTTTAGTCCTCCTGCCCGCCACATTTATCAAGAAATTCGGGCTTAAAATCGAGCTCATGTATCATAGGTTTAACTGTATTGTTTCTTAAACATTCTGAAGATGAGAACTACATCAGAGCAAAATAATGCCTGTATTTTGTGCAGTCCGAGTGCTACCAACATATCCTGTATAATGTCCATGTATCATAAAGTGTGAATGTTTTGAAATATCCAGAATGATGATATTTCGGTATACCCCTGATTTGAATTACGATATGTTCTGATCCAGATAAGTTTAAATGCTGTGGATTGCAACACAAATTCAAAACAGTGTTACGTCAAAAACGTGTCTTGATATAGTGGACATATTACCAGACATTAGTATTTTGCAGTTGTTGTGTTATAGTGTGATAGGAAACAATGAATGTCGTGTGAGTTCAACTTCCTGTCGTTCAAACTAAAGACTATCCCCATGTATTTGCTACCAGGTCTTAGCAGCAAAGGTAAGATGGCGTGATGTTGCATGAGTAATGTACCCTAAAACTGAACTTTCATGACAGAAAATATAGCTATAAAAGTGAAATATTTGAATCATGTGATTGGGATTCAGGAGGTTTATCTCCTACATACAAGAATTTATTCAAATCTCACCGTTTCACAACGAGCTCAGTGCCAAGACGATTTGCCATGATGTAATCATAGCACTTGCATTGGGATGAGAACGTGCTCCTGACCATCAACTGGTGATTTGTCTTCCAACTAGAAAATAACCCATTAAAGAGGGTCGATGTTTGTCCTTCAGCTTATTTCTAGTGATGTTTGAGTTGTGAAGGGTACGAACCAATTTAACAGACTGCACATGTCGAAACCGTGATTTTATCCAAAACTGTTGGAGAATTGTAGGACGTAGCATGGCTTAAGTTCAGTTTTAGGATACGCCATACACACATTCATTACAATGTTATATTGTGTGATTTTGTTCAGTACACATTTCGTCATGTAAATATTAATACACTCTGCTGTTTTCATGGTTACAATATTCTGTTCAAATTTCAATTATCACACGAATCAGTTATTTGAGTTGTGTTGTTTTGTTTGGTCTGTGCTATTTGAAGTTCCTGTATTCTGATTGCGCACGTATATGTGCACAGTGTTATTGAATAGCTGAAGTTGACATTGGGGAGTCGCTGCGCATGTCCCTTCTGTCAATTGTATTTGGTCCTGAATAGATTGAAAATGATGAACGTGATGATGAATAATATATAACATTTGAGTAAATAGAAACATTTGTTCTGGGATTGCTTTTAAAGTTTGATGATAGTGGAACAATATCGATTTGTTTGGTGATGTTAAACAATTTATGTTATGGTCTGTTTGATGTAGTCTGAAAGGAACAATCAATTAAACGCCATCTGATATTTATGCTTTAAATTCCTATAAAAACGAAATCGGATTTGAAATATTTCCTAAAGGTAAAACTTCCGAGGTCATATGGTCATGATCTTAACAGCAAAAGTAACACGAACTAACTGTTTCCATCAGGAAACTTATAAATTGTGTTCTATACATATAACGGAATGTCACAATGTTTCCTCGAAACAAAAGTATTTCTCAAAGTACACATAGACACCCTCTTTGTAAATGCAATGACAAGAAAGGTAACAAGAAGACATTAAACTTTAAATGGATAACAGCTTCTTGATTTTTTTGTAACGACGTTTCAGGGTTAATTCTTGTCCCTCCATCGGGTGAATATCTTCCCCCTTCATCCCCTTCAGAAGGGGGAGCAGTAGCCCTGAAACGTTACAAAGATCATCATTCACATGATGGAGGGAGAAATAGTAGCCCTGAAACGTTGTTTCAAAGAGCAAAGAAATTGTTATCCATAAATACTTCCTGTATTCACGTTCTTCCAACTTCGAAATGCCTATAAAAGACAAGAAGGTTACAAAGTGTCATGTTTCCCTCCAGACCAACACAGAGACGGTGACAGGGGGGTGCTTCTACCCCAGTGAAGATGACATCCTCATCACATATGGACGGCAACACCTCTACTTCTGGAGACTCGACTGGGAACACGACCGAACTCCATACGCAAGAATACTCAGGGACAAGCTCAGTGGGTATTCAGAGGTACGTAACTTAAAGGGGGACTTCCACATGGTTCGCTTGGCTTCCAGTCCACATAACTGAACGTTCGGAGTTTGATTGGTTACATAAAGAATGGCCCCTTTGGGTTTCCGGGACAGATTTGGTCCTCAGCAACCAATATGATCATTAACGGCGACCCTGATGGATCGACTTGTCAGGATCGACTTGTCAGGATCGGCTTGTCAGGATCGTCTTGTCAGGATCGACTTGTCAGGATCGACTTGTCAGGATCGTCTTGTCAGGATCGGCTTGTCAGGATCGACTTGTCAGGATCGGCTTGTCAGGATCGGCTTGTCAGGATCGGCTTGTCAGGATCGGCTTGTCAGGATCGATTGATATCGTACCCTGATGGCACGGATCGTTGCTCAATCACTGGATTATTTGGTCGACTATTCACAGCCCGCCTTCATGTAGCTGGAATGTTGCTTAGAGTGGCGTTAAACAAGAATCCATTAGATTGGGAATGTGTTTTTTATTGAACCAATCAGGTAAGACAGTGAATACGTGACACATTTTAATGGACAACAACTTCTTTTATTCTTTGTAAGAAAATAACAAAGAATAAAAGAAGTTGTTATCCATAAAAAATGTAATGGTTTCTTGTTCTTACAACTCAGTTCTAAATGACCCTCAAAGACTTATTGACAGTGTCTTGACAGTGTCTTGACAGTGTATTGACAGTGTATTGACAGTGATAATTAGATGTCATTTGAGCTTTACATTTGAAACTGGGATGTGAAACAACACTTTTGCAAAAACAATTAGACCAATGTGCTTTCACGGTTGAACCAATCTCTGTATACAGCTTGGTTCCTGTGCGAACGTATATCTATTCAGCCAACGTTTAATATACTACTAATAAGAACACCCGATTCTGTCATATTACTATAGTTAATCTCTCATGCAATAACATATTAACTTTCGTTATATGAATAATATCGGGTGTTCTTTAAAATCTTTTAAGTATTATATAAAATGATAATCTAAAATGTGTTATGAGAAACTGTAGCATTGTGTTTAAGTTAAAAAGACTTTAAAATACAGTTACAGTTACAGTTACAGTTATTGTCATCAGGTTGGACATTTTGTGTAGAAATATATCGACATCTGTCATCCAAACGTAATACCTTCATGTCAGTTTCATGATGCAAGCTTACGCCCCCTGACTGTGGCGCGATACCTGACCATCCAACCATGGTATTGTGGGCGGTGAATTCTAATGAACTGTACCTAGATTGATGATATGCCTACATTACACAAGGTATACTTGGACCTGCCGAGATAGAATCGGCATAACTTTACTATTCTTTAATACCTGGTTGTTTTGTTGGGTTGCTTGGTTTGGTTGTTTGTTGGGACAACAAACCTATCATTATATCCAGTCAGTCATTCTAAACAATAGATAGTTTTCAATATATTTAAATATATTATTATAGCTTCGGGCTTTGAAAAAGGTAAGGGAAACAACATTAATATGTAAATGCCACGTCCATTCTTTCATTCTATATTGTGTGGAGTAATGAATACGGTCATCAGCTCCCTCACAATGCCTGCATTATCAGTTGGTGTTCACAAAGCCTTGTATAGCTGGGGCTCGTAACAATTGATCACGGCATCATACGAGACTGTGAATACATTTCTAGCCACAATACAACATTATTAACGTATTCTGTCTTGATTTGTTTATTCGTGTCGTATGTTTCCTGGTAAACACGTGTACAATTGTATGCCAGAATTCGTCAAACCGTTCCATTTGGAACTTTATTGCCCATAGAATGAAAGAATGTCTGGATTGTTCTTCAACATGATTCACCTGAATTGAGTGAAATGCCCACAGCACTTGTGTGTGATGTGTTCTACAGCATGCATGTAAATAGCTAAGACATCTGCACAATGAACCACAATGAACCACAATGAACCACAAAACTATCGGGGCTCCACTTCACAATAAACCACGCCCTCTACATTCCCCCCCCCCCCCCCTGCATGCACAATCAAACGAATGCTAAACTCCCTTTATGCTCCACGATTGGGTATTCTTTGACGCAGAACCATGCATGTAGTGGAACTAATGTGTGCATGTGTGACAGGTCCGTGATGTTCAGTGTGCATGTGTGTGCATGTGTGTGCATGTGTGTGCATGTTTGTGCATGCAGAACCCCATCATGTGTAACGACACGTGACTTTCAAGACGACGTAACAGACAGTATGCAATATTTTTTACCACTGATATTTTAAACTGTTATAGCCCCAAGATAAGACGAAGGTAAGAAACATACAAATAACAATACACTATTTAAACTAATTATCCTAACATTTATATGCTTGGCTTGTTTTCATATTTGTGAATATCGACCCCTTTAAGTAGTGAGAGGAGTTCGAGAGGTAACTAGCTGGGGGGTTGCATGTTTGAAGGGTTTATTGAAAGCATATATTTGATTTATTCTCCTTTAATTGATATGCAAATGGAATTTAGTTGAGCAAATATTGGATTACATGCTTGCGGGCTCCTCTAAAATGTAAACATTTTTTGGATGATTTACAAACGATACTGGGGCAGTAGACACGAACGTGTGGTATAGGAGCTGGTGTCTGTTTCGGACAAGCGACTTGCCTTGCTTTAATACTTGTCACTCGTCAAAGTGAAACCTTTTCAACAATTTTTATCTGATCCTTCCGTGTGGACACTGGGGTCGTGCGTGAATTATTGGCTGATACGATCTCTCCATAATTGGAGTCATATTATATAGCATTTGTAGCATACATCATGCACAGTGTTTGTTCAGTGAGACTGTAAATAGTGTGCATGTGTAAATGGATACTACTACTACTACTACTACTACCACTGCTACTACTACTACAACTACTGCTGCTGCTGCTGCTGCTACTACCACCACCACTACTACTACTAATGTTACTACTACCACTACAACTACTTCTACTACTACTGATGATGCTATTAATAAAGAGAGACATTTAGACATGATATTTCGATGGCCATGAAATGGATAATTTTAAGGCATATTAAATGTTCGGTTTGTAGTGTTTTACCCAAAATGCCTTCTGGATATGACATATTATTATGTTTACCAACTCTAAATCATATGATTTTTAAATTTGACTTTAAAACTATTTACCTATTTTTTATTGATTTGTACGCATAACCCATGTGTACAAACATCTCATAACTGACTGATACACAAACGTTTTATTATTACGCATAACCCATGTGTGCAAATATCCCCAAACAAACAAACGCTTTATGTCTATAATAATACAAATACTTCCACATTAACTAGCTGATCTGCATGCATATTGATTGACGTGCATGACGTATCACTGAATGCAATGAACCACGATCAATAATCAATCTTTCAGAAGGCAGAATCTTTATCTGTGAGCATATAAAAAATAAATTTGTTTTTCACTTGGCGCGTCATTTTGTTTATATTTGACAAATGGCGTGTCAAATACCATGTAGTTTAAAGTTCAACATAAGTACCACTTAGGACCATTGTCATGTGCACCCGTGAAGGTCCAGGTTAGAATTGGTCTTGAGCAACCCATGTTTGTCATAAGAGGCGACTAACGGAATCGGGTGGTCAGGTTCGCTGGAATATTGCCGATTGCGGCGTTAAACAACGAACAAGCAAACATTACCGATGTTCAAGTCGGCATGTATGACCGTGGGTCGTATAAAACACTGCCATGTCGGTACCTGCAATTTATAGTAATCTGACTATTGCAGTTGGGTTTTTTCAAGACTGATGTTTTCATTTATTGCCATATTTGGCATGTATTCGTTATACCTAGAAAGAGTTCAAAGTTCAGACACACTGCATAATATCGTATTTTCTCACTTTCTAAATCTTACAGTTCGGAAGAGTCGGTGTTCTTATATATGACCATCTCTGACCATGTCAAATATTTACAGGACGACATCCCAACCCATTTCACGGCGTTAGCGTTCTCGTCGACTGGCGAGGTGATCACTGGCGACTCCAACGGCTCCATCATGATCTGGAGCCGCGACAACGACAACGTCTTTAGTCTCAGTCGGTCTGACTCGGAGATAAACATACACCAGGTATACAGAATACTATCCTTTTCTTTCAAATTGTACCTTTAACTTGGCTTTGTGATGATGATGTCACATTCTTTATTGGAATCTGGAAAGAGGCACTATGATGAGGAACAAGGTCAAAAGGAACGCCTATTTGATATTATGGGGCTGGTGGAGTGGGTGGGGGTGGGTGACGTCTAGGATTTGTATGAAGACTAGATATTATTTTTCAGTTACAGCTAACTAGATATTTTATTTATTAAAACTATGAGCCAAAGTACATATTTTATATATTTTTTGTGTGGCAGACAATTTGGGTTTTTTCAACAGACTGCATAATGACTTTTTTCAAGCAATTTCTGGGACGATGTATTTTTTTCGGTAAAATCCGGTCCTTTACTTCCACCTGAACGACATGATAAGCTTGATGTGACGGTGCTCGCTTCTGAGACTGATGGAGCGTTCGATTCCCAAAATGGGACCGGTATGAAAAAATTCAAATTTCCTATGACGTGACATTGCTGAGCGGTGTTCACCTTTCTAACTCATTGACTCCCCTATTGGGACATGTTCTACGAAGTTATAAAGGAAGTATGAAATCGAGATGACCCGCTTAGCATCAGGCCCCATGAAAGAGCCAAACATTATTTGTTCTATTAACGCATGAACGTGTGATTTGTGAACGCATCTCGTGTTTCAGTCCGCAATCACCTACCTGGCAGTGCTGGCGGATGGCATGCTGCTGTCTGGAGGCGGGAGTGAGATGTTCCTCTGGGACACCATGAACAGATACAAGAACCCACAAAGGATACAGGTACGTTCAACTAAGTATCACTCAGGACCATTACTTGTGTGTACCCGTGAAAATCCGGGTTAGAATTGGTCTTCAGCAACCCATGTTTGTCATAAGAGGCGATCGGGTGGTCAGGCTCCTGACTTGCTTGATGTATGTCATCGTATCCCAATTGCGTAGATCGATGCTCATGATGTCAAGCGCTTGATTGTCCAGGCTTGATTATTTACAGACCGTCATCATATAGCTGGAATATTGCTGATTGCGTCGTTAAACAACAAACAAGTTAACATTACCAATATTTAGGTCGGCATGACCCGTCTGGAGCAATGCCTTCAAGCCAAGAGCCTTAAAGCAGCGTGACACTGGCCATCGAGGCACCTAACTATGAGAGGGCCATTTTGTTATTTGTTCCTAAATATCACGAGATGTTTGCATTTTGTTACTACTGTGAGGTAAATATGATCCAATGACTGGGATATATGAGCAAATAACTACTACTTCACTGTTGGGGTTTCACTCTGACACAAGGAACATTACCGCTACATATGTACCATCTGAACACCCTTTCTTGCCTTTGCATGTGTTTGTGATGGGTGCCACCGGTGGGCAGGATACGCTCGTCTTTTCGCGAAAAACCTGGTATCATTACTTTTTGATAGTGCTTCATGTGGTAATAGTTTAGAGGTTAACTAACTTGTTCATGCAGGTTAACATCAGCGGGAACATCCAGGCCATAGCTCCAAACCACGCCCACTTTGAGGATGGCGTCATCTTCCTGGGCACCGACAAGAACTGCATCCTTCAGGGACACCTGCACCAAAAGTTCTCAACCATTGTACAGGTGAGATCCAGTGTCATTGCTTCACAGAGCAATAATTACACCAACCGATATTGTAGTAGATCTTGATAGACACATTGTATCATCAAACTGGTTGGACTGGTGTTCTTGACCCTCGGACACCGGGTGTCGTTCCCGTCTGAGCTGGAAGAATTCTGATTTTACAGCAGTCACTTTGAGCGGAAAAGGTTCCCTTTACCAATGATCCTGCAGGATGTGTCTCGTCCTGGGTTAGATGCAAAGAAGGGTTGTACCTTTACCCATGGACGGATACCTTGACAAAGCTCAAGACATGAGATTGTATGTTTTTGGAGATATGTTTTTGCAGCTGTCCCGTTTTATAGTTTCGTCCTCCTTCCAACAGGGTCACAGCGGCGACAGTGTGTCCATTGCCGTCCACCCAAAGGAATACACCACTCATGTGAAGGCCAGAGAGTACTGCTTCGTCACTGCAGGGAAGGATCTGGTCATCAAGTGGTCTGCTTCACAACGAATACCGATCTGGAAGACCAAGATAGAGGTAACACAGCATCCACTCTGTCCCACTGGCCACTGTAGATCACAGAAATGGCCCTGCACATTAAAAGCATTGTGTTCCCGTATGTTTAAACAGCGAACTGTCTCCGTTGCTTATTGGGAATAGTGGGTACTGAATGGTCTAACGGTTGTGTACCTTGATGCTTTAGATCTGTGCTTTGGTGATCATATTTATCACAAATGTATTTGTGATCAGTACGTGTGTTTCCGCTAAGTCGTCCTTGAAAATCCCAACAGTCGCGACAATCATATTAGTAACATTTATACCTGATGTTTTACTAGCCAAATAAACCCATATCTCACGATCAATTTACAAAACCGACACGGCGATGCAAAGTTTCTTTTACATGGCCCAGTAGTTAGTAACAAGGCATGGTGAATCTTTCATCAACGACCTCTGAACCTATGTTAATATTTTAAACTATCCCGCACGATATTAATTATATTTACAGCTGATGTTCACTTCGGTGATTTTCTTGTCACAGGGGGAGAAATGCACGGCAGTTGCTGTTGATCATCATGATCGAATGGTTGCCTTGGGAACGAAGTCTGGCAAAGTCATCATTCTGAACGACACTAACAGAGGCCGTGAAGAAAACACTATTGTAATAGGCGCTAAGAAGATCAACACTGTGGCTTTCTCTCCTAGTACGTCCAGTTGGCATTACATCGAGTTTCAATTCTTGCCTGTCGACCTATTTATGAGTTAGCTTCCTTGTCCATCTATTCTGATTGGAAATGAATAATTAATCCATCTTCCGGTTACAATTGCTGTCTTACATACAATTAAATAATAAGTAATGATTTGTACAATAGCTTTTGTATTGATACTTCAAAGTTCTGTATAGATGCTCGCATGGAACGGAAACATCTGAATATACTTCAATAAAAGGAGCACAACCCATTCAATATTCATACGAGATACCTTTAAAAGCTGAGTCGATTGTATGCTTTCGACTATAGTATGAACATGTGTTTATGATTCACTATCAAATAGTGATGATACGGTGTGTTGGCACTTATTATGTATTACGTGACATGTCATACAAAGTTCATGCAGAGAAATAGTCGTGACAGTAGTAGTTAGTGTGAGTGATTGTGGTTTTAAGCCGCTTTCAGCAATATTCCAGCAATATCACGGCGGGGGACACCAGAACTAAGCTTCACACATTGTACCCATGTCGGGAATCGAACCCGAGTCTTCGGCGTGACGAGCGAACGCTTTAACCACTAGGCTACCCGACCGCCCCAGCAACAGTAGTATGATTGTCCTTAAAGCGCAATTACACACTTTTATGACAACAACAACAACAACAACGAAAACATATAGGATGCCCGTATTGGTCATATTAATGTTTTGAAACATTTGATCAATGTTGATGGTGGTCTTTGTGTGGATGTTATTTTCATAATTAACTAAAAAGTAAAAATACAGTTTGAAATTTTGAATGTTCACGAACATATTACAAATGAAGATGTTGTTATTGCAGACGGGATGCGGTTGGCTGTTGCTGTTGACGATGGCTACCTCCACATCTGCTCCGTGGACAAGGGAGTCCTGGGACGTGTCCATGCAACATCAAACGTAAGTGCATGTAATGTTTCTATGTTTGTCAGCACCATCAAACCATGATCGTGGGTTTCACCTAACAGGTAAACGTCGGCATCACTTCCGGGTTTCCTCCCACCTCAAGTTGACATGTACAGCTAGAATACTTAGAATAAGCCTTAAACCTGTTGGAATGTCAAAGCGGGGCTATGATCTAAGCCGATTTCCTCCTCAAGTATAGAAGTAGTATTTTATGAAGCTTCACCAGTATTTGACCTAGAATGGATGGTTGATTAACGTTTGTTTGTTGTTTAACGCTGCAGTCAACAATATTCAAGCTTTATGACGACGATCTGTATGTAATCGAGACTTCAATCCAGTGGTTGATATCATGAGCATCGATCTGAGCAATAATGATAAGATGACATGCATCAACCAAGTCAGCGAGCCTGGCCCCCCGATCCCGTTAGCCGGCTGTTACGGCAGGCATGGGTTGCTGAAGACTTATTCTAACCCAGATATTCACGGGTTGGTTGATGAACGGGTTAATGAAGAAAGAAAAGGTGTTTCGAAGGCAAACTAGTTCATTTCTAACACACCGTAATTTATCATAACATTGTAGCGAGCTGTATTTAGGAAATTAAAATAACTAACATCGATATGGTAGACACAGACGTCCGTGTGTGACGCGAACCGCCTCCGCGGTCAAGGGGTGGGATCTCCGGCCAGATACCAGACACACGTTAAAAGATGGTATTTGTTGTTACCTTGCCTGGCACTCGGCATTGAGGGGCCAAATCAAGGACACACACACACGTACATGCACGGCCCTGTCTTAGTGCAATAATATTGAACGCGACGTTATACCCCATTTGACCTCACCTCACCTCACCCCACCCCACCCCACCTCACCTCACCCCACCCCACCTCACCCCACCTCACCCCACCCCACCTCACCTCACCTCACCTCACCTCACCCCACCTCACCCAACCTCACCCCACCTCACCTC